>NC_134706.1:63238071-63555227 GCF_043290135.1 Rhipicephalus microplus | reverse complement strand
TTCTCGGCGCACGAGAACCTCTCAGTCACCGAAATCCTCTGCCTTGCAGAAGAGGCGTGTCGTATTGCTCGTCTACGCACTTTGGCATCACAGGAAAAATCGAAGGCACGCTATGACGTCCGTCACCGGCCTGTAACTTACCATCCAGGCGACCTAGTGTGGATGTGGACTCCGGTACGAAGACGCTGGTTATGCCAAAAGTTCTTGGCCACATATGGCGGACCATTTGTTGTTCTCGACAAAATCACGGAGGTCACGTACACAATAGCTCCCCTCACGAGAAGTGGTAGACGAGCCGCTAAAACCTAAGGAGTCCATGTCGCTCGACTGAAGTTGTACACACCAAGGTGAATCAATTACCTCGCCCAGCGGGCTTCGTCTGCGAGGGAAGGAATGTTGCGCATGCCTGGGAAGAAAACAAAGATAGGTGAACAGGCTGGCTGCCCGAAGCTGGAGGAAGAAAGAAGACGACGACACTGCGATCATCAACCTGTTGGCCGCTCCGGCGCTTCTATTCGCGACCAAGTACGGCCCCCTTCAGCCGTATACGTCCTGGTCCTCCTTGTGCGTAACAATATATATATCTGTTCATATACGGCCGTTAAGCTCATTCAGAGTTCAGAGGCTGTGTGTGACGTACTTCATAATAACATAATCCTTTCACTAGAGAGCCTTTTTTTGTTAAGTACAATTTATGCATTGTGTAAGTTAAAATAAGAAGAACCTTCCTCTATTGAGAAAATCTTCAAAAGCTGTTCTAGTCAAAGCCAATAAAACAAAATTCGCAGCTAACAATGATTTTGATTTGCCATTACTTCATACTAATTATGGAAAACGCTCAGGTTGCTTCAACGTCATTATCGACCTGGGACCGTCTTCCTTTTAACGTTAAGCAGTCCTCATCAATAGCTCGTTTCGAAAACACATTATTCAAATTCCTTCTGAATACTTTAAAACTCTAAGATGTGTAATATATCTACACCTGTTCATATCCATGTACTCTTGACTGTGCCATAGCTAATCTTTTTTTCTTGCTTTTTTCATTTCTTTGTTCATGTAGTACAAAATTTTGGGGTTCTCTCTGTATTTTTAAATGTTTTAGGCGGTGTTTTCGTTTTACTTATGATTGACTATCCTTAGTCTGTATAACAGTTATTCCTTTAACTTATTCTACGTTGTTGGCAGAGTTGAATTTCAATATTTCATGTTTAAGACAGTTTATGACCGGAGGTTACCGTTCAGCCAAGTGCTCTGGGACCTCCTTCTGTGTACGTATATAAGCATGTATGTTTTGTATGACAGTAAATAGATTGAAACTGAACTGAACTGAAGTACTTTGCAGCAAGGCCATAGAACACTTGCTTGTAATGCAGACTGAAAGTAAATAGATTGAAACTGAACTGAACTGAAGTACTTTGCAGCAAGGCCATAGAACACTTGCTTGTAATGCAGACTGTAGCAACCATTGTTACTCAAACTAAATATTTCTATATTGTTTTTTCATAGTAGCTTTTTGATTTTCGCGGTCAAGGTTACCGCTGATATTTCGCTGACAGCTAACGACCCGCACCGACACTGACACAGACACCGATGACGACACCGTTATTTCTGCGAAGCGAATGCTTTATGCAAGCGCTTAATTATATACGATTGCCACGCTGGCTTCATTGGCGCCCCGTATTCATGAATTTTGTTTAGCGCTGCAAACTTCCATTGTTCCTGAAATCTTCCTCTTTCATTGAATTTCAAATGCCATTAACACTTTATCTATATGAATAACCGCAAGAAATGACTGACTAATCTGAGCAATCCAGAAAAGGACCTCTCCTGGGAAGATTCTGCTTATCTGGCGGCGCAAGCACATGAGAGCCCTTTTAATCTCAATAGAAGTCAGGTATATTCCAAGGAACTAAGAAACACAATATCTCAAGGAGTTTGCATATATATATATATATATATATATATATATATATATATATATATATATATATATATATATATATATATATATATATATATATATATATATATATATATATATATATATATATATATATATATGGTTGAGGTGTGAATAAAAACGACCAATAGCTTTCTCGTTAGGCAAATCGGCCTCGTGATACAATGTGCAATGATAAAGACTCGAACAGCAAGCAATTTTCTGCAAGGCTGGCCCTGGGCTAATTTGTGTTTGAAAGAAAATTTGAGTTTGGAAAATGCAAGACAGCAATGCTACAAGATAACAGCAGAGCATATAGTTGACGGAGCAGACCTGAGGCTTTGATTCTCGGGGAAAGATTTTTCTTTGTATTGCGACGTGAAACATCAGCGAAAATTCCTTTGTTGTGGTTTGTTGGGTCAAGCAATTAAAAATGAGTTTTTTGTTAGAAACCAAAAATTTCAGTGAATCTTTTATAGTACGTTCTCAGTTATTTTTTTGTAACAAAAAAATCCACAAATTCACGTACTTTGGTAATTGACTTATGTGAAGCATCAGAGCGAAGGTTTACGTTATAATATTTTTATTGAGCGAAACGTTATCAAGTGGCTCTGAAGATATATACAAATGCTGTGCACACCAAAGTTACAGAGCCGCATATGTTTTATATTACCAACTGTTTGCTGTTGCGTTATGATGCCAACAACAACTTGTTAGCAACACAAAAATTGGTACGCTGATATGTAGCACCTGACCTCGCGAAGATCGTAGCCCTGAACACTGCTACACATATGAACTTCAGTGCATGACACTTGATTACAATTGACGTTAACTCGATGCGACAGCTGTATCACAGCAGTACATATGCAAAGTTTATAACAGCTTGACAGCAAGCGCTGCAACCAACATGGACGTTTCTCGAACATATGTGTCTATTTGAATAGTAGTTCTGCCCGTTCAAAAGGATCCTGAAGTGGTTTTACATTCACAAAATCATTGCGAAGTTAGTATCCATAACCTCTTACAACAAGCAAACATTATATTTTTTTTCTCGCGATTTATGATTAAAGAACGGCGGTGAAAGCAAACTCTGATCAAGACAACGCCCCCCGCAGTAGACGGAGCGCAGGGGCGGAGCGTTGAATAGAAAGTGATGAAGTCAGTGGCGGGATCGAGCCAGTTCTCCGGGGCCGCTCAGCTGGTTAGCTTCGGGATCGTGGCTCGTTTCTTATGCAATCTGCTGCCTAATGAACCATCACTTCTGCCAGTTCGTAGGGGTTTCTTGCCATGGCACTTTTATCTTCTTCTGAATAGAGATATTTTGCCATCCGACATTCTCTCGTTGTGTTTGTGCGGCTTCAAATAGACTCGCAGTGTCGAGCCACTGCACGGCGTATGGCTACCGCAGCACTTTCGGTCGTGATCAGGTCGCTTTTCACAAATTTCCTCCGGATCAGGAGATGGCTGCTAAGTGGGCTGCCGCAGTTAAAATAAAAGGCTTCAAATCCACGAGAAAGTCACTGGAATCGACGATGAAGTGTGTGCGACTAAACAGTGACGCGCTTCCTTCTGTGTTTCCGCAGCCGAGGAGGCCCTCGCTGCCACCACGACTTGCCTTCGCGAAAAGGAAAACTGGGGCAAGGCTGCAGGACTACGCATGTGCCATTGCAGCGCGTAGTTAGTTGGCGAGCATGAGCTTACCGCAGCCGTGATCAGCTCACTCTGCTGCCTCACTTCCACGACGCCCACTTTAAATCTTTATGAAACGCGTGGATAGCGACCCGTTCCGCAGACACCGTTGATCGTAGTTTCGCTCGATCTGGGAACCAGTAGGCCGGGATCTCTTTGTTGCAGCGACAGCCTACTATCGGGTGTTTAAAAGTATTTATCAGAGCCAGTCCTGATCGCCGACGAAAGTGACCGTGTAACACGTGTTGTTTTATTTCGACTTCGGATCGGGTAGTATTTTTCGGTTGAAATTCTAAATAATCGATGCATTGTTGCAATGTTCACTTGCACGATTATTCAGACACCTAATCACTACCGTGACATTGCAATGCCAACAGACGAAGCAAACATAGTTCAAGCTGTCTGCGTAGCAGCGCCTCATTCTAATACTCTCGATTTCGATCATTGCTTGTAGGACAGATTTGATAACAGTGAATACATCTGCCCCGCCACAGTGCTCTAGTGGCTTAGGTAGTCGGCTGCTGACCCGCAGGTCGCGCGATGAAATCCCGGCTGTGGCGGCTTCATTTTCGTGGTAGGTGAAAATGCTGTAGGCCCGTGTGCTCAGATTTGGGTGCATATTCTAGAACCCCAGGTGGTCGGAAATTTCGAAGCCTTCCACTACGGCGTCCATCATATGCATATGGTGGTTTCGGGACAGTGAACTTCACATATTAATCAATCATTATTAGAGAATACATGTGAATTCGCATATTGTAAGCGAACGTAGCAATCACATCTAAAGTATCCGTACCCCTAGCCTAGCTTTCTTCTCTTGTTCAGAAGGCTGGCTTGTACAACATTGTTCTGGTGCTTACAAACTGCATTGTGCTGAATGGGGCACATCATGGCAGCAGTCTTGATATTCATCTATGGAAATGTGCTACATATCAATATGTAAGATAATCAGCGCAACACTGACTCCAGGAAATATTCACACAAACACTTACTCATACAGTCGAGCAATACTCGCGACACTCAGCGCTCAGCACAGTTTACTAGAAACATAGCGTGATAAATCTTGTTGTTGGGCTAGTTTGCCGTTCGTCATAGTGTAAGATACTTAGCGCAACCATGACTCTCGCCAACAAACACTCACTCATCCACCTGAGCAACAAACATGTTGATACGAAGGTGATGGGGCTTTTATGACACTGCACAGAAAAAAAATAATTGTGGGGCTGCAAATATAATATCCAAGCATGAATGTTCAGGCATGTCTTGCTTTTTACGTATCCTCCTCTTTCCCTATTTAGACGCAATAGGAGCTTGAACAGCTGCAGCGAAAACACGTGTAAAAAGATATCAGTTCGCAGCCTCGAAATCGGGCACTCTGCACGACAGTCGCATGCTTATAACGCAGCTAATATACCGCATGCACTATAACACACCACCACTGAAATACTGGCCAGAACTTGGAAAGCGCAAGGGTATTGTAAACGGTACGTTATATGAGACAAACTACGTATTCGTGCATGCGGAAGTTTGCACCGCAGTACCGAGCTTATGTTACCTGTGTGGTAAAGTGCAGCACTCGTGCGGGTTCATTTTTTTGTTGTTGTTTTTTCTCGCGGCAGCGCACTAGCTGATACACCGCATGCTTCATTCCCGCTGCTTCTTGCCCACTGTGTCAACAGCACTGCCCTCTGAGCAGTGAAAATCACCATTTAGCTTTTGTTTCTGAATACAGGAACAGCGGAACCTAGAAGTAGTTACTTCGTAACTATGGAAGCGAAAAAAAACAAGGACAGAAAAGAGCGTTGCACTCGGAGGAACAAAGGAGCAAGAAAAAGAGCCCGTTGTACTAGAAATGAAGTTATGAAGCGTGGAAGCTTGATTGATTTGTGGAGTTTAACGTCCCAAAACCACCATATGATTATGAGAGACGCCGTAGTGGAGGGCTCCGGAAATTTTGACCACCTGGGGTTATTTAACGTGCACCCAAATCTGAGCACACGGGCCTACAACATTTCCGCCTCCATCGGAAATGCAGCCGCCACAGCCGGGATTTGATCCCGCGACCTGCGGGTCAGCAGCCGAGTACCTTAGCCACTAGACCACCGTGGCGGGGCAAGCGTGGAAGCTTGGGCAAGTTGGCAGGACATAACTGAATGCAGGAACAGCGTATGCAGGAACTACTTGCAGGAACTACTTTTAGGTTGCGCTGTTCCTGCATTCAGTTATGTCCTGCCAACTTGCCCAGGCTTCCACGCTTCATAGCTTTTGTTTCCCCACGATGCCCGCGCGTAGGTCGGACCGTGCCAATACGTGGCTAAAAGCGACTTCTGATGCTGATGTTCCTTATGTGATTTAATATCTGCGGTTGAACGTGTCATTTGTATCAGTTTACTACAGTAAAATTAAGCATTGACGTACATCTTATACTTACCAATTTATGTTTCCGACGCGGGTCAAGGTGGCTGGTTGGCACTCGCTTTTCTGTGCCGCAATAATGGCACTGACATCGTCTTCGATCATCGCTTTTACAGTAGCAACTGGCTCGAACATGCACATTGAACAGCGAACTCGTTATGACTTTCTCAGTTCGCATACTAAGTGCAAAAAGCGTTGAATAATCAGTGCAGCGTCATAAACGCTACGGTTCTTAGAATTACTTATGTACGCCTTTTCTAGTGAAGGACGCGCATGCACAATATGTACGTGGTGTTATGGTGCCTCAGATATGCGCAATAATTGCTTTTTGTTTGGTAATCGCACAAGTATGAACGCTGAACCTTGAGCAACATTGGTGGGCGCTGTGGATGGGGTCGGCCGTTTGGGCTATTGGCTCGTCCTGTTTATAGTACACAGTACCGTTAATAGTAGACAAACAGAGAAGCGTACACACAGACAGACCAATTTTTTTGCGCCGAAGGTCCCATAGAAAGACTATCATGTAAAAAAAAAACCATTTCGATCAGATAAACGAGGCATCGCCTGTCGGCGCGCGCAGTCAGTTGTCTTCACCATCCAACGCGTGATGCCTTGGAGTTTCGACGAATCACAGGTGATGACAAAATTTGTGATGGCGACCTGTTGCTTGCTTTCGGCAAGATAACGGCATTTTCGTTGATTTATGCAAATTTTCTCTAGATTTTTCAGTTCATCGCAGGAAATACGTATCATGGCAGCATAACTTCTTTTTTTTTCTAAAAATTGTTTCAGTTCTCATTTACCGGCGTCATCTCCTACTTCAAAAGAAAGTTAGCGCAAAGTTCAGCATGAGAATATAAACTACACCATGGTTGACTTGAAAAAAACTCGCTTCTCCTCAAGTAGACATTGAAAAGAAGCGAGTTCTATTCCTTTTATTCATTTTTCTTTTCCTGGCGGACTTCAGAGCATGTAAAGTGTGCAAGTGTGAACTACCATTTCATGAGGTAGCGATTCCGAGTAAAAAAGAAGTATCAGACAGCGTGTGAGTGGTTTGAAGTCCTCATATCGCTATAATATGCGATGAATGAATGAATGTCAATTCAATGCAGCTGCAATCTTCTGATGTATGATTGTTTGAGAGATGGGACGATTAGGCAGCCTTAGTTATTTTACGCATATGTGAGCAACTGCATAGATCGTTTTGTTTGATGTATGACGTAAATCACTAGGAAGCTCCCCCCCCCCCCCCCCATTTTCTGTTCGTCTCTCCCTTGTAGGTGTGTTTTTTTACTAGCGGCACAATGTCATACAGTAGGAAGTGTTCTCTAGAATAACGCTGGCGTAGAGTCCAGCGCGGGCGTCATAAATACACTTGGACCTACACAAGGAATACATGAGCGCTACATTATTCACAGAAACAGTGTTACAATAAGTGCTATATAAAGAGATTCTTTTTTAGGTGTGAAGGTCCTTAAGGCCTGGTTTTGTACATCCTCTGAAATATGTTGTTGTAGCAGTAGTAGTAGGTAGCCACCTCTAGTTCAGTTCTTGCAGTTATCCCTGAATGGTGGTAGTTTATTTGAGATTTTATAAAACTAGATGGCGGTAATTGGAGTGTTAACTAGATGGCGGTACTTGCAGTTGATGAATAGATGCGAGATGTTATAAAACTAGATGGCGTTACCTCTAGTTGATAATGAAAGATACGAGATGTTATAATAGCAATGATGTCACGTATTGCGCGTGTCATTGCTGGAAGGCAATTGTTCAATTTTGTGCGGCGACGTACGTTGGGGGGAGCATTGTAATAAAATTCGTTCGCTGTTGGCAAGCCGTAAAAGAATGCGAAACTGCAACCAAGATCCTGCCGTAAGAGAGCAGGAGGCGCAAGTGGCACGGCATCCACACACAGTGTTTCTCACGTCGTTAAACGATGATCGACCTGGTGAATTACACGGAAGATTCACGATTTACCGATGATTACCTCAAGAGCTTCTCCTACTCATCATCATTCACCCCGTGGATATGCTGTGATTTTTTTGTTTTGCATTTTGTTTTTTTCCTAACCACATCTGTTCACCGAAGAAGATGTTACGAATGATCGCAAAATTTTTTCTCTGGGTACTTGAAAGCGTTTAAATCAGGCGTGTGCTGGAAATAAGTCAGCAACTTCATCAAGTTATGATGAAACAGCCATGTTCCACGTTGACCTCAATCAATATTAGTGCTTGGAACATTCGTCAAAAATTGTATATCTGGCACACTCCGTCTCAATTCTCAACCAGCAGTCATACTTGGTGTGTTCACCGCAGCCTTTTCATGTCTGTGCGCGCATTATTTCTAGCTATGCATTGCTACAGACCAAACATAATTCTTTACCGTCGCTTCTTCGCGTGTATCAAGAAACTAGTATATATTTTTATTTTTTTGCGCCCTGACCACAATTTCGATATCTATTCTTTATTGTAGTCTCTTTTTTATTAGATCAGCTTGAAGGAGACCAGCAACGACTGTCGAACAACGGTCTCATGTGTCCTCCTATTTTTACAGAAAAAAAGAACATGGCCCTCTTTCTCCCTGTTCAAGTAAACTTTCCCTGCCAACTGCAGTAATCAAATCAGCGGCCAAATTTTTGGTCCGGAACAACGCATCGCGGTTACCGGCAGCGCAGTTAGATCGAATACATTTCCCTCTAATTTAGATCCTTCATTTTCTTTTTCTGAAAAAGACCCAGCTTAGAGAAACGCACCGAACCAAACCATAATCAACGAAATATGTATTACAGATGGAATGAGCTCAAGGTCTCGTGGTTAGACCGGGTCCAAGCTGTTGCGAAATGAAAAGTTCGCAAAGATGTAAAAGCTGTGTTGTAAGGAAGTCTCAGACGTAGACTCGTGTTGAAACTCTGAGGAGAAGACACTTCACTGGTGTGAAAGCGGAGTTGTTCAAGGAAGCCAATACGACGAATACGCATTAGAGACAACAATATCTTATTTTTTTAGGCTCCATAGACACCTGCTGCCGCAAATACCGTGACGATAATGAGTGGGCGTAATTTTCTTTTTGGCGAATTATTTTCAATAGAGAGTGCGGGTAAAGACGAATACTGATAGAAAAAATGTGCCCTAAAGTGCGCACAAAAGAGCTACGAGCACGTGTACTACTGCTAACTTGAATGAATGAATGATTGAATACACTTTATAAAAAGTCCGGACGTTTCCTTCGACTGAAGCATGGAACAGGGAAGAGTGAATTATCTCATCGCAGCATTAATCAAAGTTCGAACAGGGGGGTGGGTGGACGGGGAACGTCATTCTGGAGTTAGGAGGCGTCAGTTTTTTAAGAGCCCTCGTGAAAAGGTCTAAGTGGGGAAATTCATAAAAAAAAATCACAGCATATTCATGGAGTGCATTATGATGAGTGGGGCGAAGCGTCCGTTCGTTCATCCGTCCGTGTGTCGATCAGTTCAAGCATGTGTTCGTGCGTCCGATCGCCTTTGAGAACGCAGACAGTGCACGGGTCACACCGACATGACGCGAGCCAAGGAAGCCGGGCGCAAGCGCCTTCAACGCGGCCGACACTCTGCTTCGTCCATGCACCACCAACTATCCGCCCGTACGGCTACTATCCAGGAGACTGAGAGAAGCATTCGTTCTCTGCGTACCCTGGCACAGCCCACACAGCAGCCAATCGGAGAGTAGCAATACACCGACATCTAGAAAATCTTCACTCAACTGCAGTTTGTATGTACTTCTATGCGGGAGCGCCGGCTATTATACTGTTCGGGACACACTGCCTTCTTTTCTTTCTCGTCTCTTCTCTGGCTTACGCGTGATGCATGACGAGGTTAGACGAAGAGCAGCTTCGTCCGTAAAAACGGCCAACATACTGAAACTGACAATAATACCATAGTATCTAGCCCAGAAAAGAAGGTGTTAGCCACGAAGGATAAAATGTAAACATACTTAAGGTGATCACCTCATCTAGCCACCCTTCGTACAAAGTGCGTAGACTAAAAGAGCAGCGACAAAAGCGTTTCTTGTATACGCTCATCACACAGTCATAAACAAAGTACGACACAACGAATTAGGAGGCTTTGCCTTATCAAGTAAAACGAAGCAAGTGAAGCATGACACCTCTATGCGTGACGTAGAGCCTTTCTTTTTATCTATCTGATTCTGCGATTCCTAGCCTCGCTTTTTCTTTGCTTCGACCGTGTATTTACATCTTCAGCCCCGTACGTAGGACTTTAACACTTCAGTTGTGGCAGACAACAACGACTGACACTCATCCAAGGATAAAATGCCTGAATGGAAGGAAACAATGAGAAGTGACATCGTGAAATCATAAGTATCCCTGATGAAAGAATGGATTACTTTTTCGAAAACTGCTTTGTTCGATCCGAGAAATAAGATGAAGATGAAGCGGAGGGGCAATTCAGAACGCGCCCTGTTTGTTCTTCTTTAGGATTACATCTCCAGTAAAAGCGATCGAGGTACAGTTCAGTACGCTTCGTGTTCTTATTACCTTGGCTTAGGGGGGCCGTATATGTCTTTCTTAAAAAGGATTATCACCAATGAATCCAAGAATAAAGGAGCAGATATTACCAAAAGCAGAACAACCAAATGCACGTGTAGCCGGCGCATTGTGGAAGGTATGATTACTGCGCAACTGCGATTCTGTACATGTACCGGTGTTAGGCTGGTCGCTAACTATGCCACTGCGGTCACGGCCGCGGAAATTTTCTCATTGATAAAAGCTTCGCTTAAAAAATGCATCTAAGAATAATACTATCTGAATTGTAACTTCCGAAAGCTACGCTATTATTGTGAGAGAGGCTGTAAGTGAGGGATAAGGAAATTTCGACCATATGGTCTTTCTTGCCATGCACAAGCATTTCACAGTACAGTCGCCTCTGGCACTTCGCTTCGATTGAATTGAACCGCCACGGGCAAGATCAAGCTCGCGACTTTTTGGTCAACACTCGAGCTTCCTAACCGCTACAACACCTCGGCGCAATTAAAAATGCCTCTCAGTAATCTGAACGTGAAAGATGGCAATGCGGTTGAATACGCCTGCGAAAGAGATGACGTACAACTCGCGACTTGAAATTATAGGACTGATAGAGCTACTGCATTTTGTTCCGCAGAATAGTTTTTACCGATTTGTTTAAAAAATGCACACGTGGTCTCATCGCTAGAAGGAAGTTTGTTTTTCTGTTGAGATATTTTCGTATTAGGTAGAGCTACACTTATTTTCCCTGTAAATATTAGCAATCGGTAAGTATTATTTCTAATAAGTTTTAAGGAATTGCTACCCTGAATAATTCTGCCTTCTGACCTTTCACTTTTCGCTCGGACCTTTGTGATAGGAGTCCCGTACAGCCGTGCGAGTCTTGAAGAGATTATATTTCAAGGCCGTAACGAAGAAACTAAGGCAATCGCCCACACCTATTTCAACGGCCTGCGAGCGCGGGCCAACGAGGAGGCGCCGAAGGTCATTCACTTCGTTATGCAGAGCTCACAACATACAAGGCCATGCTAGATATCGGTGAGTGGGTGCCGCTTTGAAGTAAGCTGATTCTTGTAGCAAATAGAACGGTGCCTTACGAAGACTGCGGATGAGCCAACATACATATTATGAGAAGAAACTTGATCCTTGGAACGCGCGCTCTACAAGACCTCAGCAAAAAAAAAAAAAACTCTTATGTATGCGCTTCTAAGCCTTGTATTGACTCGAGCGTTCAAGCGTTCGAATAAAGGTCATCGAATTAATCAAGGATCAACCTACACTTTGAGATTGTGCTCTTCGAAAAAGACGGCCGGATTATCCTTTTCAGGTGAATATTCGATTATACCCGTAAAAACACTTATTATCCGAAGAAACGAATGCTTCGCTTCCTACCTCATTTTTGTGACTGTTTAAATAAGCCCACGCTTTGTGGGAATAACGTTGATACGTGGGAGCAACATGGTGTATATATTTTTTTTGAAAAGCCACTACTCAAAAGCACGTCCGTATTTCCAATTGACCAGTCGACAAGCGATTGTCTGACACCGAGTATATACCAACACCTATCCCCGGTTAGGGATCCTTTACAAGATATTCACCGAAAAGCACTCTGACAAGCGTCCGAGGTGACTCACTTCTGACGCTGCAAGACGTAGCGTACAATACCGGTATGATACGCGTTGTATATTTCTTTATCTGTAAGACGTAGCGTAACATACAGGTATGTTACGTGTTGTATATTTCTTTATCTTTTTTCATGTATCCATTATCAATTTGCTTTCTTTCGTATCTTTCATTCTCTCTCTATTTCACGCTCACTTCTTTCTTCCTACATATTCTCTCTCTCACACTTTCTCAATTTCACATGCTAAATTTCAGTGTTTTCCTCAATATAACCTATATATTTTTCACCCTCACTTTAATTTATCTCCTTCCCAAAGATAACATAGAAGGCCATGGCTTCGTGGGATATTCGTTTCGCCCATATTTTCTGTCGCAAAACATTGTACTGTGTTTCCGTCTATTTCTCTGCCCCCTCTATTTTCTCTCTCCCTCTCTACACGTTTTGTTCTGTGAGCCATCAGGGTTATCACTTATCGCACCGGAAAACTCGGCTCTAGTGTTTGGGAGAGAAGGAAGAAATGAAGATGACTAAAAATGAAGAGGAATACGGAGAGAACGCGTGCTAATTTTTGATCATCAAACCCCAAGTGCAATTTTTTTAAACACTTCTAGTTGCTGTAAATGCTAAAATTTTCTAGATCGCACCATCTGACAAACCAATCGGCCAGGTGCAATTAGAATTTGACGATATCTTCCCCATGAATGCTAAACCCTTGCTCTCTAAATATTTGATTGGTTTATTAGAACAACACTTGTCTCAATTAGGTGCTAATATAGTAATTGCAATGGATGCATCTATAAGTTGCGAGAAGGCAGGTAGGGGTATTTTTTTCTCTCTCATTATTCTGGTCATTTTCATTACGCCTCCCAGATTATACACCAATATTCGAAGCGACGGCCAATATACTAGCTATTCGTAAACTTCCTGCGACTCATTCGACAGCTGTAATAGTGATTGACTCGTATTCCGTGTGTTCATTTTTATCATCGTCGTCGGCATCAGCAGTACTAAAAACTTTTGAATCATTAATCCCAGCAAATATTTGTCTAGTGCGAATTATATGGGTGCCAGGCCATCGTAGTATATTTATAAATGAGATAGTTGACACACTCGCGCGAACATCCCTTGATCTTCTGATTGTGCCAATCATTCCCCCTACAGCTTATGTAACAACAGCGAGGTTTAGAAAACTTTCCCTTCTTGAATACTCATAAAAAATTACGATACCGAATCCAGATTTCTCGCACCTGCACTTCCCATGGAATAATAAATGGTGTGCCACGCGTGAATCGGAAGTATGTATAACAAAATTACGTTGCCGTGTACCACCTCTTCATTTCTACTTAAACATGTCTGGTTTGGCGTCATCTCCCTGTGCTGAAGCTGTAATGTAACTGAACTTATCAATCAATTGCTTACCACAAGTCACCGTTTCAAAAATCACAGAAAAAATTGCTTCTCAATTTTATTTAAAAAACTTAGGTTATCACTTACTACTCCTAATATTTTGTCTTTTGGGGCCGCTACATCGGGACACAGCGACAGGAACATCTGCAGGTCTCTCTGCGAATTCCCATATAACACAAGCGGATTACCTTGCTGAGCCATTGATCAGCTCTCGAATTTTACTAGGCAATCTACCATTTTTTATTAAGCGGTTACACTGCGATGATTTAACCTTCAGAAGAATTTCATATAACGATTACACCTCAGATATTCAACAAGTTCTATTATTTCTCTCCTCCCCTACCCTTTTTTTACATTGCGCCAAATTAATTTCACAGTCAAAACAAAGTAATCATATTCCTCTCGTCTAGGAAATCTAAAGGTATTGACTTGCATTAACCACTGGCTTCTTGGCCAATCCCCCTTTAGTGGGTGAGAGCCACATAAGAAGGGATCAAGCAGGCAAGCAAACCCATGAAACTTTTCCTCGCCGCCTCGGAACGCCCTATGCCTCCTTCCGAAGACAGCCACGGCCACATGCGCATATGGTGTGATGCTTGCGTTTGCCAAGGCACGCTAAAATCCACACAGTTCATCGGCATTCCGTTCACCTCGTGGTTGTGGGGGTAGTACTAGAATATACTACTACTACTACTACTACTACTACTACTACTACTACCAACACCACTACTACTACTACTACTACTACTACTACTACTACTACCAACACCACTACTACTACTACTACTACTACTACTACTACTACTACTACTACTACTACTACTACTACTACTGCTACTGCTGCTGCTGCTGCTGCTGCTGCTGCTAGTACAGCTGCTACCTACTACTGCTGCTTCTACTTGTTCTAGTAGTAGTAGCAGTCAGGCTTATCCGGGTGCCTTAAAAACTACGTAGTCGCCATGCATGAACGCTCACCCGTGAAACCACCACGCCATCTTCGTCTCGGAACTTCTACGGTCGGCAGAAATTCGCCGGACTAATGTTTCTTCCCGAGTGCTTGACTCGCTAGGTACTACAGTAATGCGCTACTTGGTTGGATGCTCTTGAATTGATTAATATGTGAGGCTTAACGAGCCAAAATGACCATATGATTAGGAGAGACGCCGTTGTGGGGAACTCCGAAAATTTCGATCGTCTGGGGTTCTTTAATGTGGAGAATGTTCTAGAACTAGGACATTCTAGGATGACTGCAAAAATACTACTGAAGTGTATTCATGTGTTCTATGTCCACCCCGCCGTGGTGGTCTAGTAGTAGTAGTAGTAGTAGTAGTAGTAGTAGTAGTACTTTTATTTACAGTAAGCCGGATACAGAGCTCACTGCAGGGGCAAAGGGCTAAAGGCGAACAGCCTGACAAAGGCCCTTGTCCCTCCGCAGTCCGTGGCAGGGCAAAGCTTAAACAATATATATATTCAATACATTGGTTTCAAGCAACCTGAAATTGTAAACACAAAATTCAAACATAAATAGCATAAGAAGTTTACAGAACAGATTTTAAGAATTAGAGGTCACTCTCGTTATATTTCACACTAAACAATATCAATGAAACAACATCGAAAACAGACACAAAATGCATGCGGATACAATGAATTCCGCTGTATACACTCGTATAATTGACATAGAAGTTGATGAACAATTTAAGCATTTGCAGATGCATGAGACTCCATTACGTAGTTTCGATAGTATAGACCGGTGATTATGAATAAGTTCTTTATTTGTTTCTTGAAAGTTGCACTACTAGCCCTGAAGTTCAATTGATCTGCAAGGGTATTTAAAACCTGAGGTACCTGGTAAGCAATACTTTGTTTTCCATACTTGGTTCTTGTTCTAGGAGCTCGTTTCTTTTGTTCTCGCATACTGTAGTGTGGTCTTTCGGTGCAACTTTCTTCATATAGCTTAGTCTTTTGTATGAACAGAAGTAATTTAAAATGATATAATTGATCAATTTTGAGTATGGAATGTTTAATGAATAGTGGAGCAGTGCGCAAGTCTTGTAGATTCCCCCTGTAATTTTCAAAGCAGCGCAATATTTTGTTTTGTATAGTTATTAACTTATGGTAATTCCCTTGTGATGTCGTTCCCCAGACTAACATCCCATAACTTACTTTAGAATGGAAGAGTGCATAGTACATACTTATTTTTAACCTCAATGGGATTAAGTGCATTGTTCTAAAAAACAACCAACTATTCGCGCTAATGCGGTGATAAGATGATTTACATGTGTATTCCAGTTTAATTCCTCCTGAAACCTTACACCAAGAAACTTTTGTTCCCTAACATGTGCGATGCAATTTCCTTCGAATTTTACAGCTATGTTACTAATAGGTTTGTTTATAGGTCGGAATATCATATAGGTTGTTTTTTTTTGCATTCAAGCGCAGTCCATTTTGCCTTAACCAATTTGAAAGATTGCTTAGATAATTATTTACACTGACCTCAAGTGATATTAGATTGTCTGATGTAAAGAAAACATTCGTATCGTCAGCGTACATTATAAGTTCAGGAGAATGAGGTATATCGACAATATCATTTATATAGACAAGGAACAATAATGGCCCCAGCATAGACCCTTGTGGTACTCCTTGGTTCAACTTTATCTTTGCAGAAATAGTGTTATTCAGTTTTACATATTGATAACGATCTTCTAGGTAACTTTTAAACAGTTGTAGTGCAACTCCACGCACCCCATATTTTGATAATTTCTGAGTCAATGATTTGAATTGTATGGAGTCAAATGCCTTTTGAAGATCGAGGAAGAGCCCAAGAGTATATTTTTTGTTTTCCATATTTTCGATTATCTTATCTTTGATATACAGTAGAGCTTGTTCTGTTGATTTATTTTTTTGAAAACCATACTGACTTTTTGTTATTATTTGATGCTTTTCAAAAAAGAATGCAAGTCTATCATAAATAACCTCTTCAAATATTTTTGATATTGTTGGAAGCACAGATATAGGTCGATAGTTCGCTAAAGTATTGATATCACCACCTTTATGTACTGCAGTGACTTTTGCTACTTTTAGCTGCTCTGGAAATACACCGTTAGTGAGCGTGAGGTTGATAATATAGGCCAAGACATTGGATATCAATGGTGACACCATTTTTAACTCAACAGAACCTATCTCATCAATCCCTGATGCAACATTATTTTTAAGTCTTCTAATTAATCTTTCTAATTCAACCGGATCTGTGGGTGCGAAAAAAATAGAATACGGCAAAGGAGATTTATCAGGAGTTGGAGCATTATCTCGCTTTTCATCCGTTAAAATAAAGGAACCCGCATTTATGAAATGTTCATTCATGACATTGGCCAACCTTTCACCACTGAAAATCTGACCATTAATTGTTAGGTCCTGTGTCCTATTACAACCCTTTTTTCTGTTCGTAAGCCCATTTATGACCTCCCATAGCTTCCTCTGGTCATTGTAAATGCTTTCAAATAATTTTTCATAGTATTTCTGTTTAGCCTTCCGTATTTCTGAATTTAAAACGTTTCTGTATTTCTTGTACTCAGCTAAGGCGTCTGTGTTCCGCGAACGGATGAAATCATGATACAATTTATTCTTTATTTTTATGCGCCGGTAAAGATCACGATTTATCCAAGGCTTTCTGCATTTCTTATTTCCGCCATGTGAGCGCTTCTGAAGTGGAAATGCCGCATCATAGCTAGTACTCAATAACGTCATGAATGTGTTATAAGCATCATCAGAATTTTCTTGTCTATAAAGAGTGGTCCAATCTATGTTCTGAACTAGCTGAAAAAAATGTTCCCGAGTTTTGCTGTTTTTAATTCGGTGGAAAGATGTCTCTGTTTTCTGACCAATTTGAGAAGTAACTCGTGCAAGAAAGAAGATGGGCATATGATCACTTATGTCATACGCAAATACCCCGGATCTTATATTCTGTGAGCTTAAATTTGAGGCGCATATATCAAGGAGCGTAGCACTTGTTGATGTAATCCTAGTAGGTGAACGTATAAAATTTGTACTTCCATATGTAAGTAAGAGCGTTTCAAAATCTTTTGCATAAGGATCATTGAAACAGAGGTCAATGTTTATGTCACCCATAACTATGCAAGGAGTATTCCCGCGAACAGTGGATAACACAACATTAAGAAACTCAATAAATTTCTTTTTGTGGCCATGTGGTGGCCTATATACGCCAATTACTATGAATGGGCCAACACACATTGTAATTCATTCAACATCATCGTTCATAACAG
Source organism: Rhipicephalus microplus (assembly GCF_043290135.1). Taxonomy (NCBI): domain Eukaryota; kingdom Metazoa; phylum Arthropoda; class Arachnida; order Ixodida; family Ixodidae; genus Rhipicephalus; species Rhipicephalus microplus. The sequence goes on along the minus strand of NC_134706.1, from coordinate 63,537,361 downwards.
TATACTTATCAAGCAGTTCATTCGAAAGCGTATCCTTAAAATAAATAGCAAGACCTCCACCTTTTTGCTGGTTACGACAGAGAAGTTCATGACTATAGCCTGGAAAGAACGGCGCATCTTCTTTATAAGTAATCCATGTCTCGGAGAATACTAGCACATCAAATCCGATAGCTATAGACCATATAAAATTAGCAATGTCGTCAACCTTTCTTTTTATGCTTCTACAATTTATATGCAATGCTTTAAACAAGCTTTTTCCGGATTGAAATGCCCTATTAAAGTCTTCAACGCTGTAATAGTTTTGGTTATTTACAAGATCAGTCATAGTAGAATGTTTTTCAATTTGTTATGACATATGTCACATCTAATTTCTAATTTTAGCCAGGCTTGTCTCATCCACAATGTGTATTGCTCGTGATCCTTCATCTTTGCGTGCAAGGATTTTGCCACCGGATGTCCAGACAAATTTCCATGCGGCTTCTTTCTTTTTTTGTATTGCCGCTGCAAGCAATGCCTTGCCCTTCTGCGTCAAATGCTCATTTACAAAAATGGGCGTTTTTTGTCATCCCCAAGCATAGAACTATCGAGCCTCTTCTTTCTACATTTCGCCAGTATGTCGTCACGTTTTGTTCTTTTTACAAAACGAACGATTATTTTCTTCACACCAGGCTTAGGAGTGGGAATCCAGTGGCATGCGTCGATATCAGACAGATCAACTGCCGTGCCGACAGCTTCGCTTATCTTTCTTACAACATCCACTGGATCATTCCCGACCGGCGCACCCTTTATCTCAAGATTGTTTAGGCGCTGATATTGTTCGAGCTCATCGCATTTTTGGGACAGTCTCTTATTTTCCGCTTTCAGTTCCCTGTTTTGTCTTATGAGCTCTTGCATTTCAGCTCTCATATTCTTAATATCAGTGGCTACATCTTTCACCTCACTGCAGGTGTCAGAGCAAAAGGCTATGCAGTCTTTAATTTCCCAAATCTCACTTCTGAAATCGCGTTTGAAATTTTCAAATGCCTTCGACAGCTCTTTTAAATCCTTTACATCTGCTGCGTCCTTTTCCGCGTCTTTCCCCGCACCTTTTGCGGAATCCTTTCCCATAGCAAAGCAAGAACACTTCACTCAAAGCAAATACACTTCACGCTGTGTTCGGCAGCAGTGCACAGGCGCAGGAGCAAACTTAGACGTGAGTAACACCGTTTCTCACCTGCGAAAGCAGAAGATTTGTTACGTTGCGTCCGGTTCGTGCACTGCCGCCGAACTGCGTGGTCCACTCGGCGATGCCGTCTTTTTAAGCGTTTTCCAGGTCCAGGTCACGTGAAACGTCCAGGTCACGTGAAACTCCAAGAGCAGGCGCAGAACCACGATGACCAAAGTGGTGGCGACGCGACCCGCGTCCCACCACTTTGGTCATAGTGGCTAAGGTACTCGGCTGCTGACCTACTCGGCTAAGTACTCGGCTGCGGCGGCTGTATTTTTAATGGAGGCGATATTGCTGTAGGCGCGTGTGCTCAGATTTGTGTGCTCGTTAAAGAACCCCAGATTGTCGAAATTTCCGGAGTCCTACACTACGGCGTGTTTCATAATCATATAGTGCTTTTTAGACGTTAAACCCCACATAGCATCATCATCATCAGCAGCAGCAGCAGCATCATCATCGTCACGCATCTCATGATCATCGTGTTTGCACCAGTCATATACCTTTGTCATCGATTCACGTCCCGTAATACCAAACTAGGTAAATGTGAAGCTAGGGAAACGAGCGCGAGTGCACCATGAGCACGGCATGTATAGTCATGACCTGCATGACATGCATATCATGATTTCCATGTTAGGGTCTGTCACATACGTTTGCCATGCAGTCAAGTCATACCATAGGAGTTTCGCAATATGTCAAGTGAACGAAACAACCGCAAAGGCAGAGAGATCATGAAATGTAAATAATGACATTCGTGACAGACGTCATGATTTTCATGTTATGACTAGTCAGTTATACTCTTCATGCAATGATATTATGCCACATCAATTTTGTGGTATTGGTAACATTATCGAAACGGCCAGGAAAGCTGAAAGTCGTAGGCGGCTAGATAGATAGATAGATGACTATCTCTCTCTCTCTCTGTCGCTCTCTCTCTCTCTCTCTATATATATATATATATATATATATATATATATATATATATATATATATGAGAGAGAGAGAGAAATAGATAGATAGATAGACAGATAAATAGATAGATAGATAGATAGATAGATAGATAGATAGATAGATAGATAGATAGATAGATAGATAGATAGATAGATAGATAGATAGATAGATAGATACGCTCAAATTCGCCGAAGTTCGCTAAGATATACTTCGCATTTAAAAACCTAAGTTCAGTCCCGAATCGAGAGTCCGGCTGATTTACTGCAGTTGAAGACAATGATTGAACAACCAAAAACGACAAGACGATACAACACCTCCTTCTCTTAGAAAAGCCACTCTAGCTTCTTAGTTCATTATCCGAAAAAGTGTTAGAGCTCGTGGAACAAAGGTCACTTAGAAGTGAGCGCCGCCATACCATTCTGTGTATACACAACTACTCGCGGTTCCACGAAGCGCAATTACAGCGGAACGCCTGACAGTATGCAAACACGGACTCCCAGATGCCTAATGCGTCGACTTGGAATCGTGGTGAATACGCGATAGTTTTCGTCTGGAAGTACCACACAGCGTGCTCATACAACACCACCGTGCAGGCACGTGAGATCTTGGTGTGTGAAATCGCACACACAAAAAAAAAACAGCTCAGAAGCTGTGAAAAAATGCCATGAGTAAAGAGAGTTACGCATGAAGATCCAGTTGGAGTGCCTTAAGAGTTTTATTTCAGGGAAAGCAGGACGGGAAGGAAGGAACAGGATAGAAGGAACAGGATAGAAGGAAAAGGCAGGGATGTTAGACAGTCAAGTTGGGAAGATTATATGAAGCACTAATGAGCGTGAAGTGGCTCGAATGAAGTGTACTGCTGCTGTAGTTGGTACAAATTCTTCGCTGTTAACCGTGGGACCCAAAGCTTCCATGGAAAGAAAGATGGAAATAGGGGGGATATAATAAAAAATCCTACACTTGCTTTGATTTGTGCAGTCAAGTGTGCACACAGCAAACAAATAGACGTAAAAAAAGAGAGGCGACCATACTGTTCAAACTAAGTCTCTGTTAGCGGCAATCTCACCACGCCGTTCAAGTGCCATTGTTTAGCCTTCAGCTAACAGTAGTTGTCCACATTGCCGATATGAATCACAAAGGCCGCATAAAAAAAAGGGCACGGTTTAATTTTCCCTACAAGGGGCCGCAACGATATCAACTGCCCAGAATAAATTCATGAGATTTCCAATTGTAGTCATTTATATAGTTTTTTTAATCATCCTCCAAACTGAGAAGTGGTTAAAACATCCCCAGTACAAGACGTCGTCTAAACAAGAAGCAATAATTAGCCAAAGAAATGACTGCATCACGAGGTATCTGCAAAAAAAAGTAGGACCAACTTCTCACGACAGGTTGTATAAAAAAAAAAGCAACGCATAACCCGATAAGCAGTTACAGTTATACAGGATTGAGCTGAAGACATGGAATGACAGAATACTATAGATCTTCAAAGCGATGGTGGCGCTAAAGAAATCACAAAGTGATAAAGACCTTGGCCAATCGCAGCACCTCATATCTGAGAGGTGTGAGCACTCAGCTTTAGTCCGAGCTACGCTCTCTGTAGTTTTGGGCATCCTTGTCGTGACTGCGCTGAGAATCACTATAGAAAAAAGCTAGTTAACTCAGCTAAAAACTAAAAAAATACAGAAGCAGCAAGATTTAAATTACATAATTTCCAGTTTCAGTTTTTCAAGCATTGCATGACTCAATAGAAGCTTCACCATTTCACCATTCATTTAAGTTAAATTGTTTCCTTAATATGAAGCTGTAACTTGTGCTGTTCTTATGTGATAGTACTTTGGTTATTGCATTCTCTTCCTAATACATGGCTTTCAAACGACGTTTGAAATTTGAAAAATCTATCTAGGTCAAATTCAGGTTCAGTTCAGCGATGACTGAGTTTTTTATGTCTGTAGTCTTTATTGTCACGTTTTTCTGCGTGAAAAAACTTCTCACTACAGCTTATGCACGTATCATCTGCTAAAACATTTTTTTTAATTTTGAAAAAAAAACAACTCATAGGATATTTTCTATCTGCCGAGAACAATACCTCTAAATTTCTATTTCGTTCGAAAAAACTGTAGATTGCATATGGTTAAGCTTTCCGGAAGGTTCATCGAAGATTAGATTCTGGAGATTTGAGCAGTCCAGTTTTTCAATAATGAGTAAACTTCTATTCTTAACTTGTTTTTCCTCGAAAAGCATAATGACTTTTTAGGCGACTTTCTTCGGGCTAACTTGTTCTGTATTTGCTTCGTTATTTGCATCAAGCACATCAAATGAATGAATAATTTTAGAACAAAATTTCACACAAGATAAGTTAAAGTAGCTATTGCACAAAGTTGATAATTACGACCCTTTTAACTATAGGCATGCGTATAGTCCGAGCATGCGAGTTCTGATCATTCAATTAATATAGCGATAGACTGTTTAAACCGAACAAGAAGAAGAGGAGCACAGACGTGGTATTACAAGAATTACACAAATAGGGCCATTGGCATTCACAGTATTACTGGCGCCATGTCTTCCCTTTGTGGGACATTTAGTATAGTGAAGCTTGGGGCCAGTTGGTGTTTTTTTTTTGTGAAATAGGCGCAGCCCGACATTCTACACGTGGTCACAAAAAAGCAACTAGACAAGCGTTGACTGTCAACTGAAATTTTACAGCACATGAAGCCATCGTGTATACGGAAACAAAAACAACACTACAGCATGTCAATGTTAGAAAGTGCGATTCTGACAAAGAATCTGACAAAAAAGACAGATGCCATAATATTGCTTCAGAAACAATGTTGTGCTTTACGACTGGTTTTTTAGAGTTTCGTGAGTGCCTTGGTCCTGATGTCTGCCGATGATCTGGGCTTTCTTCGAAACACGCTTGCATCACCAGAAACGGCATGGAATAGTGAAATGAGGTGAAAAACAGCAATGTTAGCAATACATTTGCATTGCTCTAGCAGTGCACCGAGTGGTCCTTTTAATTAATTTATACGTGCTTAGAAAATGGGGTGACAACTTCAAGAAGAACAGAGGCTACAGCATCATCAGAGAGCGGAAAGTGGAGGAACAGGATCAACAAAAAGTAGTAAATGATTTAGAGTAATTGCTACCACAGAGAAAAAATGGCAGCATATTCACGTAGTGAATGATGGATAGTGGGGCGAAGCATCCATCCGTCCATTCGTTCCTGCTTCCGTCCATCCATGCGTGCGTCTGTGTGGCCGCCCGGGCGTCCATCCGCCCGTCTGTGCGTGCGTCTGTTCGTGCGTCTGCACGTTCATCTGTGCGTCCGTCCCTGCTTTCATCCATGCATCGGCTCCTGCGTCCGTCAATGCAGTCATCCGTGCGTCCGTCCATGCATCTCTCTGTGTGTCCGTTCATCCACCTATTCAACACTCCAAGTACCACCATTTCGTATGTTTTCATCATATATTCCTTATATAGAAGCACCGCCATCCAGCGGACATTCCAAGGACTGAACGAGAGGAGGCACACGCACACTTTCTTACTGCTTGCTCTTCGTGTATATTTCCCACCTTTAACCACCTCGAGTTCATGGTATATACTAGTTCACTGTATTCATGGCACTGCGGCCCAACACTCGCTAAACCTTTCTAAAACCTAGGAGGTTACGCCCAGCGAGTATAACGTAGCGATGCTTTTTTGTTTTCTTTGCGTTGTTGAACAATAAAAAATTCACAGCGTACGCGTTAACTAAAAGCCGAATTCTCCGGTCTCTCAATCTCCTTTAGCAGCCATTGGCATGTACATTTAGCACTATCTATTATTGTTCAACAACGCACAGAAGAAATCTCTCAACGGCACCACCTTGGAGGTCAAAATGTTATACTTGTTACACACTATAGCGTCTTCGAGGGACAAACGGGTGCCGCTATAAAAAGCTTCGCGCCCCTCCCCCCCCAAAAAAATATAAAGCGAAAATCTCCCATAGACCCCAGAGGCCCGGTCGACCCTAGCACACCTGGTGGTTGGTGAGAACAACATACCGGCGCATCCTGTTCAGAAGAATACTGTGTGCTACTGACGTATGGCTGTGATGAAAGTTAATGATTTCAGCCCAAAAAGCAAGACTATCGTTTGCCATTTTGATTTAGCGATTCACCATTTTGTATAGCTTAAAACTGTTCCTTTGAATTAATTCGTGACAAAATTTTTGTTTCGACTAATTTCTAACAGAAAGACATGCAGGTATTCACGCCCTTGGCAGCTGGATGCCACTGGCGTCGCAGGTGTTTCTGTAGCGCGTATGGAGCCTTCATGTGCGCGCCTCCCCGTCTTCTAGGGTGGGGACAACTTCAATCATGGTTGCTTACAACTGGCTAAAATGGACACCATACTTGACGGGTCGCCATGTTAGTTCGCAGTGGTCGCTCATTTACATTAAAGACAGCGTGGTTTTCAACGAGAAGGGGTGGTTTTTTAAAGACGATAGTCTTTCTTGGCGTACTTCGAAGCAAAAGTTTTGGTCTGTCTGCCTGTACATTTGTCTGTTTGCGGCCGTAGCGAAACCTCAAACGGCACCAAGCAATATTACAAACGGCAGACTCCATCCGCAGCACCCACCAATATTGCTAAAGGTTCAGCGTTTATACTTGAGCGATTGTCTACTAAAAAGCAATTAAGGCACATACCTCAAAACCATAACAACACGTCAATATTTTATATGTGTGGCTTTATACTAGAGGAGGCACACACAAGCAATTCTAAGAGCTCATAGCGTTTATCCCGCTGCGCTGACAAAGCAACGCGATGCTCAAACAGCCCGTCCGTGCGTGCGTCTGTTCGTGCGTCCGTCCCTGCGTTCGTCCATGCAGCCGCCCCTGCGTCCGTTCATGCGTCCCTCCATGCATCTGTCTATGTGTCCGTTCGTTCATCTATTCAACACTCCAAGTACCACCATCTCGCATCTTTTCATCATATATTCCCCATATAGAAGCAGCGCCATCCAGCGGACATTCCAAAGACTAAACGAGAGGTGGCACACGCGCACTTTCTTACGGCTTGCGCTTCGGGTCCACTTCCCACCTTTAACCACCTCGAGTTCATGTTATATACTAGTTCACTGTATTCATGGCACTGCGGCCGAACGCTCGCTAAACCTTTCGAAAACCAAGAAGGTTACGCCCAGCGAGTATGACGCAGCAAACTTTTTCAGTCAGATAGCGCTCAATGTATATGCCAATGGCTGCTAATGGGAAATGAGAGGCGGAGAATTCAGCTTTTACTTTCTTACGGCTTGCGCTTCGTATCTACTTCGCATTTTTAACCACCTCGAGTTCATTCATGGTATATACAAGTTCATAGTATTCATGGCACTGCGGCTCCACGCTCGCTAAACCTTTCTAAAGCTAAGGAGGTTACACCCAGCGAGTTTAACGTAGCAACCCTTTCTTGTCAGATAGTGCTCAATGTACATGCCAATGACTGCTAATGGTGATCGCAGCCTGCGCGCTAACTAAAAGCCGAATGCTCCTGTCTCCCATTCCCCATTAGCAACCATTGACAAGTACATTGAGCCCTATTTTTTATTGTTCAACAACGCACAGAAGAAGTCTCTCACCAGCAGTACCTTGGAGGTCAAAATGTTATACTTGTTACATACTACGGGAGACGAACGGGTGCCATTATAAAGAGCTTTGCCCCTAATAGGAAAGTGTTTCCAACGTTTTCCCAAGATGACATGGTGTTGGCACCTGCCCGTCGCTTTGCGTTTTACATGCCTCCGAAACAGGCGCGCAGCTTTCTCCGTGGGCGCGCATGCCTTCCTTCATGTTCGATTACAGCTGCTAGATAGCGCTCGTGTCTAACGTGCCTCGATGTGCTCGTTCGCCTTCGCTGCATGGATGGAGACAATCTAACACAGCACTTCCAGAATACAATTCACCGATTTTCTCGCACAGAACATCAAAAAACATTTTGTTCATTCCCTCCACACACAAGACTATCGTCTTTCAACGATTTTCGCTGTGAAACATTCAGATACGGGACCAATTTTTTTATATAGGAAGTTTTTAAAGCTGAATGGCTGTTTTTTTAAGTGAGCCGCCATTTTGTAGTATAGCAAAAACGAGTTCGTGACTCGAGTTTGTATAAAATACAGTTTAAACGGTTCGTTTCTCCCGCCTGGTCAAACCACCGCATTGCCGGAGTGAAGATATTTAGGGAGCCTACATTCGCAAAAGGGAAAACCAACGGACTTCAATCTTTGCGCGGCATTCTGGAAGAAAATTCACCTCAGCACTGCAGACACCCTGCAGACACGCGCATGCGTCAAAGCAACGCAGGCGCGTTGCGTTGCTTTGACGCATGCGCGTTTCAGCGCATCCGACGTCCATGCGTAAAAGAAAGGGAGACGCAGTGCTGTCTGGGTAACGCATTGGCGCCAAATGCAGCGTGTAGCATTTCGCGTCGGTTGCCGTCCAGCCGCGCTGATGGACGCTGGTCGCGCTGGGCGTCAGACTATAGTGTGCTCGCGTTTTGCAAACGTAGTGTCACTGCGCCCAGCGTGCGCGCGCCTCGACGTTACGTTGGAGTACATTGGATGCACTCGAGGTTGTTTCGCGAGCTCCACATATACCAAACTTGGGGTTTCGTGGCATCAATGGATGACAAAAGTGTATGACTGGTGCAAACATGGTAATCATGACACGCGCGTCAAGTAAGAACATGACAACATGAATAAATGCAAAACTTTATTACAAATATTTTTTCTGGTGAAGGTGGAGCCCTCAGTCCAGGGCCCCTGTGACCTTTGCCATTTTGCAAGCTCTGTCGATCAGCTTGAGCTGTTCTTCAGGCTTGGAGCAGGATAACGCAGCCTCCCACTGCTCCGGTGTTGGTGTACAGTTTCTTGGCACTACCTGTTTGTGTTGGCAGGTTGATGTCGCGTGGTAAAATGTGAGGTGTTCCCTGCATAGCGGGCATTTGTTGGCGTATATTCCCGGATAGATTTTACTCAGAAGGCTGATATTGGGGTACGTATTAGTCTGCAGCGGTCTCCAGGCAACTGACTGCTCTCTGCTGAGGTCTTTCTGGGGAGAAGGGTGGTGGCGGTGGTGGTAAAAAACATTTATTTCAGAAAAAGTCTACTAGAGAGTGCCGACGTGGCCCATCGGCGTGCTAGAGTGGCAAGACCCTATTCCGGGACGCCAGTGGAGCTGGAAGCTGCCCGTGCGCGCTCCACCAAGGAGCATTGTGCAGCCAAGGTAGAGCAGCCGAGCAGGTGCTCCTCCCAAGCCTCTCTAGTTGGGATAGGAAAAGGGGATGAGAAAGAGACGGGATTAACTGGGCACGATGCTACGACGTGATATGTGTCGGCGAGGACATGACAGGTCGAGCAGGTGCCATTGATTTCCGGCAAAAAGTGCCTGGCGACCGCCGGACTGATAAACGTGTTCGTCTGCAGGCGGCGTAGCAGTCGTTCGTCCGCTTTCTCCAAACCGCGTGCGGGGTCCGGACAGAGGCGGCGCGAAGCCCGGTAATAAGCCAAAATTTCGCGAAAGCGCGTCAGGTTGGTATTGCCAGATTCCGTCTCGGGACATGGAGGGGCAACGGCCCGGACAGGAGAAGCGCGGGCAGCGGCATTTGCCGCCTCGTTGCCGGGCAGGCCCGAGTGGCCTGGGGTCCAGACTATACGAATGGGATGAGGGTTAAAGCGCCAAGAGGCTGCCTGTAGCAGGCTAGCCGCCAGCGGGGCAATGGAACCCTGAAGGTACTGAGAACAGGCCGAGCACGAGTCCATCAGGATGGTGCGTGAGGCAGGGTGAGAGGCGGCCAAAGCTATGGCAACCTCTTCAGCGTGCGTTACTGTGTCTGCTCGAAAGGAGAGGCCATCTACGTGTTTGCCCTCTGTAATCACGGCAGTCGTGAAGTGACCCGACAGGGAGCGACCCGAGACGTCCACGTAGAAAACACCAGGACGATCGGAGTGTCGCGTATAAAGGGCCGCGGCGCGTGCTAGTCTACGGCCAGGATGGAAGTCGGGGTTCATATTACGGGGTAGAGGTTCCACCCATAGCTTTTGACGCCGGAGCTCTGGTACCGGCTGCAGAGGTTCTTGGTCAGATATCGCGTTAAGGCCAAGTCTGTGTAGAAGACGGCGCCCTGAAGGCGCCTGCGACAGTCGATTGATTTGGTTAACGCGATGAGCTTCGCGCATCTCTCTAAAGGTGTTGTGTACCCCCAGAGCCGCGAATCGGCTGTTGGAAGTTGCAATAGGTAGGTCCAGAGCACGTTTGTATACTGAACGAAGAAGGACGTCCGGCTGGTGCTCGTGTCGACCACGCAGGCGAAGGTAAAGCATGGCGTAGAGGACGCGACTGGTCACAAACGCGTGGGCAAATCGGAGGGACTGAGACCCGCGGAGGCCGCCACGCTTGGTAGAAACTCGCCGTATCATGCGGCTCACCTGTTCGCTGGTGCGTCTGAGGCCTGCTATTGTGCCTTTTGAATCCAAGGACGATGTGAGGTGAAGGCCAAGAACCCGAATATTTTGCACTGACGGGACGGGCCCGGACGGAAGAAAAATTTGAGGCGGCGGTAGCGGAGAGACTCAAAGAAGAGCCGATTTAGCTGGAGAGCACTCCAGGCCGCATGAACCTGCGTAGGTGTCCACCACAAGGGCAGCCTTTTGCAAGCGTTCTTCGATTTGCGCTAAGGAGCCGGTGTTGGTCCAGATTGTGATATCGTCCGCATATAGTGCGTATTGTACTCCCTCGACCTCGCTTAGAAGAGAGGGGAGGTTCATCATCGCCAGGTTAAACCAGAGGAGACGGGACTGCCCCTTGAGGTGTACCCCGCGTGCCTAATAAGTACGGGCCGTGTTCGGTAGAATTAAGGCGAATGAAGGCGGTGCGATGTGATAGAAAGGCCCGAGTGTAGTTGAAAGTCTTCTGCCCGCAGTTTGTGGTAGACAGGTTAGTGAGTATAGTGCTGTGTTTGACGTTGTCGAACGCCCCGCGGAGATCGAGAGCGAGCACGGCTTTATGGTTATGGCGCATAGTAGTAGGCTCTATGATATCGTGTTGAAGCTGGAGCAGGACGTCGTGCGCCGACATACGCGGGCGAAAGCCAAACATCGTGTCGGCAAAGGTCCTCCTGGCCTCCAAGTAGGCGGAAAGGCGTTCGCGAACCATGGTTTCCATGAGTTTGCCTGCGCAAGACGTAAGTGAGATGGGTCTCAGTGCCTCAATACTAACGGACTTTGCCGATTTGGGAATGAATGTCACGACCGATGTGGTCCATTCCGTGGGAAGCGGAGAGCCGTCCCTTATCGAATTTATAAGGTGGAGTAGCGAGAGGTGTGCTTGGTCGGGAAGATTTGCCAGGAGCGATACTGTGATTCCGCCGCGTCCAGGAGCCGTGCCCCATCGCATTTTCGTGAGTGCAAATAGTAAATCAGAAAGCGTGTATGGGGCGTCGAGGTCGGTGTTAGGGGCGCCGGAATACGTATATGCTTGGCCTGTGGGATCAATTGTGCGGCAGATGTAGCGGTCACAAAGTTCTCGCGCGAGTTCATCCGTAGTGCCCTGAAAGGCATGCAGAACATGGTGGAGCTGGCGTTGCGTTTCTCCCCTGGTGGTGGAGGGATCGAGAAGGCTTCTAAAGAGTCGCCACGCACTCTTAGAGCTCATCTGGTTTGCAGCCTTCGAACAGGTGTCTGCCCAGTTAGCATCGGAAAGTTGTGCGGTGTATGCGGCCGCCTCTGCAGTGAGCGCCTCAATGCGAGCGCGAAGTTTCCGATGAAGTTTGTTGCGTTTCCAGCACCTTATGAGCCCGCGGCGAGCGTGCCAAAGATGTAGGAGGTGTGGATCGATTGCAGGAGTCAAATTAGAGGTTGCAAGGGTGCGAGTGTTCGCTTGCTTCATATGGAGAGCGTATGATGCCCACGCTGCATATTCGGTCGAGGAGAGGCCGGCGGGGAATGGTTGCATTCTGAACTGAGTCCAATCGGTGAGACGGGCTTGGCCCCAGTGTTGGCGCATTTTCTGCCGCGGTGTGAACGAAATGCGGAGTAAAAAGTGATCGCTGTCTAGGGTTTCACCTAAATTTTCCTATGTAGCATCGCGGATGTGACGGGTGAGGGAGAAGTCGGGGCATGTGTCTCGCGTGACCGAGTTGCCGGAGCGTGTGGGTTGTGCCGGATCGGTAAGAAGCGTCAGGCTCAGCGACGAAATGAGCCCCTTGAGCTCTCTGCCCCGGGCCTTCTCGTAGTGGTAACGCAAGTGAGGGCTGGGGGCATTAAAGTCTCCGACAATCACCAGTGGTTGTCGGGCCGCTATACGCAGCGCCCGATAAAAGAGATGCGCAAACGAAGCCCTCGCAAGGCGAGGGGGACAGTACACGTTTAAGTTATGTATTGATATTTGGCCCCTCCGCTGAGACAGCACTGATATCATGCAGTAGTCGTAAGGAAGATCCAGATCGAGGTCAATCTGTATCGCCGTGTAAGCTTTATGAACGAGGAGGCATGTGGTGGTGCCGCCAACATAGGAGCAGTATCCAGAAAGGGATGGAGCAGGGCCAGATTCTTGGAGCGCCAAGACGGCCGGCTGAGAACCAAGTGAGCTGAGGAAAAGGGAAAGATGTGAACGCTTTCGCCGGTTCCCGAAGCCTCCAGGGTTCCACTGTATGATCTCGAATTTAGACGCAATGTTTGAACGGGACGTACGATTGGTAGGCATCGTGAGTGTCTTAGGTTTTATATTTGGTCCTCCATGTCCCGCTTGGAATCCTCAGAGGCAGGGAGGGGCACGGAGGCCGGATTTTCCGACGGCGGGGTGGTGGTAGCCACCTTACGACGACGCCGTGGAGCTGTACCCTCACTGCTCACCGAGCAGGAGCGGGAACGCGATGCCTTGGGTTGAAATTGGGTGATTGCCCAGGCTTGAATAGCCTGGGTAACCTCTACTACTATGCGTTGGACCGAGAAGCTGGTGAGGAGGTGATTAATCGAAGCTTCGACGCGCGTGAGGCGTTTCTCTACGCGCGGGGTGCGCTCTTCGCTAGGGAGAGCTTGGTTAGTGGGCAAGAGAACCTGAGGTGCCCCAGGAGCCTCAAGAGCTTCTGGAGTAGATGTGGCCCCGGTTCCGAGTGCTGGAGTACACATGGTTGCTTGAACCGGCGGCTTAATGGGAGTGGACTTAGCGCGAGGACTAAGCATGGACGTAGCTGGCGTTGGGGTTGAAGTCACTTATTTAAGAGTTCGAGTTGTTTAGTTAAAAGAAAATTTTGCTTTTGAAGTGCCGCAACTTGCTGGCGAAGGGCCGCAAGTTCGGGAGAAGGAGGATCGACAGAAGGGGGTGAGAGAGGATTAGAAGCAGCATTCCCTGCGCAACTGCTCACCTGAGGTACCGCCGCTGGTGCTTCGAGCGGTGGGGATGCCTGAGTGTCGGCGTGGAGTGGTGGGGCCGACTGATGCAGGTTGGTGACGCTGTCTGGCTGTGACAAACATGAGGTGGTCCCTCGAGGAGATGTTGAGGGCTGCTTGCGTTTCCGATATTTTCCATATTTTGCCATGCAGCCACTGGTCCCAGTCTCATGGGCGCCGTGGCAGAGGGGGCATTTGGGGTGGCAGTCATGGGCATTGAGACCTGCAGGTGCGGGGGTTCCACATTTGGCACACTGGGTTGAAGCGGGGTGAGGACACTGAGGTGGTTGATGACCGATGGTACCGCACTTGGTGCAAACAGGGACCGTTTTCTTGTAGGCGCGGATATACGTCGCCACGCAGTGGTAGAAGAGGTAGCGGGGTAACTTCGTGCCCTCGAAAGTCACCACCGCCGCCGCGGAATCTCCGAGTTTGCGGACCGCAACGATAGTACCTCGAGGCCAATGCAGTTCAGACTTGATCTTCTCCGGGCTTTCAGCAGGGTTTATGTTGATGACGCCCTTGCATGTATCCCCTGGTGCCTTGGCGTGGCCTCGAATGGGCAGCTGCTGATCCCCCACTTGCAGTTGGAAGTCCCCGAGGAGTCGCTGTGCCATAGGCAAAATGGTGGTGCTACAGACCAACATGTTCTGTTCCCAGATTGGCCACACTTGAATTTGCGTGGTAGTCCGGTCGCCGAGGTAGCTGCGGATGGCGTCGCCCGCACGATCGGCCGGGACAAATGTGCGTAGCTCGCAGGGAACGCGAGGTTTCACTACTACGATGTAGTCGTCGCGAGAGAGGTGAGGAGTTTGACGTGGACGCCACTTGCGTTGCTTCGCTGGCTGCGAGGACGGAGCAGAGGTAGACATACCACCGGAGGGATGGCGCGCCGGCGTTCCTTGCAAGGCTGGGGAATGGTGGCCCGCTGTGGCGCCTCGTTGTTGGGGGGCGCTGCAAGCGCGCGATGATGTAGGACGTGCTGCGCTTCGGCTCCGCTGATTTTCGGCTGGAACCACGGGCAACTTCACAGTACCCCGTCAAGACCAACATCAATTGTTTCGGCAACTCACAGGCAACACGTGGATACCAGTGTCATCCAGGTGGGCCCGTTTTTGACCACTTTACGGCCGATCATCACCCGACCACGTTGGCGACGCCGTTAGGCCAAACGGCGACGCCAACGCCCGGCGGCGTGGGACCGGCTTTCCGAGGCAACATGGACGCTACTCTCATGCAGCGTGGATACGACCCGCATGCCATGACGTGGGAAACGATTACGATTTCCGAAACGCCAAACTCTGCTTCTTCACCGAGGTTTCGGAGCCAAGCTCTCAACGACGCGGTGGAACGCCGCTCGCAAGCCAACGCCCAGAAGGCGGCGTCCGCCGCTGCTTCGGCATCCGGCACACCAGCTGACAAGACGCAGCCTCCTGCTTCGCGCGCTGTGGGACGCAAGGGCAAGTTTCTCACCAAATGGAAGCCTCGCCCGTTTCCGAAACCGAGTCCGGACGACTATGTAATAGTCGTAAAGCCACGAGAGTGCATCTCATTGCATGATGCTTTTTCAGAGAACTGGTACGGGACTGCGTTTAAGGCATACCTCGGGCCCAAGTGAGCTGAGACGCTGACAGTTATTCCATCGGGAGAGCAAAATTTGATCGTGATTTACACCCCGGACCCTGACACGGCGGACAAAATGATCGGGGACTTCGCGGTGAACATCGAGCACAGGCAGGTTCTGCTCAACGGGTACCTGCGACAAGATGGTAGCAATGTCTGCCACGGAGTTATCGTAGTCCGCAACACAGATACGACGGAGACGCTCCGAGAGAGCGTACGCTGGAGGTCAGGCACCATCGTCGAGGTGCGTAAATTTGTCACATCGAACAAGGCGCGTGTAACCTTCGCCGGCAAGGAGAAGCCACGCTTTGTTCACTACGACGCAATGCTGATCCCCGTCAAACCCTACTACCGGACGATCCCGGCCTGCGGCAAGCGCGGTGTCGTCGGCCATCGGATGGACACTTGTCCCAACCCGCGACCGGATACGTGTGGCCTGTGTGGACAGCTGGTTCCGCTTGTGGAGGAGGAGTGCGGGCCCCTGATGAATGTGTACCCGTATGTTCTGTGTGCGGTGGAGCACACGCCACAAACTCTCGAGCATGTACGGCCAAGTACCGTAATTCCAAGGTGGCCGCACAACAGGGCAGAAAGTCCAAAAGGGCGTCCAAGAAACGACGCAAAGATCAGACTCCCAGTGAGCCACCACGCCGGGAAGTCGCCAAGACAGACAAGCCCGCTTCCCCTACTGGAGGAACCGAAAAGCAGCCGACGGCGCAACCATGCGGCGAAGCCGGACCATGGGCCAACGCCGTCAAAAACGGAAAGCAGGTGGGTGGTACGGGTAGAGCTGCCTCCTCATCCCCCCCTCTCATCCCCTCTTCATCGCGTAACGCTGACCAAAATATTATTGCCAAACTTCAGGCACAAATCGAAGCGTTACAAAAAAGACTAGCGGAAGCCGAGGCCAAACAGACCCAACTAGTCTCCCCTCCTCCTCCCCCCGCAGTAGAGGTAATGGAGAGTGAGACCGGGGCGGGGGCGGCAGACGCGCTTGCCGCACTCGAGGCTCGTGTGAACACCCTTGAGGTCCGTATGGACAGCCGTATAACTGTCCTCAAAACCCAAATCTCAGCGGCTGTAAATTCCGCCATTGCTAAAATGACAGAAACCATCCCTACCCTGATAGCCCAACAAGTTGCGCGTTTCACCAAACGAGCCGGCCCAATCAAGGACGTGTCCGGCCGGTACCTTAAAACGCTTCGACGACAGATCGAATTTGAGGATGATGACAGCTGCTCCGCCTCCGGAATTGAGGACACCCCCCTCCCCGCGAGTGCTGGCTCGGGAGCACCGCCACTGCAATCGCTCGTTAACTCCACTGACCATGGCGGGCACCCTTGGAATTCGGAAGTCCCCACGATCCAATACGGCCACTCCCATTCAAATCACCCAGTGGAATTGTCGGGGCTTTAAGGCTCACACTAAGCGCGCCAACCTCCAGCTTTTCCTCGCAGCATTTCAAAACCTTCCTGCTGTGGTAGCCCTCCAGGAGCCAGGGAGTGCTGCCACACTCACAAGCTATACTACGTTTCAGCAGGACCCTTTATCTTGCATCTGCGTGCACAAAAAGTATACGGCCAACAGAGTTGATCTCGACCTTAAGCCAGCTTTCTCGTACGTGATGGTGACACTCCTTCCGCTGCGTAAACAGGACCCGCCACTGCACGTGCTAAACATTTATTGCTCACCAAAACTAAGCAACATTACATTCGCAGACCTTTTTAGCCGCGCTATAAAGGCTGCGGGCAGGGACCCTCTGGTGATTGTGGGTGATTTTAATGCCCCCAGCACACTCTGGGGGTATGCACGTGAAGAGAAACGTGGACGTAAATTGGCGGAACTTATGTACACGCTGGGCCTAATTCTTCACACCGACCCTGCATATCCAACTCGCGTGGGTAACTCCGTGACCCGGGACACATGTCTGGACCTTACCCTCACAAAAAACATTCAGTATGCGGATTGGGTCAACACTGAAGAGACCCTCGGCAGCGACCACTGCATACTCAACACCACCATTCGCACATACGCTTTGGCAAGACCCTACGGAGAGGCAAAATTACCCGATTACACGAAGTTTCGGCAAATATACGCCAATTCGACACCCATTGAGGAGCAAGGATACCATGCTTGGTCCCAGCAACTGGTTTCCTCATTACGCTCCACAGAAACGCAAATTAAACTCTCCGAGGCGACTCCGGCGGTGGATAACCATCTCCTTCACCTCTGGGAGGCCCGGCGCAGCCTCGTCCGCCGATGGCGCCGGCAAAAACACAACCGAAAGCTCAAAATTCGCATCGCTGAGCTCACCCAGCGAGCAGCAGAGTACGCGGCCCAGCTCGCTGACTCTAACTGGGTGGACCGTTGCAACACGGCCGCTCGACAAATGTCCAGCCGGAGTACCTGGCGCCTCTTCCGCGCCTTGATTGATCCGACCCAAACTCGAACAGAGACACAAAAGCATCTGCAACGAGCATTTCACAGCTTCGACGAAGACACAGCCAAATTGGCATGTAAACTCCGAGACCAATATTTATGCACTCAGCAGGACTCCCAAGGGCCGGCGTACTCGTATGCAGGTACCGAGAACGCGGAGCTGGATCAACTGTTCCAGTTACACGACCTGAAGGCAGCCCTAGCAAAAATGAGGCGAGGAACGGCGCCGGGAAGGGATAAAATTACCGTGAAATTACTTGCCAATCTTCCTGACTCGGCCTACACCATGCTTCTTGCTTACATCAATTCCATTTGGATCGGGAAAACAAGCCTACCAATTGAGTGGAAGACCGCCCTGGTCACCTTCATACCCAAAGTGGGCAAAGCCATTAACACGGACAACCTCCGCCCCATCTCCCTTACTTCTTGTGTGGGAAAATTAATGGAGACGATGGTGCGCGACAGGTTGTCCGCGTTCCTGGAGAGCAAAAATGCATTTGCAGACACCATGTTCGGGTTCCGCCCACACCGGTCCGCGCAAGATGTCTTGCTTCAGCTCGACCATGAGATCCTCGATTCAGTCGAGTATCCCCTGAATGACAAAGTTGTGCTCGCTTTGGATCTGAAGGGGGCCTTTGATAACGCGACCCACGAAATTATTCTAACACATCTCTCACAGGTGGATTGCGGCCAAAACACTTTCAACTATATTAAACAATTCCTCACTGACCGACAATCATACATTCGGATTCAGGACATTGAACACGGCCCTTACCGATTAGGCACGAGAGGGACTCCGATGGGAGCGGTCCTCTCGCCCCTCCTATTCAATGTGGCAATGATGAGACTCCCCGCTCAGCTGGCGAAAGTCGAAGGCATACAGCATGCGCTGTACGCCGACGACATCACCATATGGGCGTCACACGGCTCGGCAGGAGACATGGAGGCAAGCCTGCAGCAAGCGGCGGACATCGTGGATGACTATGCCCGTCGCTGCGGCCTTCAGTGCTCCCCGTCCAAATCGGAATTCGTGCACATACGCCCCTCACCAAAGTGCACCGCAAAGATCGACCTCTCCCTTCACAGTGGACCAATACCCGAACGCGATGAGATTAGAGTACTGGGGCTTTTTATACACAAAAATCGCAGAGCAGACACAACATTGGCCAAATTGCGTAAGGTGGGGGACCAGGTGGGCCGGATGGTCCGCCGGGTTTCCAACAAGCGCGGGGGGTTACGATGCAAAGATGCCTTGCGGCTGGCGCATGCATTCGTAACCAGCCGAGTCCTGTACTCGGCTCCATACCTCCACCTACGCAAATCCGACGAGAATGCACTCGAAGTCATTCTCCACAAAATCTACAAGCGCGCCCTCGACCTTCCTGTCAGCACCTCTAACCAGCGCCTTTTTGGATTGGGAATGGTGAACGCCTTCAAGGAGCTGAGAGAGGCGCACTTGACAAACCAATATACTATACTCTCTAAAACACCGTCGGGTCGCCGCCTCCTTGCCCGGCTACACATCAATCATTCAATACACACGGAAGAGCGCGTACGGATTCCAGAAGTTTGGTGATACTCCTTGCACGTGCGCCCTCTTCCGGCTAACATGACCCGAGACGACTACAGTGGCCGACGCCTCGCGCGGGCGGAAGCCTTGGCTCGACACTACGGCCCCAAATTCGGAGTATTCTACGTGGACGCCTCCGGCCCGCACCACGGTGGTTGGTACACGGCTGCGGTCGTCCACCAAAACACCGTTGTAAATGGACTCACATTCTGTGCACATAACATTACGCACGCGGAGAAGATCGCCATCGCACTAGCCGCCGCAGATCAGGACTCGAGGGTCATCATCACCGACTCAAGGGGTGCCTGTCGCAATATTGAACAGGGATACATTCCGTACCGTGCTTATAAAATATTGCAGAACAGCAGCTACCTAGGTGCCCCCGCGCACCGAACGATCATATGGGCTCCGGCTCACACGGGCCTCGATGGTAATGAGATGGCCGATGCCGCTGCCCGCGCGCTCACTCTCCGGGCACCATCCTCGTCCCCTACCGATCCGGAACTCGAACCCAATCCTGCCTACACCTTTAGGGAGATCACACAATTTTATCAATCCGGTCATAACGTCTATCCAAAACCCTGTAAGGGCCTCACGAAGGCGGAGGAGCGAATCCTCCTTCGCCTTTACACTAAAACTCTATTGTGCCCGGCAATCATAAAACACTTTGACCCCGCATGCACGGAGAAGTGCCCGCATTGTGAGGAAAATTCCTCTGACATTTTCCACATGGTGTGGGCATGCCAAAAAACCCCAAACGTTACCCCACTACCCAACCCTTCGCGGGAGGACTGGGAGGCAGCCCTGCTCGGCTGCTCTGACCTGACGGCCCAACGGGCCCTGGTCGAGCGTGCCCGGGCCGCGGCCAACGCCAATGGGCTCCCGTAAGAGGGAGCCCACCTAGTGTTTGTACGGGGCGGCCCCTTAAGGACCGTTCCCACCCTCCCTGTAAATAACATCTGTAAATAAATGTTTTTCAGCAGCAGCAGCCTCGTTGTTGTTGAGACACAGACTTCGATTTCGCTTGCATGCGTTGCCACAGTCTCACCATGTCGTCGAGGTATTCATCTTCTGATGGCATAGTGTTTTCGGAGGATGAAATCTCCATGGACAGTATTTGGCTTGAGGTAGGATCATAGCCCGTAACCACGTTAGCGGCCGCCATCGCCGGGCTGAGAGCCCTTAGCGAGGCGGCGTTGTAGCCGGGAGTGAAGGACGTCCCTCAAGTTGTCAAAACTGGACCCACCTGGACGAAGGTGTTGTCTAGGTGAAGCGGAGAACTTGGCGGTGACGATAAATCCAAGTTTCAGGGGTACCGAGGTGGATGTCCGCAGAAATAGCAGGAAATCTACGGAGGCGATGTGGAGTGCGTCCGTCACCATAGAGCGCTAGCAGCGCCCCCCCGGGAGGAGAGTATATCCTCCTCAGGGCTTTCTGCTGTTCTAAAATTGCTTCATGGCGTCTAGTAACTGTGGCTGCTTCCTCGTCGCTGTGCGCCCCCCGGTCAGCGTATGCTCGGGCAATGGCGTCGGCACGCTGGTTCGCTGTCACAGTTTCATGTCACAGTTTCATTTACACGTAATGAAGCAGCTCGAGAAGTTGATTTTTCTTACATTGAGTATGCGGATGGCAGCACTGGATATGCATCCACTGCTGTACCGTCGACACGCTTCTTGCGAGTCAGTAACTATTTATGTAGTAGACTCTTCGCTCTGGTGTGTGATGGCGATCGCGATCGCTACTTCCTCAGCCTCGAGGATGTTGTTGCTTTTGATCGAAGCGCTGTTGACTTCCATAAGTTGGTGATCAACAACGCTTACAACTGTCCCGGAGTGCTCTCTGTATGTGGTCGCCTCAACGTACAATACGTCGGCTCTCGCCTTGAAATTTTTTCTTGTGCTTTTGATCTGGCTTTTCTTCGAGCCTTATGAATTTTTGGATGCACGTTTCGAGGTATCGGGCTGACTTCAATGATCTTGCGAATGTCCTTCGGTATGCTCGCCGTGTTATTGATTTCTCCGCAAGCATCCCTCATGCCCAATGTCTGCAGTGTGTACTTCCCCGTAGCAGTCAGCAGTAGTCTTATTTTCTGCGCAAGAAGATGTGCCTTGATGTGTTCTTGCACTGTGTTTATCCCGAGTTTAAGGAATTTCTCTGTCGAGGTGCTGACAGGTAGACATGGGCGCATTTGTAGTCTTTTATAAAGATTGCCTCTAATTGTTCTTTTTCCTGTCGGAGTGGGGTTTGTTGGGGGACACTGTATACAATACTACTGACCACGAGGGCCTGTACAAGCCTACAAATGTCCTCCTCCTTCATACCCCGTCTTCTGTTAGAGATTCTGGTGATCGTCTTCGTGATCTGCGCTGTAGTATTTCACAGCTATCTGATTGATGGTGTGGTCTATACGACACTTGCTTTGTATCCACATGCCGACATTCTTAATTTGGGACTTTTCTCGAATCTTCTTTTCCCCTATAGAGAGGTCTACGGAGTTTTGCAGATCGTATCCTCGTCTGTAGACTCTCAGGACTTCTGATTTCTCTGGAGAGCAGACGAGGCCACATTGACGCACGTAGTCGTGAACTGTATCTGCTACGCGTTGCAAAAGATCTTGCTTTTGTCCTAGAGATCCTCTCGTCACCCAGATTGAAACATGGTCTCCGTAGATGGCATGTCTGAGTCCTCCAATGTTTTCGGGGTTCCGAGCTAAGCCGATCATTACGATGTTAAACAGCATCGGCGATATCAAGGAACCTTGGGGTGTTCCTTTTGTGGGCATACTAAACGTATCAGAGCGGATGCCTGCCATACCGATTTTGGTGGTTCTGTTACCGAGAAAAGCTTTGATGTACCTGCGTATTCTTTTTCCACAATCTAATTTACTAAGTTCCTCTAGTACGGCCTTATGACTGACGTTGTCGAAAGCATACCATGCACGTTCATAGCGTGTTGGCGGCTGTTTCGCTAGCCCCACACATACTAAATTTGGCATCACGAGATGTGAATAGATGACGAAGGTAAACGAGACATCCAAACATGAGAATCAAGAAGCGAGGGCCGTGTACAGTATAATATACCTCCATCTCATTACGTTGAGGTGATTTGAAAGTGGCATATCTACATCCTTCATTCGTGCTTCGGATATCATCGATTCCCGCTGTACGTGGGAACTGCCATTTTTTTAAGTGCGAAGTATTTCTTAGCGAATTTCTGCGACTTCGAGCGTATCTATCTATCTATCTATCTATCTATCTATCTATCTATCTATCTATCTATCTATCTATCTATCTATCTATCTATCTATCTAGCCGCCTACGAGTTTTAGTTCTCCTGGCCGTATCAATATTGGTATTGATACCAAACTCCGTATGTCATAACATGACTGTATGAAGAACATATTTGACTTTTCATGACATGAAAAACTTGACATGTATGCCATAAATGTCATGATTTACATTTCATGGTCCTGCAGCTCTTGCAGGACCACGAAATGTAAATCTTGTGGTTTTGTGGCTCTTGTGGTTTTGTTCACATGACATGTTGCAAAACCGTATGGTATGACATGATTGCAAGCGACAAACCATAAAATAAATATTATGAAGTGTGTGTCATGTAACAACATGACTACTGGCCACGCTCAAAATGCACTGGCGGCCGTTTTCCTAGCTTCACTTATACCCAATTCGGTATTATGGGACGTGAATAAATGACGTAGGTATGATACTGGTGCAAACATGATAAACATGAGATGCGTATCATGTAACAACATAACTACATGCTACGCTCATGATGCGCTCGCGGCTGTTTCGCTAGCTTCACATGTACCAAACTCGGTATTACGTGACGCGAACGGACGACATAGGTGATTGGAACATCCAAACACGATAACCACGACATGCGTGTCATGTAACAACATGACTACATACCGCTCTGATGATGCACTCGCAGCCATTTCGCGAGCTTCAAATATGCCAAACTTGGGATTACACGACGCCATTGGGTGAAAGAGTATGTGATTGATGCCAACGTGATAATAATGAGATGCGTGTCATGTGAGATCATGACAACATGCCACAGTCAAGGCGCCAATACATTTAGACGTGACGTGGTGCACGCGTGCTCACCGGTGTTCATTTCCTCGCATCACGCTGGCGTTTCCACGCCAGGCGCCGGTCCTGCTAATACCAACACCATCTAGTCAAAGGTGGTGTCGGCCGTGCTGCGCTGCTTTGACGCATGCGCGTTTCAGCGCGTTCGGCGTCTCTCCATCACGAAAAGAGGGAGGTGGAGTGTTGTCTGGGTAACGCATTGGCGCGAAATGTAGCGTGCCGCCTTTCGCGCCGGTTGCCGTCGGGCTGCGCCGACGGACGCTGGTCGCGCCTGGCGTCAGAGTATAGAGTGCTCGTGTTTTGCTAAAGTAGCGTCGCTGTGCCCAGAGTGCGCGTGCGTAAACGCTACAAAGGCACATATTGGGTCCGTTATGATGCGCTTGAAGTCGTCTTGCTAGCTTCACATATACCAAATTTAGTGTTGCGTGACGTCAATGGATCACGAAACATATGAATGGTGTGAACATGATAATCCTGACACGAGTGTCATATAAGAATATGACAACATACCACGCTCATAGTGTGTTTGCGTCCGTTCCCCTAGCTCAACATATACTAAATTTGGTATCACGTGGCGTGAATAGATGACGAAGCTAAACGACACATTTACACATGATAATCATGACACGAAAGTCATGTACGCCATCAATTAACTAAATCTCGTAACGTTGTGCTGATTTTAAATTGACATATCAGCATTTTTCATTCATGCTGCCCATATTATCGATGCCCACTGTATGTGGGGTCTGCCATTTTTTTTGGGGGGGGGGGGGGGGTTTACCAATGAAGCATCCTTGGACAAACGGGCGTGGTGTCCCCTGCCCACCGCAGAGAAATGGTGACGCCACTGTTCTCTGAAGTGATCCCAATCGGCTATATCCGCGCCAATGCGCGATGTGCGTAACACCCTGGACAATTTTTCCGTAGACTGAGAGTCCTGGAGGACGCGGCAATCGAGACGCCATGGTCTGTGAATTGTCGGCGTTTACAATAGCAGGCGGAGAGAGAGCATAACCGGGCGGTGGTCGCTAGTGTACACTGGTGTTGGTGGCAATGACATTACCTCAGTGGCGTGAACGTAGGCGGTGAGACCAGGGGAAGCGTACACGCGATCAATTCTGCTGCTCGACGCTGCTCGACGCTGTTTGCTACCAAGTGTTAGAGTTACTGTATATGCTACCCTTAGGTAGCACAGTTGCGCCACTGTTTTCCGGGCGCCGCTCACTCCGCCTACAAGAGCTTAGCGCCCCTATTCGCCGAGCGCCATCACGTGGTCATGGGCGGTTCATTTGCACTGCGGTAAAGCCAACGCTACGCAGATTCCGGGCAGATCAAGCGGGGTTGACAACGGCTGTTGTGATTCTCGCTGCGCTTCTTCGGTAATGTAATGCTGCCTGTTGCTCACGAGAAATGCGGAAGCAAATGCTATATTGGTTGAACTGTACTACGTAGAGCCCATGCGAACAGTCGCGGGTGCAGCGGGTGTTGCTATAGAAAGATTAGTGTTCAGTCGGAAGGACTGAAATCGGAAGGACTGAACTGAGTGTACAGTCGGAGGGCCAAGCAGTCGGAAGGACTGCTTGGCCATTGTCGTCGGCAGAATTTTCTCATGGGGGTGCAAACCATTGTTGCATTGCGGCTTAGGGAGAGCGAGAGCACTGGTCTAGCTTGGTTGAGGGTAAGTGCTGTTGTGGCTTGAGGGGGGCAAGGGCCCCTATTTCACTTCTCTGCTGACGCCCATGTGCTTGGCTTTTTTAAAAATCTTTCCATGGCACTGCAAAACTTGCTCTATTTGTATTAACCACAGATTCAGTAGTGAATACGCTATACATGCAGAGTTGGGCAGGGTGTGTCAGCTGCATACGTCCAAATTAGTCTGGCGGTCAAAAGGCCTAAAATAAAGGGAGAATTTAAGTTAGACCTATATGAATCAGAAAGGTGTTGCTGCTAACGCGTGAATTGAATGATGCTTTGAAACCTTAGGCGAAAAGAATGTTGGGCACGACAGGGTTGTTGAACGATGACTCACATCAATTGTCGTGAGCCGCAATTGTAATACGATCGTAATACGAGATGCGCGCTTAACGCGGGTGTCGCTCGGCTATTCTCGATCGCTATTCAGCTCGATTCAGTGAAAGACTACAAAGCTTTAGCTGGTTACACACAGTTAACGAATGAGTCCAACGCGATTGAAATACTCCATCTCTGGCTCGATAATGATCTCCAGGGAAAAATAATTTTATCTATGTAAATGAAAAAGAGAACAGTCCAAAAGAAGCTGAAGCTAATGTGTGGCCTACTCTAAATATACATATGTACAACTGGTTCAATGAGCTGACGCACGTTTTTTTTTCATTATTACTTGCCAAAAACGTAAACATGAAATCAAGGCTTCCAAGCATGACCAGAGCAACTGAGTTTGTCTCGTACCTTTATAAAAAAACTACAAAGAAAAGAAAGCAAAAAATAAATAAAGCAACGCTCTAAGCGCGAGCGCTGCTCATACGCGGGTGGTGTGTGGCTTTCCCGCAAGACATTTTAACCCAAGATGGCGTACCTTGGCGCAACTCTTCTACCTGAAGGTAGCATATACTGTAACTCTACCGAGTGTAGACAGAATCGCTACCATTTACGTTTCATGTATGTAATTTAGTGCCGATTGCTGCACTAGACGCTCAAGTTCTCTGGCGTTCCAGTTTGACAAGCCGCCACCATGACCTCGAACAACTGCGTGCAAGCCTAAGACACAATAAAGTCCCCTAAATGCAGAACATGTCGTGAATTTAAAAAGAATGCATCAAGAGAGTGAAAAAATTGCCCGCAGCTTCCCTAGGGGGAACACTGAGGATGATGCGGACCATATAATTGGTTAACGGGGTGTTAAAGTGCGACTTACTTGGGTCGATGGCTAAATTGGTTAACGTGGTTGTGAAATGGGGTGTTAAATTGCGACTTACTTGGGTCGATGGCTAAATTGGTTAACGTGGTTGTAGGAGGGGGTGTTAAATGAGTGAACACGTACACACGTATGCGAAAGGGCGGCGCTGATCGAAGGGACGTCGATCATTGTGTTTGTGGATTCGTTGGAATTCATTTCACCGCGACCTTGGACGTCGACGCGCCGTACAAACGAACCGACGAGCGGCAACTGAGCGAGCGAGCGCCGACCTTGAGTATATTACAACACGACGGCACATGCACTGTCAGCTGTTGAATGTTCTCGAAGCGCGACGCCACATGCGCGTTCACTGGAGAATCAGGAGAATTGTAGATGTCGAACGTGGTGTGTAGAGGAGGAAGGGTGCACAGATGGTGGAGGAGTGAAGCGCGCGCGGTCTGTAGAGGAGGAAGGGATGCACAGATGGTGGAAGAGTGGGCGACGGCGCGACGGCGCATGCGCGCGCGTCAGCTGTCGAATGTTCGAGAAGCGGTGCGGACGGCGCACTACAAGGCGCGAGTATAAGATTCTCCGCATCTAAAAAGCGCTGGAATTCACAGATGTTGCTTATTCACAGAAATGCACAGACAAATCTAATACGCAACGAAAAGAAGACGCAGTCAAAAGCCAGCACGCGTCCAAAGGTATCGAAAGAAAAATGATTGTAACGCAAAAGACTTCGGTTAGATATATTAACTTCGACGCCTGTTCGACGCGTGCTGGCGTATGAAAAGAAGCAATCCGCCCCAAATGCGCGTTTGAAATTGAGTACACGAGACAGCCTAAAAATTAATTTCTTCCACAAACAGTAAGAGACACGACAATGAACGCGCGAAATCCAATATTTCAGCCTTTTTTCGTCGGTTGCGGAAACTCTGAACACTAAAGGGCCACTCACCAGGCCCCAGACAGGACTGTCTGGTGGGCCACTCACCAGACAGTTCCACTGTCTAACTTTAGTCAGACAGTGGAAGTTGTTGGGTGTCCGATGAGGAACGTTTTGCCACAAAAATTTTTCGAATCAGGTCAATACGAGCGGAGAAAACAGGTTTTTTGAAGTGGCGCGAAACGAGGGTGAGAGGAGGTGAGCTCAGAACCAACGCCGACTTAATTTCAAGGCCGAAAGGCTGCCGCAGTGACGTCAGAGGGTGGGGGCCCAGTTACGCCGCGAACGCGGCGGAAAGCCTGTGTTTCGTTCACGTTTTACGAGAACCAACGCTCCCGCTCTCGCAGCTGCTGCGGCTTGATTGGGCCGAATAAAAGATGTGGAAAAAAAAGTCTTACTGAGCATGCTCAGTTGGGCAACTGGGCCCCCAACCTCTGACGTCACTGCGGCAGCCTTTCGGCCTTGAAATTTAGTCCGCGTTGTCAGAGCCCTTGCCGCTCCTCCGCGTAGCCTTCGCAAGACAAATCTCTTCCCCACCCTCTCCAGCATTTGAGCATGCGGTGACGTGCGCATGACGTGCCCAAACAAGTCCAACCCCAAACACACAAGCAGCGTTGCTTTGTTGACCAGCGTTATTTTGTGGTCTTCTGCCTGCTTCTGCGGGATGGTTTGGAAACGGTTGCATAGACGTGGTAAAGTAGATGAGCACAATGAGTGTGCGAACGGGTAGGAGCGTGTCACGGCGGTCGTCTGCTCAATGCGCTGACCGCGGGGACAGGAACGCACGCGAAACGCTGGCACATTAGCCCCGCATCTCGTAGCACTTCACGGGGAAAAATAAAAGAAAAATGCACACAAACCTTTATTGCGTCTCATTATTTATTTCAAGTTTTATTATTCTCTTAAAGCAACAAGTACATAAACTACGCATGTTGTGTTAAATAATTTTTGCCATGTCACGTGGTATACTGCTGACGACGTCAGAGCCGTCTCGTCTACGTAGAGGACCAACGTCATTGCATTGCCGCGTACGTGGGGCCATTCATACGCCCATGTCATGCCCTCGTTTTCTAGGCGTGCGCTGGCAGAGGGGAGGGGGAGCAGCGTTAATCTTGAAATGCGACCCGTTTCCGCGGCGCGTAGCGTTGCAAATTTCGGCAGACGTGATCATGAACGCCTCGTCTACGCATTGCGCTTGTCAGCTCAAAATTGTCAAACCTCCTGAGTGGCCCTTTAAAGGTTTAAAGTGAGAGACATGACGAGAATAAAAATACGTTATAAAAAAGTTGACAAATCTCATGTACAGTGCGAATCGATTATATGGGAAGTACGAATGAGAAAGGTTGATATGTCATTTTCAAATCAGCACAACGTTACGAGGTGGAGGTAAATGATCCCATACATGACTTCCGTATCATGATTATCACGTTTGAATGTGTTGTTTACCTTCGTCATCTATTCACGTAACGTAACACAGAGTTTGGTATATGTGGAGCCAGCGAAACGGCCGCGAGCGCATCATGAAGGGCCCAATACACTCCAGTGTACCCTTGACGCGCGCGCACGCTGGGCACAGCGACGCTACGTTAGCGAAACGCGAGCACTCTATAGTCCGACGCAAGGCGCGACCAGCGTTCATCGGCGCGGCCCGACGGCAACCGGTGCGAAATGCGCCATGCGTCATTTCGCACAGGAGCGTTACCGAGACAACACTGCATCTCCCTCTTTTCGTGACGGAGGTACGCCGGACCCGCTGAAACGCGCATGCGTCAAACCGACACAGTGCGGCGCGCGCCTGCGAGTATATGGCAGGACCGGCGCCTGGCGTCGCAACGCCGGCGTGACGCGTCGAAATGAACGCTGGCGAGCACGCGCACCCCGTCACGTCGAATAGTATTGGCGCCTTGCCTGTGGCATGCAGTCATGTTCTCACATGGCCCACATCTCATGATTATCATGTCTGTGCCAGTCACATATTTTTGTCATCCACTGACGTCACGTAATACCGAATTTGGGTTGTGTGAAGCTAGTGAA
Organism: Rhipicephalus microplus; assembly: GCF_043290135.1. NCBI lineage: Eukaryota > Metazoa > Arthropoda > Arachnida > Ixodida > Ixodidae > Rhipicephalus > Rhipicephalus microplus. The sequence continues at coordinate 63,508,176 of NC_134706.1, read as the reverse complement.
ACGACCGCGAGCGCATCATGAGTGTGGCATGTAGTCATATTGTAGGCATTCATTAAGCACATCTACTATCTCTACACATGGTCATCATCATGAGTGGTCGTCATCTTCATCTGCTGTGGGAACTTGGCTTGCCAGAGTTCTGTGCCTTGGGTGTGGTCGCTTCATCGTGCCTTCTGGGCCTAGTAAAGGTTGCCTTCACCGTTACATCACAAGTGGTGGAGTGTGCTCTAATCTTCCGTCCTCTCCCAGCCCGCTTTACCTCCTGGAGCTTCGCTCAAGTCGTCGTTTGTGCCACGTGTCCGGAAACATGCCTCAGGACGAGCCAACCGGCGCTTCTGCGTCTACCTCCACGGCCCCGGCTACCATTCCCTATCCATCGTGGATTATCACCGCGCACCAGCGTGAGCCGCCCACGTTCGCCGGACTTCGAGGTGAAGATGTGGAGGATTGGTTGGACCAGTTCAATCGAGCGAGTTCCACTAACAACTGGGATGATCGTACCAAGCTTCGCCGTGTTTCTTTCTATCTGACAGGCGTAGCGAAAACGTGGTTTTTTAATCATGAAACGGACATTACGGACTGGACACGTTTCAAGCAGCAGCTTCGCCAAATTTTCGGCACCCCGGTAGTTCGTACAGCTCTCGCGAAGAAGACACTGGATGCTCGCAAGCAACAATGTGGTGAGTCTTACACATCGTGCATAGAGGATGTCCTTGCTCTATGTCACCGTTTCAGCACGTCCATGTCTGAATCGGAGAGAGTTCGTCATCTATTGAAAGGGATCGGCACGGTCGCGTTCAATGCCTTGGTCATACAAAACCCGACCACAGTCGCCGACGCTGTTGCCACGTGCCAACGCCTAGAGCAACTTGAGTCCCAACGGTTACCGCCGGAGAGCGCTGAAAACACCACCCCGACTGATGCCTCATTGCGTGCCATGATCCGGGCGATTATACGGGAAGAGCTACAATCTTTTGGCCTCTCAATGACACCGAGTCCACCTCCCCCGTCCAAAACTGTTTTGCGCGACGTTATCAAAGAGGGGTTGGTGTCTGTTCATGACCAGGCCAGCGTATGTAGACTCTCCAGTACCTCGACTCCAGCCGACGTACGCACAAGTCCTCGCTGGCTCACCACCCGTCGTACAACCGATTCCCGCACACTCGACGCCTGTCCCACTGGCTTCGTTAACTCCGAGTGCGCCTAGCCAGCCCTTTCACCAGCCATGGCGGCCGCCTCGTCCGATCTGTTATTACTGCGGCTATCGGGGCCACATTGCACGTGTCTGTCGGAAGTGTCAGCAGGACGAGCGTCGTGGATTCGACACCTACGGACGGGATGATGGGACAAGCTGGTACGCTTTCCAACGTCGTCCTCATGATCCGCCGCTACGTCGCTCACCGTCCCCAACTGCGACATCGGAGCCAACCACTTCATACCGCTCTACTAGACGCCGCTCACCCTCACCCCTCCGCCGCTCCACGTCTCCATTGCGACCTGTCTCGCAATTCACCAACCAACGCCCAGACTACTCTGGACTACTCTACGCTACAAACCAGATGTCTGAGAAAATTCTCATTCCTAAAGGCACCACAATGGCTTGTGTTACTGAATCCCAACCTGTCTCTGTTGTCCCGTTTATGCCAGCGTGTTCTGACCTTCCTTCTATTGGACGTTCATCAAGCGTTTCTGTTCTTGCTGCAACTATTAGTCGAGAACTGACCTCTTCACAAACAGATGAGTTGCTTGCCTTGCTACAAAAGCACAGGAGATTGTTTGACGCCCATTCCTCTTCTCTGGGACAGACGTCCATTATTAGGCATCGTATCGAGATCGATGGCACTTCCATCGTACGCCGTCGACCATATCGCGTCTCTTCATCCGAGCGTGAGGTCATTGAACAAAATGTAGCCGATATGCTGCAACGGAACATCATACGTCCCTCCACGAGTCCTTGGTCATCCCCTGTTGTTTTAGTTAGGAAAAAAGATGGCTCCGTGTGATTTTGCGTGGACTACAGAGCACTTAATAAGATTACCCACAAGGATCTTTACGCCATGGCGCGCATAGACGATGCTTTGGATTCACTGCAAGGGGCCGAGTACTTCTCAAGCCTAGACCTCCGTTCAGGTTACTGGCAAATACCCATGCACGAGGATGACAAAAAAAGACAGCGTTTTCAACACTAGATGGGCTGTACGAATTCAATGTCATGCCTTTCGGCCTTTGCAATGCTCCAGCAAAATTCGAGCGGATGATTGACACAGTTTCACGAGTCTTGAAATGAAAGATTGCTTGGGCTATTTAGACGATATCGTTATTTTCTCGTCAACTTTCTCTCAGCACTTGCAACGACTGGACGAAGTTCTTACGTGCCTTGCAAACGCAGCACTTCAGCTGAACACCAAGAAGTGCCGTTTTGCGAGCAAGACGATTAAAGTGTTAGGCCACATCGTAAGCAAGGATGGTATTCGTCCCGATCCAGACAAGGTTTCTGCTGTCCAACACTTCCCGCGTCCTGAAAAAGCCAAAGATTTGCGCAGCTTCCTCGGCCTCGCTTCTCATTTTCGCCGATTCATTCGAGACTTCGCCTCAATAGCTTCACCATTGCACAAGTTGCTCGGATCAGGCGTCGCCTTTGTTTGGTCTCCTGAATGTGAAGTGGCGTTTGCCCAACTGAAGTGTGCACTAACATCCGAACCAGTCCTCTGCCAATTCGACGAAACCGCGCCTACGCTTCTGCATACATACGCTAGTGGTCGAGGCATTGGTGGAATCCTCCTACAGCGAGACAAATCTTCACGTGAGAAAGTCGTCCCATACGCGAGCCGTGCACTGACCCCTGCCGAAAAGAATTATACCATCACCGAACAGGAGTGCCTAGCGGTCGTATGGTCAATACAAAAGTTTCGACCTTATCTCTACGGCCGCCACTTTACTGTGGTTACGGACCATCACGCCTTGTGCTGGCTCTCGACAATCAAGAACTTGTCCGGTCGCCTTAGTCGCTGGATTCTTCACTTACAAGAATACGACTTAACGATTACATACAAGTCATGAAACAAACATCAAGACGCCGACGCACATTCGCGTTGCCCGCTCTCTTTGGAGCCACTTAACAAACCCGCCACTGCCGCACTCGAGACGCTTTCGGCCGTCTCTTTCCTACATGTTTCGTCATTAGCTACTGTGGACACACCTTCTCCAAGCGAGTGTTGTTTGTTCTTATCTCACCAACGTGCTGACCCTTACTGTCGCCGCATCATGGACGGTCTTGACGGGACTTGCCGGCCCCCTAACGCCCGTCTTCAACGACAGCTGACGCAATTCAAGCTCAACAACCACGTCCTGTACTGTCATATCTACCACCCTGATGGTCAACGATGGGTGCCCGTTCTACCTCGCTCTCTTCGGGCTCAAGTCCTCAAGACATATCATGACGACATGTCTGCTGGACACATGGGCTTCCAGAAAACGTATGACCGCATAAGATGTCACTACTACTGGCCGGGCTTGTCCACCTGTGTCGCGAAATATGTTGCCTCATGCGCCCATTGTGAGCGTCGCAAGCTACCTACATCAACTCGAAGTGGACAATTACAACTGCTCCCGTGTCCCCTGCAACCATTCGAGGTAGTTGGCGTTGACCTGTATGGTCCGCCTCCTATGACTGTCACGGGCAATTGATAAATAGTGACAGCTGTCGACCACCTGACCCTCTACGCCGAAACAGCTCCCGTGCCTTCTGCATCAGCTTCGGAAGTGGCTGACTTCATCCTTCGAGCAATAATCCTTCGGCACGGAGCTCCTCGTGTATTCCTGAGCGACCGCAGAAGAGTATTTCTTTCAGAACTCATCGAAGAAGTGCTCAAGGCATCCGACACTACACACAAAACAAGCTCCAGTTACCATCCTCAGACTAACGGCCTGACAGAGCGCTTTCATCGTAGACTGTCAGATATGATAGCGATGTATATCGAACCCATCCACGGAACATTTTGCCATTTGTCACTTTTGCGTATAATACCTCTGTACAGCGCACAACCGGTTACTCGCCATTCTATCTCGTCCACGGTCGCTTCCCCTCTTCTTTCCTCGATGTTTCGTTCTTCTCTGCACCTGTCAAACCATGTTCATCTTCAAGTGAAGAATACGTGTCTCGTCTACTTCATTGCCGCCAGCTGGCTCGTGTCAACACTGAAGCCAAGCAACAGGATCGCAAGCTTGAATATGATGCCTCTCATCGTACCGTGTCATTCAGCCCTGGCGACGAAGTCCTCCTTCTTACACCCATTCGCACACCCGGCCTGTGCGAGAAGATTCATTTACGTTTTATTGGCCCCTACACTTTCTTGTAGCAGACGTCTCCTGTGAATTATCGCGTGGTACCCGTTCTTCTTCCGACGGACCGCCACTACAGGGCAGCAGAAATAGTCCACGTATCCCGCATGAAGCCTTTTATACGGCGTTCCTCTTCACTTTAAACTGCGGCCAAGAACTGCGGTCAGGATGACCGCTTTCACGTGGGGGGAAAGTTAGTGTAGGAATTCATTAAGCACATCTACTATCTCTACACATGTTCATCATCCTGAGTGGTCATCATCTTCATCTGCTGTGGGGACTTGGCTTGCCAGAGTTCTTAGCCTTGGGTGTGGTCGCTTCATCGTGCCTTCTGGGCCTAGTAAAGGTTGCTTACACCGTTACATCACAATATTGTTATATGACACGCACGTTATGATTATCATGTTTGTATGTGACAGCTACCTATGTCGTACGTTCGCGTCGCGTAATACCGAGTTTGGTACATGCGAAGCTAGCGAAACGGCCGCGAACACGTCCTGACTGTGGCTTGTAGTTATGTTGTTACATGACATGCATGTCGTGATTATCATGTTTCTATGTGTCATTTAGTTATGTTGTCCGTTCGCGTCACGTAATACCGTGTTTGATACTTGTGAAACTAGCAAAACAGCTGCAAGTGCATCATGAGCGTAGCATGTGCTCATGTTGTTACATTACACGCATATCATGATTATCATGTTCGAGTCACATACCTTCGTCATCCATTCACGTACTGTAAGACCAAATTTGGTATATGCGACGCTAGCGAAACTGCTGCGAGCGCATCATGAGCTTGGCATGTAGTCATGTTCTTACATGACACGCATGTCATAATTTTTATGTTAGGGTCTGTCGCTTGTGTTCGCTAGGCAATCATGTCATACCATACCAGTTTTGCAACATGCCATATGAAGAAATCCCACGCAAAAGCTGCAGGACCATGAAGTGTAAATCATCGTATTCATGACATCCATGTGATTATTTTCATGTTATGACTAGTCAAATATGTTCTTCATACAGTCATGTTATGCAATACCAAGTTTGGTATTGATGCCATTATCGAAACGGCGAGGAGAGCTAAAAGTCGTAGGTGGCTAGACAGATAGATAGATAAGTAGATAGATAGGCGTATATATATATATATATATATATATATATATATATATATATATATATATATATATATATATATATATATATATATATATATATATATACCGTGGCACGGCCTCTGGCACGGCCTCCGTTTCGGCCGTGGCACGGCCTCTGACGAAGGCCGTGCCACGGCCGAAACGTTAGTAAATACGATCCTTCTCTTATGTGCTATCTTCAAGTTATTTCAATATATATATATATATATATATATATATATATATATATATATAAATATATATATATATAGAATATAGTTACGCTCAGTATCATAGAAGTTCGCTAAAAATTATGCGCATTTCAAAAATTGGCCCCTTATCTGCATGTTACACTTCAAATGTCGTCAAAAAACGATAGTCTTGCGTCTGAAGAGAGTGAACAAAACCTTTATTTGATGTTCTGCGCGAGAAAATCGGTTAATGGTATCGTAGAGGTGCTGCATGAGAGTGCCGTGAGCGTGCAGTGGAGGCGAATGAGCGCAACAAACCACGTCACACGTGAGACATGAGCGCTATTCAGTTATCTTGGAAACCGAAGTGCACGTGCCCTGCACGCACGTCTCGGAGGTGATAAGGTGTAGTACGCAAGGCGACGGGTAGGTGCCACCACCGTGTCGTCTTAGCGAAGCGTTGTAAACGGTTGCCTTTTCGTGCAAGTGTTGTATGGTCAGTGCAACGAGATAACCGCTACGGTCCTTAAAGTTACTTATGTATGCCTTTTAAGATTGAATAAACTTTATAAGCGACCCCAAACCATCCACCGCCGTCGGCGGCGTCCGCAGTCTTCTCTCTATCTTTAAAAGAAAAAGGACTTGGCGGGCCGCAGCGCGACGCTCTACCGAATAAGCCATGGACGCGACGCCGATAGTCCCCCTCCCCCTTCACTCGCTCCTCCGCTCTCCTCGCTCGCTGCAGCTGCGCGCGCACCCCTCTCTCTCGCGCGCCCGCCTTCTCTCTCAGTCTCCCGTCAAGAGCGGGTCGTGCGATGGATGTCCCGGAGGCAACGCTACCATCTGGATATAAAGCGCTTTACTGACACCGATATCAGCGTCGCCAATGGATTTTAACTTTACTCCCCCTCATAGCATCACCCCGTGCATTCGCACTTAACCATGTTCACCCCCGGGGAAATGCTTGTTTTTCTAGTAAGAGACAAACACTCGAAACATCGACGTGTCGTTATGATGCGCCAGATATGTCAATAATTGCTTTCTAACTGACAAGCGTAAAAGTATGAACGCTGAACCTTGAGCAATAATCGGTGGGCGTCCCGGACCGGGTCGGCCGTGAGGAGTATCGTTTGGTCACTGTATTGCCATTTAAGGTACTGTTAAGAGCGGACAAACAATCGAATAAACAGACAGACAGACAGACAGACAGACCAAAATTTTTGCGTCAAAGGTTCCCAAGCAAGACTGTCGTCTTTAAAACACTGAAAACCAAAGGTACCTTTAGAAGACGCGGAAGCGGGTGCCCCGCGAGCAGCTGAGTCATAATTTACGGCCAGGTGACCCACCGCAGTCAAAGGGCTTCTGGGGCCACGATGAAGTCCACAGGGGACTTCTGTCTCTGCAGAGGGCTTCTGAATCACTACTAGATACTCTGTGGTGTTTGATGCCAGGCCTCTTGAGTGAGGACGATACACAGGCATCCACGGATATCGCTAATGCTGGCGTCTTCATCAATCCGTAGGAGCGTCTTACTCGCCGTGCTGCTCGACTCCTCGATGATGAAGACCTCGTCACCTTGGAATAGAATCTCCTCGATGACACGTTGCATTACACTTGATTCTGCAGCTATAGGTTGAGCAGCAGGTGTAGAATCTTTTTCTTCAGGTAATTCCCTAAGAGATGCCTTGTTTGGTGAAGGCTTTGTCTGTTCTGTAGCCATGATCACTGGACGTGGGGCACTGGACAAATCCACAGGACCTGGAGGAACTGCCGAGTCCGGGGTGGCCGAGGACACAGTAGCCGTTTGGTGCTGCGTTGTGATTTCCGCCCCTTAGTGAATTCGGCCGTTGACCGGAGTTAGTAATAAAGAACCCTCATCCTTGTTCTTGGACGGCATTCCTGGCTGAAGTGGTGGAAAGTTCTTTGATGCCACCTCAGAGTACGACTGTCGGATGGTGCAGGCGGCGGTTGCATGTGGGTCGAAGCAGCGGTGGCACGGCAGCGAACATCCCTTCGCATCGTGACCATAGACACCGTTCACAAAAGGGAGCTGTGCAGTTCATACGTAAATGCCTACTTTCACCAAATTGGTGGCACACCCGTTGTATTCCATTAAACTCACAAGTAACACGGTGGCCTGTGACTTTAAGATAGTTTGACACCGGTGACGAGACTTCATTTCCGTGCCGACGTATCGCGTTCCAGTGGTCACGGTCGGACGCGACCCCGTAAGTCCTCTGCTGATGTGCAGCAACTTCCCTTAGGAAGACAGTGCTTGTGTGAGGACTTCGCTGGGTACACCGCACGAGAGAAACAGGGCGGTAACTTGGGACAATTCGGGTCCCAGGGGTACGATGGCGGCGCGCTCTTTTCGGATGATGAGGTGCGACGCGTCCACTATGTGGGCCAGTGCGACCTCACAGTTGACGGTAACTTGGTAGTTCAGGCCTCCAAAGCTCTAAACGCAGTACACTTATTCGATTCCTACTTTTGAAGACGTCGTGTCAACGACGTTTTCGGGAGTACTCACGACGAAAGCAAGTAGATGGACCAATGAGGTGAAAAAATTACTGAAACTGGGTAAGCGCTTGACTCTTGACAACCTAAGGCCGATATCGCTAACCTCCTGTGTAGGCAAGGTAGCGGAACATGTGATCCTCATTAAGATCTCGAACTACATAGAACGCAAGGAACTATTCCCACACAACATGATCGTCTTCAGGCCTGGCCTTTTCGCAAAAGTTGTAATACTACTTCTCAAGAAGCACATTTTCGATCACAGAACGAGGGATGTTAGGGGGATCTTAGCCCTTGACCTGAACCTTTGACACCGTATCTCATCGCTTTGTCTTGCAGGCCACAGACAGCCTAGAACTGGGAGCAAAGTTTCAGGCCTTTTTTATGTCATTCCTGATGAATAGAACGGCCCTTGAGGATCGCTTTACACAAGTCAGACGAGTTCGCCTTAGGAACCAGAGGCACTCATTAAGGGGTGGCCGTCTCCCCCTTGTTATTCAATATAGTCATGAAGGGCTTATCGGAGAGGCTCAGATCCCTGCCCAATACAGGCCACTCGCTTTACGCGGACGATATCACGATCTGTTGCCCGGAAGGATCACTCGCAGAAGTAGAAAACGCACTTCAATTAGCCCTAGACGAAACGGAGTCCTACCTAGAAGGCACAGGCCTCCAACTCTCTCCAAAAAATTCAGAACTGTTACTGTACAGGCCGGCCAGGCAAGGCGTTAGGAGACTTCCACACCTGAACCAAATTTCCATCTCCTTTTTGCAAGAAATGGACAGCGCATTCCACCATTAGATTCAATCAGAATCCTAGGACTACTGATTGACGCGAGGGGGTGTAACGCCAAAACCCTGACGAACATCACGGCCTAAACCGAAAGCATGCTGAGACTTGTTGTTAGAGTATCAGGACGCAGAAAGGGGCTAAGTGAAGCCAACCTACTTCGGATCCATCATGCCTTCCTAATGAGCCACAATAATTATGTAGCATGGGCCCTTACGTGGACTAGAACAGAAAGAAATAAGCTAGAAACTCTCATTGACAAGAGCATCAAAAAGGTACTGGGGTTACCAGTAACCACATGCTCTGTCAAATTAAGACAACTCGGTATGCACAACGAGATTGATGAAGTGATCGAAGCGCAGGTCACCGCCCAGGTGGTCAGGCTCTCGTCAACCAGGGCAGCAAGACGCATCCTGGACGAGGCTGGCATGGCTCCCAGAATGCTTGCTGAACGGGAAATTACCTTATCCCAGGAGGTGCGGGAAACCTTTGTGGTCAGCCCATTCCCTTGGAATATGCACCCGCAATACAATGTAAAGAGCGAAAAGCCCGAGCACGGGTGATATTACAGAACGCCACCGAGAATTGAGAATCGACTGTCTTTGTAGACGCGGCTCAGTACGGCAAGTCTAGCACATTCGCGCTGGCAGTCATTGACGGCAACAGGGAATTACACTCCTCAGCCTCGGTCAGCTTAGCTACGAGCGCAGTTGCAGAAAAGGTCGCCATAGCCGTGGCCATGACCGACCGCTCACACACCAGCGTGTTAGCAGACTCACGAGGGGCCATCAAAGCTTTTGAGTCGGCTAACCAAGCGCGAGAGGCTGCCTTCATTCTAGAAAGAACAGACCCTGGCACTCACTTCATCTCTTGGTTTCCCGCCCATATAAGTTCGGACGTTCATCAGCAGGTACCTAACCTCAACGGGCTTGCCCATGACCGTGCGCGAGATCTAACGCGCCGCGGAGGCATGGATGCCTTATGGGGTCAGGATGAAATCCAGCATAACGATCCACTTTTTACGTTTAATGAAATCACATCTCACTATCGGCTAAGTAGAAGGGCCTATCCTCTTCCTCACCCGAAGTTAGATAGGTCTCAGTCAATTACACTTATAATGCTCCAGACAGGCTGGTTCCCCTCACGAGGCCTTCTCAGTCGTATCTCCACAGACGTTGACTCAAGTTCTCCGGAATGTAATGAAAAGAATTATTTCTTAGCGCGCATGCTATGGCAATGCCCTGAGTTACCTAACGGCCCTTTATCTAGCGAAGCCGACTGGGAAGAGGCACTTCAGAGCCCATCGCTCCAGGCACAAATCCTGGCAATCCAGAGGGCCCAAGAAAGGGCGGAACATCATGGTGTCTCAGGCCCGACCTGGACGCGGCCAGCGGCTTCAGCGTGTCCCCAATAGGGGTTCCCACGAAAGCTCCTCAGGATCACATAAAGTTCATTGTCTGTCTGTCTGTCTGGAATGAATATTCTTGCCCATGAGTGAAGCCGTGTGAACCGTACGATGGTGGCTTCAGCAGCCATCGTAATATAGGGCACGATGAACTATAGACGCTAGCAGGAGAGTTTTCCTCTCACGCCCGACGAGTGTAACGTTGTGACCTTTTCGGCTCAGATAGTGCTCAAAGTGCATTCTTGCGTTACTAGTTTTCCTTTGTAAGCCTCGAAGTCAAGGCAAATTTTATTAGAGATTAAGTCACCGATACTAGTCTCAGTGGATTACTTCTTCGGGAACAAATACCTTTTAAATTATAATTAACGTAGCCTTTAGGCTCTCAACTTAAAGCCACTTGATGTCTAACGGGCACCACCAGAAAATAGAATGTTTCTGAGATCTTAGGAGGGCAAACACTGGCTTCACTACAGCTGGCAAAGCATTGCGGGAGCTTCCACTCCGGCAATTTTTTAAAAACCTGCTTTAGATGAACTCACTTTCAAAGCTCTTGGCCCAAGACAAGCGGAAGAGCTAGCTATAGCCCTAGCCGACTCCGACCACCGATCTCAGTGTATCATACGAGATTCGCGTGGGGCATGTCGACATTTTGAAGCTGGTTGGATCACAACACCAGCGGAAAGAATTTTGGAAAAGTATAGCAACCAGCGATTCAACCCTACCCCTCGTTGCGTAGTCTGGACTCCAGGCCATCAGGGCCTAATGGGGAATGAAGCCGCGAACACGACAGCCTGAGCACTCGTTCACCGAGCATCCCGCTTAGATCCTGAGTGCCTGAAACCCAAAAGCGGGTAGCGAATATGTGCTGACATTCAAAGATATTACGACCTATTACAAGAATTAGCATCGTCAATACCCACCTCCTACAAAGGGGCTGGGAAGGCTAATGAACGCATCTTGCGGAGACCTTTCACCAATACTTTATTTTGCCCGGCAATTATGCAACATTTCGATTCCTCCTTCACTGGTAAGTGCCAATACTGTGGGCAAATGACTGACACCTACCACATAGGTTGGGCTTGCCAGCTCAGCTCAACTCTTCCCCCAACCGTAACCCAACCGGAGAGGAGGGGAAGGCAACCCTGCTGGGTTGCTCGGACCTTAAAGCCCAAAGGGTCTTGGTCCAGAAGGCTTGGTTAGCAAGTGTCATCGATGGGGTCCCGAAATAAGGACTTCACCCACTGAAGCCTCTGAAGGGCTGCACCTCTCCTCCTTTTGTTTCACATAAATGTTTTCAGTCACTCGGTACTAGCCCTCTCAGGGACGACAACGTCGACAGCTAAAGCCTTCTTCAGTGACTCGTTTGCCAAGATTGGCGCCCACATGCCGGAGGATGCCCTAAAGCGTGCGATCGCCTTGCTTTTTGGTCACCAGTCCAGACAACAAGGGTCAGAAGTTGTCCCTGGTAAAAGTGCCAATAATTTACGTACCATTCATAACAAACCGACAATGGTATACACAACTGCTGCAACTGCTGTGGTTAGAAGAAGTGGTTAACGATTTACAGTACCAGGTACTCTACTACAAAAGAACATAAAGCCGTCCCGTAGGCCTTTGGCGCCCCTATGAACTCACAATACTTTTGTAGAAAAAGTGGTTAACGATTTCGAGTAGTCGGTACTCTACTATGGGAGAGCTAAAAGCAGTCCCGTATCAAAGAACGAGAAACAGACAAACACAAGACTTCACAAAACTCACAAGACTTCCCAACTATCCTATGGGTTAACTGTTGGAGCCGAAAATACAAGGGGATGGCTAAGTACCTATTCAGGAAAATCCATCATGCTCGTTCTGCCTTATTCTTGAGATTTGACCTATGCTCCTTGCGAATGTCACATTGATCTTCAAATTCAATAAGTGACATTTGTTAGTTTTTCGCTTACTTCATTTCCTTTATTCAAAACAGAATTTTACATGTTTTGAGCTGGGATGCCTTTCAGCATATATTCTGTCCTCCTTCGAGTATTGAGGAAACAAATGATGCGCTTTTTCTGTGGGACGTGACTGCGAATCTCACACCCAATCTACGCATAACTAAAGTGATGCCGTAACCTGGGTGCTTGGCCATGAACTGCTGCTTAACTATCCACCCCTCGGATTGCGTGGTGCCGGTAGACTTTTGCTGCCAGATGAGATCAGATGTCACAGCCAGTTTTGGCTGTTGGCAAGAAACTGGTTGGGAGAGGTGAGACTCGACTAGCAAATCTGCATCGGTGAGCTTGACGAAGGTAATACTTGATACATAGGGATGCGCATCACCACCATTGTAAGAAGCCATTCAAGGAAGCCTTCTTGAGGGCTAACTCCAAGACCTTTGAAATAGAGGTGACGTAGGTCCAGATACGGACCTACCGAAGGCGTTCATCCAGCAGGTTTGGCACCGGTCTCATTTATTGACGACATCTTTAGTACCTGCTTGCGTGTTTGAGTGTCTACTCACTTTCGCTTGATGATTCGTGCAGATGGTAAGTGTGTCACGTGTCACGATCAGGCACTGGGGAGCGTGACAGGCGCATTTACATAAACGCGACCATCAGTAGAAAATCTATCCTAATCACGAACAACTTTCGAAATCCTGGAGCGGTAACCATAACATGGATATGTAAATGATTCAGTGGCGCTGTGAAATAGGCCACCCAGTGAGCAATAGATAATATTTTGTGTTGTTAGAGATAAATGGAAGTTAGCGTTCATATTTCTTGAGTACTTTTCTAAAAATAGGGCTGCAAAAAGTTTCTTTTGCAATTTGTAGCGTTCCCGCAAGTGCAGTTTCTTCATTATAGCCGACTTGAACCTGCCCCAATTAGGACAGCTAGAGTTATATAACATATTTAAGAAGAATGAAGTGGAAATTGAAGGACCCGTTTTTATTTCTTCCAAGCAATATTAATGAGAACTAAGAGACAATAAGCTCCACCAACTTATCACTCCATTTACACCAGGGTTCCTAGGCGTAGCATCCGATGTGTTCATGTTTCAAGATACTTCCATGTCTTAGCACTCTACATTTTATAACATACGAACAAAAAAACTAGAAGGCTTGAGGAATACAGGGCGATGTGCTCAGCCCATCGGATATGCCACCATATAATGACTTATTAAAATGATTCGAATGCTTTTACTTAGGAAACATCATAGAAGTCAACGGGGTGTTTCTGAAATATTATGTCTTTAGTGCATTACAGTTTTAGGATACCCTCCCCCCCCCCAAGAAGATGCCGGCATATGAATGGCTGTCGGCGAATACACTTCAGGCGAGAATTTGCTGAACGTTCGAGGAAGCGAATCCCTGATAGCGAAACGAGTAACTACAATAGATGCCTGCAGTTACGTTAGTGCAATGAAAGTCAAGTGGGACGTGAAAGCCTCGTGATTGACTCTTACTGGTGTAACCGTTACTTTAGCCCGACTGACTGCCACGTGTTTAAAGAGTTCACTTAGTGACTGCGGAGCAAATATAAAAAATACTCATGAAATAAGCGCAGTTTGAGTGCTTTTTTGTCAGCCTCTAAGCCTCATTCTGATGCAAGCGCTACTCTACGGGGAAAGGTGCTCACTCTGTTTGTAATGGAAATGTTTGCCTAGGAATCCAACGGGTTCGGGAGAACCTAGCATAAGAAAAGGGAAACAAAAATCAATCAATACAAAGTTCAAGAGAAGGGTGAGCGTTTTGGACCACGGAAAATATATTTTAAATGCAATGGTTACGTTAAACACACTGCAACTTCCCTCTTGTGAAAGTGCGTATCTTCAAGATTATGTGCGAATGTTGCAGCTCGGAAATGTATAAAAAGAAGCACTGTTTTCTTAAGGAGAGTAGAAAGCAGTTCAACTGTCTGTGCTCCCTCCAGTTCTGAGTAAACAGAATCATTAGAAAGTTAACTTCAGAGGTTCTGGAAAGTATCACAGAGGCTTTGTTACGAAAGCCTGCACCGCACGGGAGCAAACAAAGCCTTGAGATGAGTCCCTGGCGTAAACACCCCTTGCGTTGACGCTGGCAAGAGCACCTAACAGCGAAGGCGTTAAATACAAGCTGTTTCTTTCGCTTATAGGCGGGTCCCACTTCCCAAAGGCGATGGGCCTAAAGTGTGTTTTACGTAACCATTTCGCGAACAAAACCTAGCAAACGTATGCTCACCTATGTGGAGCTTATCAGAGGAATCTTCTGGCTGTAGGTGGACAGGACAGCCGAGAAATGTATACCCCATAGAGAGATCTGAACGCCCATTCTCATATCAGGTATCAAGTATTCTTTCATTAAAGACAATGAGCTGACCTGAATGAGCATTTTCACTGTACACGCTGGATGGAGTCACATTATGAACCCGTTTTCTGTTTTCGATGTTGGTCAAATGAAGAGTGTGAAGACATTTTCGCGAGTGTTTTGTCCTTAGGTTGTCGTAGCTGTCGTTAATCCTTTTTGAACCTTTTATTGTTTCAGAAACTGACACATTCAGCGATAAACTCCTTTCAAATAGCAGACCCAGCTTGCCATGGCCTGTAGAAGTCGAGTATCCCGGTTCACTTGAAAAGGACAAGTTGCACTGAAGGTATCCTCGAATCAGGGGCTTATCATAACGAGAATGGTGCTATAAAAAATGTCGCATAAATGATTAAAACAGCAATGAGCTTGTGGTTATTCCTCAATCATACATCAAAAACATTTTTTTATGACTTTTGTAAAAAAGAACTATGCACTTCAATCACAATCACCTGAAAGACTGTACGCGTCATAAACGCTGTGCTACGGCCGTATTTGTTAGCAATGACAATGTCTCCCCACAGCAAACGTTCTTCAAGCAAATACTTCCCGCAAAAAAGTTTCCTGTTTTATACAGGTATGCTTAACCAACTACACACGAACAATGTTCTATGAATAAATTTCTTGCAGTGTATTACAACAGAAAAGGTAGCTGTTGAAGATAATAAACATGCGCTGGTCTGCGGTATATAAAACAATGCAGGTGACGTAAATGCATGCAGAAATGCCAAAGAAAACTGAAAGGAAAATTAATAATCGGGGTGTCAATTGCTCTTTACAAGGTCACTGAACCTACCGGAACTGTTCCTACTACGGAAAAAAACGGTGATTGTTTTCTTAAACGCCTTGGAATATTTGGTGATCACGTGTCTGAAAAATAGTTGGCACTGGCGGAAACACGAACGCAGGTCAACAAAGAAATCTTATTGGACAAGGGCAGCAAGAACTTTAACACAACTTATAATAACAAGCGCTTAATATTGACAAAATGACAAAAGTACGAAGATTATTAACACCACAAAAAAATTGGGCACTCCTGAGCATTGTTGAAAGAAAAAAATATTGTGCAAAATAGAAATATAAAATCAAGAGTTGTAAGAGGCACATTAAATCGTATGCCGATTCTTGTTCAAAAAAACAACGTAGATTATGTTTGTTTCACAGATTTCCTATATATATGAAAGTCTACTAATGCTCACATCCGTTTGGTGGGTTTATGTAGTAAATATGACAATTAGGACACTGCAGTACAGAGATGCTTTCGGCAAAGCACTATCTTTTGCTATGTTGTGTAAAATTCACTTTGGTACATGGACTAAATCACTTTATCTATCTATCTATCTATCTATCTATCTATCTATCTATCTATCTATCTATCTATCTATCTATCTATCTATCTATCTATCTATTTATCTATCTATCTATCCATGTATCCATCTATCCATCTATCCATCTATCTATCCATCTATCCATCTATCTATCCATCTATCCATCTATCCATCTATCTATCTATCTATCTATCTATCTATCTATCTATCTATCTATCTATCTATCTATCTATCTATCTATCTATCTATCTAGCCGCCTATGACTTTTGGCTCTCATGGCCGTTTCGATAGTGGTATTGATAACAAACTCAGTATGACATAACATGACTGTATGAAAAACATACTCAACTAGTCATAACACGAAAAACATGACATGCATGTCATAAATGTGATGATTTACATTTCATGGTCCTGCAGCTCTCGCGGTGGTTCTGTTCACATGGCATGTTGCAAAACTGGTATGGTATGGTATGACTACAAGCGACAGACCCTAACATAAAAATCATGACGTGCGTATCATGTAACAACATAACTACAGGCCACGCTCAAGATGCACTCGCAGTCGTTTTTCTTGCTTCAATTATACCAAATTTGGTACTATGGGACGTGAATGAATAACAAAGGTATGATACTGGTGCAAACGTGATAAACACGATATGCGTGTCATGTTAGAACATGACAACATACCACGCTCATTACGCACTCACGGCGCTTTCACTAGCTTCACATATACCGAATTTGGTAGTACGTGACGTGAATGAACGACAAAGGTAAATGACGTGTCCAAACAAGATAATCATGACATGCATGTCATGTAAAACATGACTACATGCTACGCTCATAGCACGCTCGCAGCCGTTTTGGTAGCTTCACATATACCAAATTAGGTATCACGTGACGTGGATAGATTACAAAGGTAAATGACATGTCGAAACATGATAATCAATATATGCGTGTCATGTGAAACGTGATTACCTGCAACGCTCATAGCGTGCTCACGGTCATTTTGCTAGCTCCACGTATACGAAATATGGTATCATGTGACGTGAATAGACGACGAAGGTAGATGGCACATCTAAGCAAGACCATCGTGATATGCATGTCATGTAAAACATGACGCATTTTACGCTCATAGCGTACTCGCTGCCATTTTCCTAGATTCACATATACGAAATGTGGTATTACGTGACGTGAATAGACAACGAAGATAAATGACACGTCCAAACATTACAATCTTGATATGCGTGTCATGTAATAATTGACAACATGCTACGCTCATAGCGTGCTCGTGGCCGGTTCGCTAGCTTAACGTATACCAATTTTGGCATCGCAACACGTGAAAAGCTGACGAAGGTAATTGACAATGCCAAGCAGGACAATCATGACTTGCGTGTTGATGTTATACATGACTACATTCTGCGCTCATAACGTTCTCGCGGCCGTTTCGCTTGCTCCGCATATATAGTCACGTGATAATGCATTGCGTATCACGTGACGTGAATAGACGACGAAGGTAAATCACACATTCAATTATGATATTCAAGGCATTGAAGTCTTTTGTGGCATAAGCGAAGTCCGCATCGTAATGTTGTTCTGATTTTAAAGTGGCATAGCAACCTTGCTCAGTCGTACTTCACATATCATCGATTTCCACAGTACGTGGGATCTGCAATGTTTTTCCACTTTTTTTCGCTCAATTATGACATTAGTGGAGTTATGCCGTGCCGAGAAACCCGTGATGGTTTCATTGGGCAGCGGCGTGGCGCTAAAACCCTATATCTGCATTGCGCAATGGCTTGCCTTGCATCCTAGATTTTGGGGCTGGCACTAACCTGATTAGGAACGCTTGTATAAGGGCTCCTCTTCATGAGCCGTCGGGCTAGAAATTCCCAAACTTCTTTGACATTCCCGCATAGCGGTTTACATAGGAGAAATGAAAGATGGAAAAGTTCGAGAACAAGGATGATAAGAGAAGGAAATAGATATATCAAACCAATACGGAACTTCTTTCAGTCTTTATCATCTCCCATACTTAAAATAGGCCACACTCCAGCATGTTTATGAAGTATTGATGCTTAGATTTCTTTTTACTAGCTTCTTTTTTCATTTTAGCGCGCAAAAGGGACACAGAGTTGATGTGGTTGATAATAGAACACCTTTACGTTGGAAAAGTGAATCACCATCTGCATCATTTAATGACGATAGTCGTTCTCTTTGGTCTTTCTATCTGTCAGTCATTCAATTCAGTCACTCAGCCAAAGTCTAATCACTTGCTGAACGCCCAGCCACTTTGAATTTGTGGCTGCGTTCATACTTCTGAACACTGTGGACGAAATAGCAAATACTTCGCATATCCGAGGTGCAACGTCAAGACGGATTATTAGGTGGTGTGTTCCTTTACTATAAAATATACAGATACACAATTCTGAAGAGGACAGTGTTATTTAGGCTGTGCTGTATATGCAACGCTATGCACAAAAGAAGGGCTGTTGAATACTGTCTTGCTTTTTACAACATTTGCAGCAAAACAGACAGATTTCTGGCAATTTTTTGTCATTTTTACATCGCGCCACACTTAAAACGCAAATCACTTAGTCAAAAGTCTGGATATCTCTGTCGACGGCTTTTTGTTTTGTCAACATATTTTTCAAACACAATAGAGACACTAAACTTAATGGCTGATACTGCGTGGTCGCTTAGCGCGTAGAATGTCACGCTACTGTGCTCCTGGGAACGGCTTATTTCAACAGCTAGAGCTGCCGCGTTTAGGTAGGGCGAAATTAAAAAAAAAACGCACATGTACCTTGATTACGGTTCTCGGTAATGAAGCCCGGATAGTCGAACTTCACCCCCCGTATTCTAATACGGCGTACAAACTACTCATACTGTGGTTTATATCCTTGTTACGAAGGCGGCCTAAACCTCGGTTAACGACACCGTAGTTACGTGCAACCACGGTTTGCATGTGGGACACGGTACGCGTAACTACGGTTATGACGCTACTGCCAACCTCGGTTAGGTGGTTAACCGAGGAAATGGTGGTGTCCTTGGAGGTGACGTTAGCCACCGTGGACGCTTTCGCACTGTGTAACATCCGCGAACCGCCATTGGCGCTAACTGCGGATTAACGCAATAAACCATGGTTCATAGTAATTGTAGTTGACTTAACAAACAGTATTAAACAGGACCTGAATACTAATAAACACTTTAGGTTTCAAGGAACAAGCACGTTTGTTGCAGGGGCCAGACATCCTAAGATATGGGTTAACGAAAGGAAGCTGATGTCAATGTTGAAATTCTTTGCTTTCAATAGATTTTACAAGTAAGAAAATTTTCTTGTACTATACGGAACTATTGTTTTGTTTATTTGTCTTCAGTATTGCTTCGTATGTGGTTATTAAATAGCGCAACACGACGAAAGTTTCCTGAGCTCACCCTTTCCACTAGCTCAGAGATATGAAAAGTTGGATTGTTCTCACGTATCTAGCTTCGCAAGTATGCCTTGTATGAATACGGTAAAGGAAAGACGTTCCATATGACATGCAGCCAACGGAAGCCATAGCCGACCACATCTAACAGGTGCACCATGCAGTATATATAAAGAGAAATTCTTTATTAGGGAAACAAATTTTTGCCGGCGCCAATATATCGCTGGCATGCTACTCTGTAAAAAATGGGGAAGGGGACAGGTATCTCGTGTTTTGACATGTCTTGGTGGTGCGTTAACCTTCGAAATTGTAGTTTCTCAATGGTTTTCCAAGTTTTCTAGTGACAACGAGAGAGCACAAGCATTGAGGTCAGTTATTTGAGCAGGTATTAAATTTCTTTCAGTACTTGGGTAAAACTAGGTGTCTGGAAGCATGGCCGAAATGACATAGAAGCAGTGTCACTAGGATAGCTTGTTCTATGTGTTTGCCTTCGGTAAAATGAGCTTGATTAGTGGTTTGAATGTGTATGTGTTCGAATCAGCAGTCTGTTCGTCTTTTATTTCTCACCCGTTATTCAAATGATGTCAATAAGATAGAAGCTCTTTTATGCTCGTGACAATGCATGCAGCCAGATTGCAACCTGTAGGTTTTTGTTTTAAGAACTGGCACTCAAACACTTATAACGAATTTCATGTTTTTATTAGTTAAAAGAGAATGCTATTAGACAATGTTTTTATTAGTAGTCTTTCCTTTTTTCGAGGAAATGCTGCTTATTTAAAGAAGAAAAGTCCGCTTTGTACCCACCGGCATTTCCTGTTCAATGATTTCGCATCACTTCACATTACCATCTCCACCTTAACTTTCGTTTGTGTTCGTTAGTAAAGTTCCATCAGAAATAATTGTGCATTCATAAAAAACATCATTCGGTCAAGTTCGACTTGGTCAGCTCGTGATTGCTCATGGTTTCCGCATTGTTTCGGAAATTCTAATTTCAATATTTGCTCACCGTGCTAATATTTCAGTTGTGAATAGAAGCTGCTTTGCAGACTGACACTTAAACACGACATTGATGGTATTAGGTATTGAACGTTTGAAAAAAAAGTTTTAGTCGTAGTAATTGAACTTTCTCTTAAACAAAAGTTTGTCACTTTAATTTGACTTCTTCACAGTACGTCACACACGTTAATAAAATGGTTGACTAAATTAAGCAAATGGCTGCGTTGCCTGGCCAGTGGACCTGCAAGAGCGCACTAAAACATGTGTGTTTAAAAAAAGTGGTGAACGATTCAGAGTACTTTGTTCTCTTCTACGGGAGAGCATAAAGCCGTCTAGTTTTGTGCAGTACATCACGTGACATGGAAACGCAACCTGGATACAGAAGTTAGAGCTTTCATCGCAACTGTTATTCACACGCGGGGCCAGCAATATACAAAAATGCAGCCCTTGAAGGGGCCGGAGTCACACGAGCATTTGTATGCGCACTTTTTCAATTATTTAGGCTCCCTCAATTGTAGGTATGTGAGTGATCAGCCGTTTTTGATATAATATTTTGATTATTCTATCGAGGTAAAATGTAATTTCATGCTGCCACTTTGCTGCACTTCATTTTGCCCGGTATAATAAAGCATGGAAGTCAGTGAGCACGGCTGGGCAAGAAGAGCGTTTTACAGCTGAGCTCACTGAATGCCTTAAATGAAGTCACCTGGCTGACAGATAGATAGATAGATAATTCACGCTATAGGTCCTTTACGTACTAAAGACCATCTGAGGCATACGAGTACGAGTACTGCAAATCATTAACCACTTCTTCTAAACACTGTTACTACCTAAAACCTATGTAGGGTAGTAATATATATATATACATATATATATATATATACATATATATTATGACAAAACATGACATGATAACATAACAAAACATGACAAAACTCCCTACTGGCACTGTAGCGTCGAGCAGAGCGTCGGCCGTCAATCAAATGACAAGCAGCGAAGCGTGCCACCATTTATACACTTGCAATCTAATATTCTTGAACAGTGTAGGCGTGGTTTGCGCTGAGAATCATTGAGGGTAAAACGGGGTATATATATATATATATATATATATATATATATATATATAGTTATAAACTTCGAGAATAGTGCAGTATAGGAAACAAAACAATAAAATATTTATTTAATCCTAACAGTTTCGGCTGGTGGACCAGCCTTCTTCGGAGGATGTAAGTGCAATGATACAAGTTCCCGTAGCAGAGGGTCACCCTCACAGTTTAAAGACCCTCCAAAAAAAAAAAGAGAGAGAGAAAAAGACAAGCGGGCGAACGAGGTAGCAACAGACAACAAGAAGCAGAAGAAGGAGAGGAACTAGAAAGGAGCGACGGAGAGCCGCCGGAAACGAGCGGGTAATTCTGGCATTGTTACTTGGTATAGGTAAGACGCTGGCGACGCGTCTTACCTATACCAAGTAACAATGCCAGAATTACCCGCTCGTTTCCGGCGGCTCTCCGTCGCTCCTTTCTAGTTCCTCTCCTTCTTCTGCTTCTTGTTGTCTGTTGCTACCTCGTTCGCCCGCTTGTCTTTTTCTCTCTTTTTTTTTTTTTTTTTTTTTTTTGGAGGGTCTTTAAACTGTGAGGGTGACCCTCTGCTACGGGAACTTGTATCATTGCACTTACATCCTCCGAAGAAGGCTGGTCCACCAGCCGAAACTGTTAGGATTAAATAAATATTTTATTGTTTTGTTTCCTATACTGCACTATTCTCGAAGTTTATAACTTTTATTACGGTAGCCGGAAGAAACTCTGATCATCTATTTCATCTATATATATATATATATATATATATATATATATATATATATATATATATATATATATATATACATATATGTATATATATATATATATATATATATATATATATATATATATATATATCGAGAGAGAGAGAGAGAAAGAGAGAGAGAGACTGATACAACACGTAATTTATTGCTCATTACAACATATATTCGAATCTTTTCGCCTGCGTGCATGGGCGGGAAACTTGCTGAAGTGCTTACACTTACATGTGGTCTAAAATTTCCGAAATCAAAACTTTGACACCAATAGCCCAGACAACTGCTCATGTAGTAATAGAAAAATAAAGCTTGAAAGCTATTTTAAAACGAACGGCGTTGGCTGGAAGGCCAAGAAAAATTCCGTCGAACATTTCCGCGACCAGGAACGCCAACTTGGCTTCCATATTCAATTATCTCACGTGAAACGCTGGAACAAGAGATGGCCGGAAAAGGGTCCACTTTTTCTTTGTGTATGTTTTCTGTTAATTCGTCTTTCTTTCTATTTTTTCTGTGCATGTAACTTTTTTTCTAAACATTATGCCTTCTTTTTTGTTTCAGCCTATATACGAGGCTCGTGCACGTGGGTTCGAGAAATCAGATTTAAGAAACTTGCTGTGCGTAGCAAGGTTTCTCATTTCCTTTCGTGTCCTGAAGCGCTTGAGTCGCCGTTATTAAAGTTTAAAATAGTGCCATGCCACGAGCATGAAAATTATTACGGCCTTTGTAGTTATCCAGGAACGGGAACAAATTGCACGTATAGAGGAAAATAAAGCCATTTTACGGTATTCTCAAAGGCCAACTCTTCTCAAAGGCCAACAACTTCGAAAAAAAAGCAAATTTATCGCCGACTTACAGTAATACTGAAGCCGAAAGGCATCTGAGTGCACTTCCAGGTGTGACGTAAAAATTTGGCAGAACCTGCCTGATTGCGCATAATGCACGCCCGGTGGCACCACCTGTCCAAGCCGTCCACCACGACCGGGTAAGACGCTCACGCTCTTCTGGGAATATATGGCAAATCGTGCGAGGCTCGCAACGCAACACCATTTGCCACCTATCACACATCCACCAGTACGGAAAGGGAAATTGCATGCTCAACCAAGGAATCGCCGGCTAAACCCCACACAGTCCACTGCAGACAAGCGGAGCCTGCTCTGGCACATCAGGTCTGTCACTTCCGCCAGGAAAAACTCAACGTCATAAGCATAGTATTACCACCAATTCTGCGAAACAAGGTGGTGTTTCGAAGCAAGCTATAAAGATTCATTGTAAAAGAATACGCGAATCTCTCAAGCTTGCAAATTGGCATGAATGGCGCAAACGTACCTATGAACGTACCCAATGAGTTTTATTGAGATACATTGAGCTCAAAAAATCGCCAGAGTTAGCCTCTAAATGTGTTGTCCTCATGCCAGCAGAATTTATTATAGGTTGGTCCGGCTGGTGAGGTCCCTTGCAGCGAGCCATGCAAAGAAAAATCACACGCTGAAGCTTAAAGGACTAAAATAGACAAGAGTGAGTCAGGGTACAAACACGTGTTACAGACGTCTTAGTCCAAGTCAAGAACCAGAAACGGGCTCGTGTACTGCATTTAGCGAGAAATCTAGATAATCACCGGTCAACAAGAGTAACATGCTGTTTTTCGAGGGAATCTACGAGAGCCAGAGGAAGCTGCGAAAATAGGTGAGCAGATGAGATTAAGGTCCGGGGATAGCTTAACAGCAGCAGGCATCGGACCGGGTAGATTAGTGGAACGTGGGAGAGGTTTTTTCCAAGAAGGGGGCATAGTCAGGATGACGATGATGATAATGATGTGTCTTTGTAATTTTAGCGGTACGCACTCCATTCGTGGGTCACCTAATGTACATTAACCTTAAAGCCATTGCACTGCACGCATTGTGTTCATGTGCTGCTTAGCGCAATTAAAATTGCTGATAATGTGCTATACATTGGTGAATACTGATTTTTTGTATTTTACATATTGCATCCATCAGTCAAGTCAAGTGCTTGTCAAGTGCTTGCCCAAGAAAGACGATGACAGTTGTGCATGTGCCACGAAGGACTACGAAATGGACGAAGAAGAAGAACTCGCTTGCGCGTTCTAATTAAAAAGATCGACCTGCTTCTGGTGTCTCAGTCTCTACGGCAAGACCTCTGTTTTGACGTCGTGACACTGATGGAAGTGCGGGGTACAACCGGATGCAGGACAGTCTTGCTCGGACCCGTTCTCTAGTCCAGAGACCCTGCCCCTCGTCACGACTCCGGTGCACCGATTCAGTCGGCGCCTGCTAGGCCTAATTCCGGAGTCCATACCTGTTCCGCCTCTAACCAGCATGGCAGCTCCTACCACATCCACGGCTACCCTTCCATCGCAGACCACACTTCCCTCCCAGGTTACTCTTGAACATCCTCGCGTTCCTGAAGTTTTTCATGGAGAAGAGTACGAGGATGTCGAGGACTGGCTCGAACAGTTCGAACGGGTCGCTGTATCTAACCACTGGAACGAACAGCACAAACTTGGCTGTGCATATTTCGCCCTGGAAGATAGCGCTCGCACGTTGTACGAAAACCACGGGGCTACTTTCCAATCTTGAGAAGATTTCCGCCGAAAGCTCCTCGCCACATTTTTGAACACGGACCGACGGGATCGCGCACAGCAACTGATTGAGGCTCGCGCACAAAAACCCAACGAAACAGCCGCCATGTACGCAGAGGGTATGATCCGTCTGTTTCGACGAGCTGACCCTGACATGCCCGAGGCGAAGAAGGTGCGTCACCTAATGCAGGGTGTCAAAGAACCAGTGTTTGCGGGCCTCGTACGAAATCCACCTACAACAGTAGATGAATTCATAAGAGAGGCGACTGTCATCGAGCGCGCACTGCGAACGCGATACCGACACTTTGACCGCCTGGCGAACCACACGGCACTAAGTGCTGCAGCTCAGAACACTGCCGTGTGTGAAAGTTCCCTGCGACAAATGATTAGGGAAATACTGCGTGAGGAACTTCGGGCCCTCTGCGTCCCTCCTACCCAACCGCCCGTCGCATCTGTTGCCGAAATCGTCCGCCAGGAGTTGAGGCAAGCCGTTACACCACCGGCGCCAAGTCCTGAGCCACATACAGTGAGCTACGCTAATGTGGTCCGTCGTCTTCCACCGTCATTTGTGGCGACATCCTTCTAGCCACGACCCGCGGCCGTAGCTTGGTGGCAACGGGATTCCATGAGACGACCACCAGTTCGCCGAACTGACTTGTGGCGCATGGCCGACCGTCGACCTATTTGCTTCCGCTGCGGAGAACCAGGTCACATTGCTCGCTATTGCCGTCATAGCGATTCCGGCTTCGGGAACTTTTCTCGTCCCGCTTCTTTCCGCTCTGAAGACCGTCAGGGCCACGATGCCGATCAACTGTCGACTGGCCAAGCAACTCCACCGCGTCGCTGGCGATCTCCATCTCCTGCGTGTCACCGTGACTTCCCTCAGAGCTACGCGGACGTCACCAGAGGCCGTTCGCCTAGCCCGCGCCGGGGAAACTAACTGCTGCGACCTCCGGGGGCAAGGTTGCCAATCGTCGAGACACAGAAAAGTTCCCCCTATCATCGCAAGAAGGTATGACGACAACCACGACGAATATGACGACGAATACGACGACGAATACTAATGCCGGTGAAGTTGTACGTGCTGATCTTGGCGTTTTCATTGACGGACATTACGTTACAGCACTGGTCGACACTCGCGCCGACTTCTCAATCATGCGACAAGAACTCGCCGACCGCCTTAATAGGTAAAGACACCGTGGACAGGGCCACACATAAGGAGTGCTAGTGGTCAGCTGATGATTCCCACGGGCAAATGCACCGCTCGACTACGCATTGGGGATTCTAGCTTCGTGGCCATTTTCGTCCTTTTGCCAGACTGCTGTAAAGAGCTCATTTTGGGCATGGATTTTCTTCGAGATCATCGCGCTATAATCAACATCCCTCAACGTATGGTGACGTTTTGCACACATCCGTATGTCAACGACTGCAGCGACGAACTACGCGGCAGTTTGCGAATAGCCGACGATGTGACGCTCCCACCGAGATCCTGCTGCCTTGTGTCTCTGTCCAGTGGGTGGCCTTCCTATAAGGATGTGATAGTGGAGCACATAGTCGCTCTTTTGCTCACTCAAGGCATTTCCATCGCGAGAGGCATCCTAACGCTTACTGGTGTACAGGCAAAAGTGCTCCTTACAAACTTCACCAACGAGCGCCGTCAAATCCAGAAGGGTACCGCAATTGCCTACTACGACGATATAGACGAAGCCGCGGATTTCTGTGCTTTGCAACCAGATGACGCGACAGTCCCTGTCTCGACAACTTTGTCAGTGGACATCTGCTCCATGCTACCGTCCTCTGATACGAAGCGTCTGCTTGCACTTATACATCAATTCGAAGACTGCTTTTCGCGTACGTCAAAGGTCCAGCGGACACCATTGACCAAGCAACGCATCACCACCGAAGACAACACGCGACCGATTCGGCAGAACCCCTACCATGTGGCTCCGAAAGAACGCGAGGAGATTCAGAAGCAAGTACAGAAGATGCTCGTGGATGACGTCATACAACCTTCGAAAAGTCCTTGGGCGTCCCCCATGGTTTTGGTCAAGAAAAAAGACGCAGCTTGCGTTTCTGCATTGATTATCGCAAGTTGAACCAAGTCACGAAGAAAGACGTCTATCCATTGCCTCGCATAGACGATTCACTCGATCGGCTGCGTCATGCGCGCTATTTCTCTTCAATGGACCTCCGAAGCGGCTATGGGTGATAGAAGTCGACGAGAGAGATCGTGAAAAAACGGCCTTTGTGATGCCTGATGGCCTTTATGAATTTAAGGTGCTTCCTTTTGGGTTGTGCTCGGTGCCAGCCACTTTTCAGCGTCTCATGGACACCGTACTATCGGGCCTGAAGTGGCAAACATGCTTAGTCTATCTGGACGATGTTGTCGTAGTCTCAGCATCATTCGAGGAACATCTCAGCCGTCTATCCACCGTACTCCAAGCCATACGCTCGGCCGGCCTGACTTTAAAACCAGAAAAATGTCATTTTGGTTTCAACGAACTCAGATTCCTAGGCCACGTCGTCAGTCACGAGGGTGTTCGACCTGACCCGGCCAAAATAGACGCCGTA
This sequence comes from Rhipicephalus microplus, assembly GCF_043290135.1. NCBI lineage: Eukaryota > Metazoa > Arthropoda > Arachnida > Ixodida > Ixodidae > Rhipicephalus > Rhipicephalus microplus. The sequence continues at coordinate 63,480,725 of NC_134706.1, read as the reverse complement.
GCGCAATTTCCTGCACCCCGTGACAAAAAGGCTGTGAGACGCTTCTTGGGGTTGTGCGCCTATTACCGGCGATTTATCGAGGACTTTTCGTCTATTGCGGCGCCATTGGCACGACTCACACGTGAGGACGTCCCCTTCTTTTGGGGTGAACAGGAGCAAATGGCATTCAATGAGCTGTGACAACGCTTGCAAACAACTCCAGTCCTTGCGCACTTCGACCAGGACGCCCCTACAGTACTTCACACTGACGCCAGCAATGTAGGTCTATGTGCCGTTCTGGTGCAGTGGCATGACGGCTGTGAAAGAGTAATAGCCTACGCCAGCAGAACTCTCTCTCGCACGGAGGAGAACTACTCGACCACCGAGAAGGAGTGTCTCGCCGTGGCGTGGGCAGTCATCAAATTTCGTCCGTATTTGTACGACCGCTCCTTCAAGGTTGTTAGCGACCATCACTCTTTGTGCTGGCTCACCAACCTTAAAGATCCATTTGGTCGTTTGGCGCGCTGGAGTCTAAGACTTCAAGAGTTTGACATGACCATCGTCTACAAATCTGGGAAGAGGCACACCGACGCCGACTGTCTCTCACGGTCGCCAGTGGAAACTGTCGCTCCTGATGACGAAAACATCGACGCGGCATTCTTGGGAGTTGTCAACACAGCCACTATTGCACGAGAGCAGCGCAGTGACCCTGAGCTGTTACCACTCATTGAATATTCAGAAGGACGACGTAAAGACGTGCCGCGGTTATTTGCTAGAGGACTGCCATCTTTTTGCTTGCGAAACGATGTTCTCTATAAGAAAAACTTCTCACCAACTGGTAACCCGCACTTGCTCGTCATGCCTGCCTCTCTTCGAAAAGAAATTATGGAAGCGTGCCATGATGAAGCAACTTCTGGTCATCTAGGCTACACCCGAACATTGTGCCGACTACGATGCAAGTACTACTGGCCAAAGTTACCTGCTGCGGTTAACCATCACGTGCGAACGTGCACCGACTGCCAAAGACGCAAAGCGCCTCCCAGCAAGCCAGCCGGTCTTTTACATCCAGTCGAAGCACCAGAAAAGCCGTTCACCTAGATTGGAATGGATTTCCTGGGTCCCTTTCCAATTTCCACAACAGGGAACAGATGGATTATTGTGGTCACTGGTTACCTGTCCCGTTATGCAGAGACTAAAGCTATGCAGCGTGGCACAGCAGCAGAAGCCGCTCAGTTTGTCATCGAAAACATCGTCCTTCGGCATGGCGCTCCGACAACAGTGATCACAGACAGAGGACCTGCCTTCACCGCAGACCTTTTGGAGTCGGTTCTCAGACTCAGCGGTACAGCTCACCGGAGAACAACTGCATACCACCCGCAGACAAACGGACTGACGGAGCGCCTCAATAGGACCCTCACAGACATGATCAGTATGTACGTTGACACAGAACATAAAAACTGGGATCAGATATTGCCGTACGTGACCTTTGCTTATAACACCGTTCGACAAGAAACCACTGGAATGACACCGTTCAGTCTGATCTACGGTCGCGAAGTCACGACAACATTGGACGCCATGTTGCCGCATGAGTGTGACGACATCCATGTAGACGCCGAAGAAATCACTCAGCGTGCCGAAGAAGCCAGACAGCTCGCGCGCGTGCGCATCTGTCATCAGCAGCATCAAGATGCACAACGCTACGACAACCGACACAAGTTTGTTAGCTACTCACCAGGCGACAAAGTGTGGGTCTGGATTCCGATACGTCGACGTGGACTGTCTGAGAAACTGCTAAGACGGTACTTTGGTCCATACAGCGTCACGCGACGCTTGAACGACGTGAACTACGAAGTTGTTCCCGACACTAATTGTAGTTCTAAGCGCCAAAAGCGTCTGCCCGAAGTCGTGCACGTCGTGCGTATGAAACCATATTTATCGAGTTAATTAGCTCCCGGTAACCGTTTTCGTACGACCACTTCATACGCCTGGTAGAGCACCTAAGTTGCGCATCGGGACGATGCTTTTTTCGGAGGGAGGCAAATGTCAAGTGCTTGCCCAAGAAAGACGATGACAGTTGTGCATGTGCCACGAAGGACTACGAAATGGACGAAGAAGAAGAACTCGCTTGCGCGTTCTAATTAAAAAGATCGACCGGCTTCTGGTGTCTCAGTCTCTACGGCAAGACCTCTGTTTTGACGTCGTGACAATATAAGTGTCAGTCACCCCGTATTGCGAAACTCATTATTGATTGCGACAACATGGTGTTCTGTGAAAGACTACTAACATCTATGTACACAAGTGCTGTTAGCGAGTGTGTTTTGCTGTAGCTTCTTTGGCGTCCCCATTACATAATCTACTAGACGTGTCACACAGCAGTAACCTCTGAGCCATGCAAGCACAGTTTTCAGTACGACGTGTTTTTACAGCAATGCAGTGTTTCAGCATAAGTGTGCATTTGAAAACGGCAGGTGCGATAATATTGCCTTTTCCTGAAATGTCGTAAATGACCCAACTGCTCTTACGGTTCTCAGATTGTCTCTACTGCACTCTTTAGGACACCTGCGGCCACTTCTGCGATCACACCTTTCCAAGTAACCATGACGACAACCAAACCGAGAAGACCATTCTTGTATGATAATATTCATATACATTGTTCAATATACATCAAAGCAGACTTTGTTCAACGCAATACGATAATGAGCATTTATATCTGTTTTGTTTTGTGGTTGACTCTCAACGTCTCTGTAAGGCTAAAACTTTAGCCCTGCTCCGACGCAGTTATTTATGCATAGGCATGGCGATGTGCCCTTGCGCTCATGGCACTTGCCCCAAGCTATATAAATATTCACAGCACTGTATTGGTGAAAACTTTTTTCCATAACCACAGACTTATTGATGCCTGTCAGCTATGGAAATTAAGTGCCATATTTTAAATTTGCATCCCCGCAAGATGGATTTATGTTTAGCCAACGTGACTAAATCAAATCCTCATGCAGCCATGCTATGCCATTCAGACTTGTTTGCCCTGATTTCGAAGCAAAGCGCTAGTCTTCGCGTACGCAGCCTATGCGGGGTTTTTATTGCGAGAGTTTCTTACTGCCATAACCTTTGAGTTCAGCCATTGATTTATTTTATTGATTTTTTCCCAGCAATGACGGCACGGATCTCTTTTGTACGAACTTCATTCGTCATTTGGATATGTTTATGCGCTTCCACGTCAGTGCATCAAAAAATTTCCTCCTGTCAGCATAAAATCATTGCTGCCATGCCCATCACTGTCAGTTAAGTACGACATTCACACAGATATTTCTTCTTGACGCTTCAGTTTCGAGCTTTCGCGTTTTTTAGCGTAGGACAAATTTTCTTGTTGTATTCCTCCCGTTTGGATTGTTCTATTCTAAGATAGTTTATCATTTCAATTGCTTTTGCCTACACATTTACGAAAGTAATTTTGTTCTGTTCTTCTTTCACATACTCCCCCCCCCCCCACGATGAAGACTTGACAGGGCAGTTGGCGGAATTCAATCGAGATAAAATGTGGCGGGACGTAAGGCTCGGCAAACAAATGTAGACCTGTCCTCCCGCCTGCGCCTTCAATTCTACACGCCATGCAGAGAATGCCGAAGGGAATCTTTCCCTCCATATCATTTTTACGTGCGTTAGTCTTGAGGTTAGCAGTTGCGCGATCTAGCGACAAGTATATCACGAGCGAGAAATGGTGAAGTAAGTAAGAATCACCCAATTAGCCGCAAACTTTTTGTGGATATTTTAAAAAAAAGTTTGCCGTTGTTACGGCGATGATAGCCTGTCTATATACCACTGGATATTTATTCGCAGATATATTAAGACGTGCTAAAACAAACATGAGAAGCATTGACACATAAAATATCACTAAAGGATATTTTATGTAGATCAATCAGACCATAAAAATTATCACATATTCTGAAAGTTCATTCATGCAGCGAGAAAAACAAAAACAAAATGCTCTCCATACACGAGAGAAATAAAAAATAAACTTTATTCACAGGAAGGCATGATTGGCAGAAAATAAATCAACACAGAGCGCACTCACTCAATAAGACGGAATGTGGCGGCTGAAGCGAATCTTCAGCGACTTCTCAAAAACAAGGTGTAGTATAACTATAGAACTCTAAACAAACGTATGTTACATAGGCTTCACCGAGCCAGCCTCGCAGATTGACATAGTGGTCATAGCGGCATAGTGGCCTCGCATTAGGCCACTATGCCGGAATCGTACAGCCAAACACATGAATATTTTGCACAACACTTAAAACATTGAGTCTCAACAAAAGAAACATTATTTGCTCTGCTTTATTATCGTTTATTCAGTATTGCGAATGAGTTCTGCAGGAATCCGCAAGGTGGTGGAAAGGTTAACAAAGGCAAAGAAGACAACCACCTGTTTGTAGCAGAAAACCACAAGAAAATTCGTATGAATTTCTCCGAAAGAAAAGCCTTTAGGTAGTCGAAAAAATCGTCCGGGCCCGGGGTTCGAACCTCGGACCAATGCCTTTTCAGGGCAATGGCTTCACCAGTTGATGTAACCAGGAAGCTAACAATTGACAGCGCGAGGGTGAAATAATTAGTGTACTCTGTGTTTGTTCATCCATACAATGTTGGTTTTATACACTAGCTAAATGGGCCCTCTTATATTTACCCTTCTGTTTCGTTCGCCAATCGAGTCTATTCCGACATGTTCAATCTAGAAGTTTCTGCAAACAGTGCTTCCGTTTGCGATTGGCTGTATCTTTATTTTAAACTTATAGGAGAAAACATTTTTGTATAGTGTTAGTTGCTTCGCCACCTCACATAGTTGCTGCTGTGTAGGAAGGGGCACAGCTGAACTATTGAAATGCGTTAAGTGTTTTCTGAACGTCCATATTCATCGCCAACCAGCGTTGTTTTACAGTGAATGAGATGACAAGCATGGCTGGTTAGTGTGGCACATTTTGTGTCACTACCGTTTCTGCCACCAATGGTGTTCATAACCACATTCGCGCGAATTCAAGAGAAATATCTAAGCTGATAGGATTCCAGCCCTTGCACTCTGCGTGGTAGCGAATTATTTTATCTCAGAGTCACGCCCATGGTTGAGAGTCCTTCGCAAGAAGTCTCCACACTAGCGTCGTGCAATGGAAGGAATCACGTCGACACATGTCCTTACAGTGCAGTAAAAGAGGAAAGCACCAAGCAGACATCAGTCAACGGGAATGTTATAAGAAACGTATCATTTAATGCTTACTCATTAAAAAAGGCAACCATGGATTATTGCTTATTGTCACAGACGTATCGCCAACGATTGTGGAGGGGGCACATCGCTTCTGCACAGAATAACAAATATTGCCGTGGTGGTTTCTTCTCTATACTCAACAAAAAGTACGGCTCTGTTGGCGTAGCAGGTGCATTTCACATGCACTTCAAGATGTACCTGATTACATCAACAGTCAGAATCCTGAAGGAAGACTCAAAGATAACATGGCTCTACAAAAAATATAACGAGATCAGGCTACAATGGTACACTCAAGTAATGGCCAGAATGCCACCACTTTAAGGTTGATTGAAACGAAAATCGCCTTCTTCGTGCTGAACAGCTCTTTCCATTGTTTAAAAGTAAACAGGTTGTTTACTGCCCGTTCAAGGCGTCGTCTATATAATTTTCTCCTCCATTTTTGTCTTTGGGACATCTTGTAAACAGATGTCGGATATCTCGCTGCCACCACTCTCAATGCGGAAGCAATGTTTTTGCGGGAGTCAGCTTTTCACCGTTCTATGACTCCGGGGAAAGGTATTAACTGGTTTTCCTTTTTTCCCCGCCATATTTCTTCATAATATTTCAAATTGAAACTCTTTGTGATTTCGGCTGCTATGGCCCTACTGTAAAAGATGTCCAAGAAGAATCGTGTTTTCTAGAGATGTGAAAGTCATACTACAACCACGACAATTTGGCCAGTCTGCTAATTAGAACCTTTTTTTGGATTAGAACATAGTCGTTAACTGGCACTCGACTATACTCCGTAAAGGCAGCGGCTCCTTTGATATTCCTTGATTTATCATCGAAGTGTCTGATCGCGGTAGGCTTACGCAGCTGTTTTGTGTTTATAGTCCTCTTCTTAACTTGTACACAGTGAAAAAAATAAATATTGGTATAGTGATGACTGCCAAAAAAAAAGCGCAATGCTCAAATGAATTATTTCGTACAAACGCACTGTAGGATGGTTTATTGTCTTGCCATATGTTGAAGCCTCTTTATTCGCGCCGGTGCGCTATGACCAAGAGCTTTATAAATCACTGAATGGCAATGAAGTGGGAGCCATTGTTCAGAACCTTGTTCAAGGGAACACATGTTCCACCTCTGGTTCGTATTTAGTGCCATCAGAGCAAAATCAGCGGCCTAAAGTTGTAAACATGACTAAACATATTATAACTTAAATTGTTTTTATGTGTATCAGCTTGTTGGCGGCTTTTTAAGTTTTATCCACTGTCCTTTCCTTTTCGGTATTCTACAATGACACTCCTTTTTGTATCAAACGGACTAGAAGCATGAAGAAAGCTTTAGAAGTCGACTGTCATAAAGAATGTGTAGCTTATTCAGCGTTGCCACTGCACAAGCACGAGGCCGTGTTTTGTGCATGTTTTGCATCAAAATTCCACATTTTGCACGTGACTGCGCAAACATACTCCACTCAAACTTTGTAGGGTAAGAACTACATCTCTAGTTGTTGGCTATATGCGTCTTAACGAAGCAAGCCATACGAATATAAAATAGGTGTATCGTATGACGGGACTGACTTTGTTGTGCGAAGCTATTGCACCACTAGAAAATACAGAAAGGGGTGTGAAATATGCACTTCGCAGTCTCTGTGTCGACGTCTGCGATATTGTATACAAAAAAAACGCCTATCTCAAAACTCCACGTGTGCCCGAAAGGAAAATAGTGATTTCTATTTTTATCTATGCCGCGTTGGTCGCAATACATAAAATCTGACATATAACCCTACACTCTTGCTATAATTGGCTCGGAGCGGTCACAGTACGAAGTTAGGTAAGTTTATTTAGGTTTATTTTTGACGCAGCAATAGCATAGATGCAATGTGTCGATGCAATGACAATAGTACACACTAGTCGCTAAAAAACGTTTTAGTGAAGTTATGGGTAATTTTGTTTATCTTTTCGCCTGCCGTGCTACTTCAGTTGCCGGGTCATGATATGATAATATAGCCTATAGGCGCTCAACACTATGAGCCACACACGCCTAGACTACAATGCTCACAGTGTCATTCACACTCGTGCCCTGCAAGAAAGTGAACAGCACTTTAGCTGTAGGTAACGTAATTGTGCTGCTTTATATGGGCCCACAGCTTCACGGCCCACAACTCTTAGTCTGAGTTTCGTTGGATATTTAAGGATGCCTTCAGACACTCTATCTCCAGTGCGTATATCCTGCATTCACGCAGCTCATGATGGAGACCCTCGGGACGCTACATCGAAAGCGCAAAGGTGAATCCGACATTTAAATGTCGTGCCCAAAGCAGTTAGTGTATGCAACGTTGAATCTGATGTAGTGAAGGCACGTTCCCTTTGGCCCATTGTACAGGATTGATTGATTGATCTTGTATAGAGGCCCGTAATGATGACTAGCGTGTGTCCACGGGGATTTCTGGAGGCGCCTAGCATATGCGGATGCGAGTGTCGAAGCATCTTTTCTCGACAGAAGCACCTCGATGACTTCTTTCGAGGCGTCATGCCCAGCATTGGCCGCGCCGTCAATATCTGAATCTCGCCTTGTATTGCGCAGTGGGCCGGTATTCACTGCTGAACAATTTAGTGATGAAGGTCGCAGGCTTTGTTGCACAGGCACTTGATGTTGATGATGAATTGGTCCTGCCTGCCTGAAAGTTCCAGAGACTGCAGCGTCGCTCTTTGGTGTTTTTTCTGTACTGTTTATTCCTGTTCCACAATCTTATATTATGGGCGTTGCGTAGGTAAGTGGCCGTCCAAGTTTTTACGGTCAGATGGAGCAGGCATAAACTTCCGAGTAGCGTTTTCTTATCTGCAGAGCCAAGCCCATGAAAATGGTAACAAATACAAATGCGAACGCTCTTAAGGCTGCATATTGCAGTTTCGGGAAACATCGTTTTTATCAGTTTATGCTGAAAGCACTTAGTTGTTACCTGTAATTCATCAGCTCTTTTATTGCGACGAAGCAGTTATGCAACCTCGAGTGACGTCAGCAAATAGTTATACAGCATACCACAACTTTTTTTTTTCAGCACTCTGAGCAGAACGCTGCCTGTCTAACAGGGAATGACACGCGCGACCTTAGATGCGACTAAAGCAAACTGACCGCTAGTAGCGCTTGCTACTATCCATAGTTGCGCTTCCCCTTACATTTTGTAACTGTGTTTCATGGTTAATACGTAAAGCCTTGTTGTAATCTGTTTGCTTCACGTATGGTTACCACCTAAAAGTAAATAAATGAGCCACTCGCAAAACCACCCTGCCCCTGTCCTTCAGTTAAGCACGAATATTGGGGCAGATGCTTTAAAATGCGAAGGCATTCTTTAGTCGGGCTACATCCCGGCTGCGGCGGCTGCATTTCCGATGGAGGCGGAAATGTCGAGGCCCGTGTGCTCAGATTTGGGTGCACGTTAAAGAACCCCAGGTGGTCAAAATTTCCGGAGCCCTCCACTATGGCGTCTCTCCTAATCATATAGTGGTTTTGGGACGTTAAACCCCACAAATCAATCAATCAATTTAGTCGGGCTACGTCATGTCGCGATCCACCCACCATCCTCTCCCATAGCAGCAGCTGCGGGTGTGCGTGCTTATCCATGCCCTAACAACCGGAGCAAGTGGTGCGAAAGAGTGTAGGAGAGGGTAGGTGCAGTGCTTTGCCAATCCTTCTGTCGCCTTTCAGTCTCTCTTCTTTCTGCTTTCCACCTTCCCGTTCTTTGGCGCCTCACTCTCGACTGTTCGCTGGCTGGGCGCCCCTCTAGAACATCCCGAAATGTGTGCTCGAGACGCTGCTGTGAAACGCCAACGCCGAGCCGATAACACTGTTTGTTTGGTTCACTTCGCAGTACTTTTACAGTGACAGTGGTTTTGGGATCACAACTTAGGTCACGGGCAGTTGTCCGCCGCCGTCGCCACCGCAGTCCGTAACCACATCGCGCGAGTTTAGAAAAAAAAACTTAGCACTAAGGACACAAAGAGGCTCGAAACTAGGGTTTGCTGGGCGCCAACCCAATTTTCCACCACTGAGCTACGCCGGTACTTGTGACTTGTTGGAAAGCCTAGCACCAATGACACAGTGGGGCTCAAACCCGGGTCCACGGGGTGCCAACCCAATATTCTACCCCTGAGATACGCTGGTGCTTGTGCCTTGCTGGCAAACTTGCCTTAAGCAGGCTCGATGTCGGGAAAGTAATCGTCTTAATACGACCTCTAAAGCGTTTTAAAACAGCGCAAGAACAAAAAGTCATCACACAATGCGAAAAGCGTAACGAGTGGGCTTTCTAATGCTCCAACCCATTACAAAAACTTGTTCTTGTTCCCCTATTAACTGTGGCGCATACCCACTTCAGCCATAACTTATCGTCATCAGCCACTGCATGAACAACTGACAGAAAATTCCTTGCAAGTGTTTAGCGGATACCACGCTTCTCAGAAGAATGTAAAAAAATAGCATAGCGAATGCCGGCCTACTACCCAAACTACCCAAAAGTGTATTAATAATGCCCTAGTGGGTATCAAGCAAGTGTACTTGCAGTAGTTACCCAATGGGCGTTTTAAAAAGGCCCTAACAGTCCGCTCTTCTAGCTTTGGCTGTGACTGTGCTGCGCTTCCACGCAGGCCTGGCGTTTTGAACCATGCACGCTCTCTACTAGAGCTGGAAACGCATACTGCGTTTCTCGCGACGGAAAAACGCCACGTGCGGTGAAAGGTGCTAGCGGCTGCACGGTGGAAAAAAAAAACTTAATTTTTCTAATGCTGGGTATTCACGTATGAATCGCCGTTATGAATGCTACGCAATGCATTCGCATTATCTCACGATTATCATACAATAAACATATTAAAATCAGCCACGAAACAAGTTGCACGAATGATCCATAGAATAACATGCCACAAACAGGGCATGAAGGAAGGAGACACAATTAGATTAGTACAGGCACTTGTACTGTGTAAGGTTACGTATAGTCTACCTTTCCACGTGTTAAACAAATCAGAAGAAGAAACCATCGAGTCTATATTTAGGGGCGCCTACAAAGTGGCCATAGGGCTACTGGTAAGCACACCAACCCAAAAGCTTTTGGACCTCGGTATATATAATACATACCCTGAGCTAAAGACAGCGGTACTGACTGCGCAGAGAAATCGTCTAAGTCAAACGAAAGCGGGGAGAGAAATACTTTCTCGGGTGGGCTTTCCGCCATACCCCCCGAACATGGACGGGGTTCTTGTAGAAATCCCGGATCCCGTCCGCAGCAAGATCTCGATCTCACCGCTGCCCAAGAACATGGAAGTAAAAACAAACAGAAAGCGCAGAGAGGAGAGAGTGCGATGGCTCCGAAAAACATTCAAAAACAAATCAAATGTTTTGTATGTGGACGCTTCAAGGTACATTTTTAAATGGGCAGTTGCATCGGTACTTAGCAACGACAACTGCATGGTGACATGTGCATCACTGTACACGTCCTCGATCGCCAAGGCGGAATGCTTTGCCATTGCCCTTGCAATCAAAGCGCAGGAACAAAGAGATGAACCGCAGACAACTATCATTTCCGACTCGCAGGAAGCGTGCCGTTTCTTTTTAAGAGGCCGCCTTCCGTTAAAAATAGGCAAGTTCTTAGGCGGGAGCTTCACGAACAAATACAGACTGATCTGGTGTCCAGGACACGCAGGCCTGGAGGGGAACGAAAGTGCTGATGCTTGTGCTCGAGGGCTCACAAACCGAGCAGAGCTTCGACAGCACATTCAATCCTTTGAAACACTCCAAGAGGAAGCTATCGAGGAGAATAATGACCCATTCAGAATGGCCCCTCGCGAAATTCTTGCTAACCAGCGAGGCATGCGACAAAAATACAGCGCCCCCCACAAATCATTAGAAGGGGAGGACGCAATTGACCTCCGCCGAATTCAAACGGGAGTCTTTCCCAATCTTCAAAGGTTACACAAAATTTTTCAAACGCTATATGGGCGTGCTTGTCCGTGGTGTGGCGGCTCGCCATCGCTCTACCACATTTCGTGGGAATGCCTAAAACGACCACCAAATTTAGATACTTTTTTAGGTCAGTACAAGCTTTGTAATACTTTCGAGCAATGGGAGGCACAGCTCGTCAGCTCTGACCCAGAGGTGCAGCTTGCACTTCTGCGGCACGTCAGACAGACGGCGGCAGCCAGTGGAGCACTGGACTTGGGGCCCCACCCATCAAGCTCATGACCCCTGTCCCAAACCCTTGCAAATAAAGTTTTTCCTTTCTTTCCTTCTTCGGGGGGGGGGGGGGCATTTTTTTTGTCTCAAAGTGCAAACTCGACTGATGTAAGCAGTAGGATTTTCAGACGATTTGAAACTTTCACAGATGGTGGCGTCGTCATGTGGCAGCCGTCATAACTGTCGTTTGGGGGATGGCCACGAAGCCAGCCCATTCCTGCGTTCAGTCGGCTTCACTTCGGCGGTTTGCGGGTGCTTTATATTTAGTCACTGGTAACTATTACCACGGTTATTCTGATTTCTCTAATGATTCTGACTACCGCAGTCGGGCGAGTACTGCGAGTAGTAGTAGCAATGATTTATTCTTTATTGTTTCCTCGCTGTACAAGAATCCCGACATACGTTGGGTGCCGCTGTGCACATGCCGTGCAGTCAAAGGTGAGGTTTCCTGCTTTGCACGAGCAGTAGCCCTGAAAGAGAAAGAAAGCGAAAAAATATTTCTTCTCGCGGTGCTTTGCTACCACATTCATCATGCTTCAGCACGTAAATGCAACCAAGTGCATTTTGTTTAGAAATGCATCAAAGCAGCATTTCTGCCGTGCTAAAAGATAAATAAGTGCAGTGCGTGAACTCACCTTCATCGCTTAGGTGCTCCTAAATACGGCTCGTGCGTGTATTTACATGGTCGGACAGGCTCAATACTTGGATAGTGTTCACAAAGCTGTACGTACGTTCTTTCGCACCTCAGCTCGGCGTCCAAAACTTCTTGTAGGGGCGAAAAAGGGAAGTTTATTGTACACTTAACTTGTACGTACACAAAAGAAACATCGAAAACAACTAAAGACAGTGTATACATCTTAAAATGAGCACCGAAATCTAATTGATCACTGAGTATCCAAATGTTACTAGCGAAAGAAAAATTAAAAAGAATCAAGTTAACCACATTTAACAGGATAACACTTATCCATGCGTACTAGAGTGGGTGCATGGCTAGTACGGGACAACTGGAAACCTCAGCTGTACCTCTCTTACTTTGAAGAAACGTGTGTGCCATCGTCGACGGAAGGCCACTTCGCCGTGCGTGTGCGTTTCCAGCTGCTGATCTAGGTAATTCCACACAATGAGCCGAATTTTCTGGAGTGCAGCATAGGCGCCTGTATGCGGCTTGTGCCATACTTCCGCTTAACAGCGTTGCCGCCACAGTACGTACAAGGTTACTGTGAAGACCAGTCTTGCAAACAGCCCAAGTTCCGTTCCCATGCGTGCCGTGCGAAAGCCAAAGTGGCGTTGTACCATGTGCCAGAAGCCCCTCACCACTGAGCACTGAAACAGAGCATGTTGGGTTGTCTCTCTTTTGCCACAGTTTGCACAGCGGTCATTTGGAACGACTCCCCAATGTGCTAACCGGTCACGCGTAGGCAATGTCCTCCATGTTCTCAACCAGTCAAATTCGCGCACCTGACTAGGTACGCGATTGCAACGCCATTGTTTCCATTTTCTCGTGTACGATGCTGTTTCTTCCTCCTTGCTCAGTGTGCTACTTGTCACCATTTCGCTTATTTCGTGCGAAGAAACATCTTCCAGACTGCATTAACCTATTGATTCCACTGTTATGTTTAAGCCACTGGCAGCTCTGTAAAACATAAGCGGAATTTCTGCTCGTGGTCCGATGTACGGATTGGCCGTGAAAGTACCTTTTAGTGTACTGCTCCAGTACATCAGGAGCCTGTTCCCGGGGTAGTTGCTGTCATCGAACAGCTTCTGTGTTGTTTTTGCAGCCAGCGCTCTCGTGAACGTTGGTACACTTGGAGGCTCAAGTCTCCACATTTGTGGAGACTCGGAGGTTTGTGGGAAGCTGTAAAAATTTCCTCCGTACCTTTGCTGGTTTTCCTCCCCAGAGGAAGGTCCCCGCCATAGCGGCGAGGCGTCCTGTAACATGGTGAGGTAGCAGGGCGATGTGTGCTATGCAAAACGCAAAATCGCATGCCTGTGTCTTGATGACTTTTGCTTTTGCCGTTAGTGACAAGTTAAAATGAGTGGCTGCTGCTATGACATCGGTAGATCTCCTAAGCACGTCATCCCAGGTCTTTTTTGATACATCTCCTTCCTCAAAGTAAACGCCTAACACCTCAACAGCTTGAACGTATTATAAGTCTCCTGGCAATAGTTTTCTGAAGCCTCCAAAGCGCAATGCCTTACATTTGGTGGTGTTTAAAAGAGCACCAGACAGATAGGAATACTCAGCAAAATGTCAAAGAATGTACTATAGCTAGACAAGTTTGCGTAGCTAGACAAGTTTGCGTATCGGCGTATGCGACAATTTTGAAGGTTTCCTTGTCTGCCATCCTTTGATTAGAAAGGTTGCAGTTTGCAACCTTTCTAATCAATGGCTCTAGAGATAAAATGAATAATACCGGAGACTACGGACAGCCTGGCCTCACCCCTTTTTGAATTACAAAGCTTCTGGTCACTTCATTGTTGAAATAAAAACAGCTTGATAGGTCCTGATAAAGTATATTTCTACCAGTTGCACATACTGCTCTGGGAGGCCAAATATGCGCAAAATAGCGAAAAGATACCCGTGTTCAACTCTATTAAATTCTTTGGCCTGATCAAGAGAAATGTATACTCCTGAGATCTGTTTTTCTTGTTTAGAAAAAGTGGTTAACAATTTAGACTCTACTATAGGAGAGCTGAAAGCTGTCCCGTGGACTTCTTTACCGAGCAGTAAGCTCAAATGATCTCAGGAGCATAATTTTGCGTGCGTGTTTTACATGGAGTTGCTACCTCTTATGCTTATGACAAAGTGTAACTGATCTTCTCCCTCTCTTCTCCCACTCTTGGTAACACCTTTCTGTGAACACTCCCTTCAAGCTCTACCTCAGCCTATGAACACTGCAAATATTTTTCAATATATTATGTTACAAAATAATATTGATCAGTGTATGTCGAGAAACCTTCAATGCCAACGTGTGTTTTTTTATGTCAGAGGCTATTTTTCCAAGTCGCAAAGAAATCTGTTTTTACTTAGACTTTGAATTCGGGCAAAGCGCGCACTGAAAGGGCTTCTCCGGGATTCAAAGCATGAGCGGCAGACAATTTAGGCGCATGTTGTTAGAAAATATGGTGTACGAAAGTGTTGGAAATAGTGGGAAAATGTTACTCGCAGAAAATTGGGTTTCAAATCTGTCATTTAATGATAACAGTGCCGTTGTTAATCGACAGGTAGTCATTTCAGCTAACATTCAGGGAACTCTAGGCTCCGCTGGTTGTATGCAGTTGAATTCTCAGTAAGGCAGGAGAAAAATTGGACTCTCAGATTTTATGGTCATCGTTTTCGTAGACACCGTCATCAAACGCGACACAGTCACTGTGGTCAAGCGCGACACAGTCACTGTGGTCGGTTAAAACCTCCCACAGTCATACATCAATCAAACACTTGATGATTTGATGATGATTGATTGATATGTGGGGTTTAACATCCCAAAACCACCGTATGATCTTGAGAGACGCCGTAGTGGAGGGCTGCGGAAATTTCGACCACCAGGGGTTCTTTAACGTGCACCCAAATCTGAGCTTACAGACCTACAGCAGTTTCGCCTCCATCGAAAATGCAGCCACCGCAGACGAGATCCGAACCCGTGACCAGCGCGTCAGCAGCTGAGTACCTTGAAAAACGATTCAAACAAAACAAGAGTGTAAGTAAGAAACGTGAGTGGCAATATACCAGGACAGAGCATATCGTGAATCGTGGAAACGATGACATAAGCTGGCACACAGCAATCACTGGTACTCAATATGCGCATCAATCCGCCATTGTGGTCTAGTGGATTAGGTACTCGGCTGCTGACCCACAGGTCGCTGTTTTGGATCCCGGCGGTGGCGGCTGCATTTTTGGTAGAGGCGAAAATGCTGCGAACCCGTGGGCTCAGATTTAGGAGTAAATTAAGGAACCCCAGGTGGACAAATAATAAAACTTCTTACAAAAATAAATTTCTGCCCGCTCATCATAATTCACTCCGTGGATATGCTGTGAAGTTTTTCTTAATTTGCTGTTATTAAAATTAACAGTATTTTAATGCATCTGGGTTTATTTCATCTTGTTTCCTTGACGCTAACTCTACACTGCTTTCTGAGGAGTCAGGTTCATTTCCTCTGGCCGCAGTGTGTCACGCTGGGCTAGCGCTGGCCTCAGCACAATCAATGTGGTCGTCTGCCCAGTCTGGTGCCGTTGATGTCATGACGCCAAGAGTCGCAGCGCCAGAACACTCTAGCAACAACACCACATGTTATTTAGCTTTTTGTGCATGTTCATAACGCAACTTCATAGAAACTTTTTAAGCTGAGATGAAACCCCTTAGAACCGTTTCTTGTTCACTCATGTCGTACAAAAAAGCAATTGCTTATAGGCGATCCAGCTCAAAAAATTGTTGCTAAGGTAGCTGTTATATTGATGAGTTTCATTAGGCCAACAATAATAAGGCGATTGGTTTTAGCGGTTATGAACACAAACTGTCTTTTTCTCGTCTCTAAACTAATTTTCTCTGCCATTTTTGTGGTGCCTTTTCTACTGTGAGATAATGGGCAGGGCAAAGCACGCTCTACAACATTTAAAGACAGCAAATGCATGAGGGGTTGAGAAGGTGACGCAACTTTTATAGTTTTCTATACCAAAGGACGCATGTGACTTACCTTTACAGCTATTTTTTATCATCCTGGTAATACATTTAGCAGTTATTTCAAGTGTCTGGAGTTCTTTTGTATTGGTTACTTGACACAAACACCACATTACTCTGCTAGGTGTCAGGTGCATTCCCTTTGGCCGCAACGTGGGACGCTGGGCTGGTGCAAGCCTATGTGCTTCCGTTGTAGCTGGCTTCCCGTTCTGGTAAGGTTTCTGTCGTGACGCCAAAAGTCACAGTGCCCGAAAAGACTGGCATATTACCACTTGCGATTCAGCTTCTGGTGACTGATGCGAGCCCTATGAAGGCACGGACAGGTCAGTAGTAGGTGATCAAGCGCTACCTCGGTGACTGGCACGACACAAATTAGGTATGTTCTTCGGGGGAGGCTGTGTATCGGATGTCCTTGTACCCGGGTAACAGGAGTCAAGGCTGCGCCCAGAATAATATTTCTCAGAAGTGTTTACAAAAGAAGTGCTCGACAATTTAAAAGTGTGTTTTTTTGAAAAACCAGTTAATGACTAGATGTACTTTGTACTATACCAAAGCGACCACGAAGCGCTCCCGTGAACCTCACACTTAATGAGGCCGTGTAGACAAAACTTAACGCTACGCAAAACCTGATAGTAAGAATAATTTGTAACGGATGAATGGATGGACTGATATGGCTGTACCCTTTAGATCGGCGGCGGCTAACGCCACCCAGCCGGAATACTTAGGGAACCAACAACTAGATATATCTTTTTTTCCTTTAAATAGTGAAGTTGTGGCCTGCTACTTTGCAGTGAAGGATATAATTTTCACTCGTGCCTTGATTTACGCCACCAATCAGATAACTTCCATCTAGTTATTTCTAGTTGCTTAATGTCTATTTTACTCTTGCCGTCCTTAAACCCAAGTGATTTGAAAAACTCTGCGCCATCATCCTGAACTATAGGGTGAGGCCCTTTACCGAACATTATCAGGTGTTCGGCAGTTTCCTCCTCTTCTCCACACGCACTGCATGCTGTGTCTACCCCTTTGTACTTAGTCCGATAAGACCTGGTTCGCAATACTCCCGTCCTGGCCTCAAACAGTAGAAAACTACCCCGAGTATTGCCATAGTTCTTTTCCTTGGCAATTTTCCACTTAAAAGTTTAATAGATCTCTAGGGCAGTATTCTTAATGATGCCAATTCTCCACATATCGGTCTCCATTTATTTCACCTCCTTCTTAACTGATAGTATTTTTTCATTTGTCTCCATGCTGTTTTCCAAGTACTTCCCCGTCAATTTTCTGGCTCGTTTCCTCTATTTTGAATCGAGATTCCTCATGTACAAGTAGCGGATAACCTTTCTAGCCCAACGCTCCTCCCCCATTTCTCTCAATCGCTTCTCAAATTTTATCTTGCTGCTAGCTTCCCGGCCCTCGAATGATGTCGTTCCCATATCACCTTGTACTCCCTGATTTGGTGTATTCCCGTGAGCTCCTAAAGCAAGCCTGCCAATTCCACGTTGCTTAATTTCAAATATTGCTTGAACCTCTGATCTCAAGCACAAGACCGCATTGTCGATATCCAGACCAGGAGCCATGACTCCTCTCCATATTGCTCTCACAACATCATACCTATTGTAATTCTATAGTGCCCTGTTTTTCTTCACGGCTGCATTCCTGTTTTTAGTCGTTACGTATATTGCATGACTCCTTATGTACTCGGTCCCACTGCTAATCCATATACCCAAATACTTGTATTGATCTGTTATCTCTCGCATGACTTCCTGTATCCTAAGCTCACTACCTTCATTATCATTAAAAATTAGGACAACTGATTTTTTCTACTGAAACTGAAATCAAACCTATCTCTCTCATTGCCGCAGATGTCTATTTATTTCTGCAAATCTTCCTTGTTGTTGGCCATTAGCACTATGTCATCTGCGTACATCAATGCTGGTGGTGTCTCTTCATTGAGTTTTCTTTGTTTGATGAAAGAGAGTTTTAAGCCAAGTCTACTCCTCTCTAATTTGGGCTCTAATCTTTGTAGGTACATCATGAATAACAAGGGTGACAGAGGACACTCCTGCCCATGCTCCCGTTTTATCTCTGTGGGCTTGGATACCTGTTTTTTCTTTTATATAACTGCCTTGTTACTTTTATAGATATTCTTAAAAAGATTAGCGACTCCATCTTCTACACCTAGCATGTCTAGTACTCCCCACAAAACTTCTTTAACGGTGCTATCATACGCTCCCTTGATATCCCAAAATGATATCCCAAATGATAGCCACAGGGACCTGTGTTCCTTTTCTGCTATTTCGATGCACTGCGTCAGTGAGATTAGATTGTCTTCCAAACTTCTATTTTTCCGAATCGCATTCTGGAGTTCCCCTAGCACCCTCTCATCCTCTATCCATGGCTGCGGTCTTTCCTTTATAATCTGCATCGCCAGCTTGTAGACCACTGATGTCACTGTTATAGGACGGTAGTTGATTATGTCAGCTTTGTCCCCTTTTTCTTTATATATCATGGTCATCCTGCTAAGTTTCTATTCCTCGGAGACATCACCATCGATTATTGTTTTGCTCGCTGCCTCTTTCAAAGTCTGCTTAGACTTGGGACCCAATGCCTTTGCCAGCATGATTGGGATGACATCTGGTCTTGTTGATGTAATATTAGGAACCCTCTTTTCAGACCTTTTAAACTCTCGTTATGAAAATAGAGCCACTGCACCACTTGATGCATCATTCTCTAATAAGGTGCATAGGACACTTTGTTGAAATTTTCTGTCACACTTATTCTTATATATTCAATAGCTTCGTACCCTTCTAGCCTAACACCTTGAGTTGTAGTTACAAACCTCTGCTCTAGGCTTGTCTCATTTTTAGGGAGTATAGATGGCTCCAAAATGTTACAGCTGCCTTTCTATACTTTTTATGTACTTCTGCTAGCCACTGATCCCGCTTTTTTCAATTTTTTTTCTTTGATCAGAAGGGATGCTTCCCTTCTACAGCTTAGAAAGATGTCTCATATTCTTTTGACATCATCTGTTGGTTCGCCCTGCTGCTTAGCACGTCTGTGCTCCCTTGAAGCTTCCTGACATTTTGATATGGCTCTTTTGACGTCCTCATCAGACCAACTTTTAGGTTTGTTTCTCCTTTTCTTGGGTGACTTGTCACGTGCCTCAGCTAGCTCTAGCTCAAACAGTGTAATTAGATTCGTGTACGTCCAGACTGTTTTATTAACCTCAGTGATTACTTTCTCAATTTGTTTAGTAGCTATTCCTATTTGCCTTTTTAAATAAAAATTCGCCCATAGTTGCTCATCTTGTCTCCTTCCCACTTTGATTGCTCTTCAAAATTTAGCTTGGTACGTTTGGGATCACTACCAAAACTTCTGGAGCCACATTCATCTATGATCCTTCCCACTGAGCCTATACTACATCCTACGTGACATAAGTGCATAGTATATCGTCGCCTGCAGCCTTTCCACCTCCCATGGTATTTGTCCTACACACTTCTCAGTACTATTGAAAATGATCAAAGCATGCCTTTCACACATATTCATGACCATTTTGCCTGTTCGGTCACTATACCCATCTATATCTTCTATGTGCGCTTTTATATCTCCAAGTATATTTATATCGCTCTCTCATCCTGATTATCAATGTGATTCGTTATACACTCTACCATTGCTTGGTTCTCCTCTGTGGCCTTTGCTCCCATTCACAAGTAAACCAAACCAAGGAGTCTGATCTATCCAGCTCCTTTTCCTTTTAACCATATATGTTCCGAGCATCCATGCTTGACTCTTTGACAACACATACATTTATGTATAGATGCCCCAATTCCACTGCCCTCTAGCCGTCTTCTGTTCTATGGCAATATTCCCATACGTAGTCCGGATTGCATGGTGGTTGCTCCAAGTCCCGAACATGTGTCTCCTCAACCCCACATACCACCAGCTCCTCCTTTCTTAACTGCTCTTCTACCTTTTCCCACTTAAACCTATTCCTGCCACCCTGCACGTTACGATAGCCGATGTCTGATTTAGCTCGGCCATTGTGCTCACGTCAATTTTTTTTCCTCCACGGACTCCACGTGGCTTAATATTGGTGTCCCTTTAGAATTGTGCTTGGCTTCACTGTTGGCCTCAGGGCTCTGGGTCTCCCTAAAAAAGGTGATGGCTTGAAGACCTACATATTGCCAACCATCCTGCCCGTCGCACCATTGTAATTATTGCCATCTTGTGCAAAAGCGCGAGTGCCTGGCTCGTACACGTCTTGGTTTACGTCCATTACGAAGACAATATAGTGCGCCACAAGCGTGCCAAGATTGCTATGAGAGTCAGTCGTATATGCTTGCATCTCACTGAAGCTCTCTCTATATGGCTACCGTTACTTCTCCGGGTAACTTGTCAATTTTGTTGACAACGGTTTATGAGGATTGCCTCTCCTTTTAAAGCGTGAGATATATTTGTCTGAGACGTCACACATGCTTTAGTTGATTTGACCGAATAAAATGAATAAAGATAAATTAACACATGCCACATGATTTATGAGTCAATGATTTCTGAAGCAGCCAGTAAGAAACAGGGCATGGAGTTGTGTTTCACCTTGTGCCAAGCGGTATCAGGTTGACCAACGTCTTTTCGTTAGGGCTGTGCTAATAGTGAAGTTCCATTTCGAATCAAAGTCGAATGGAATTGTGGCCAAAAAAGCAGGCTATCTAAAGAGGAAATAGTGAATACAGAAATGGTATCATGAATTCAAAAAAAAGAAAAGAAATAAATTAAATCTCCTCAAATCTGGGAGCACATGATGGGGCGGCTCAGTGCTACCGCAAGACCAGAAATATTCTTTCCCAAACACAAGCTGTTCTACATGACCGGCCTTCAGTCTAGCTTGGAGTAATTACGGTTTGTCCTGCCGTTGAACACATGTGCTCACTGGACCCCTCAGAAGCCGTGGAAAAGAAGGTAACCCAAGGCAATGTTTGCCGTACCTGAATAAAGCGTTGCTCTATGCTCTCTGATGAGGCAGTTCCCTCTTGCACAGCCTGAACAAATCAACCCCCGAGTTTCTCGCAGGGCATTGTCGAAGTGTTTTATGCAAGGATGTAATAAAGTTTGCTTTTATTTCACTTCCGGCTAGGGTAACCGAATACTGCAAGAAGTCCTTTTCTTTATGCCAGAAGCAAGGATGTGAAGAGCTTGTTAGTTTTTTCACCTGCGTGTGTGTGTCTTACCTGCATACAGGAAAATTATCCTGAAGACAAACATTTTGTAACACTTGAATCAATACATCGGTGACAGTATTGATGAAAGGTCTTCTGTAGAGAGTTATATTTCTCCACCCCTCCCTACCAAGTCGCACAATTGGTCTCGGTCGAATTTCAGGTTTTCGTCCTTTTATATTATTCGAGCTTTCAAATACTAGCACATCGACAGACGAATCCAAGTATTTGTTTAGTTGATACTTGCTTTGAATTCGACTCGGAG
Organism: Rhipicephalus microplus; assembly: GCF_043290135.1. Classification (NCBI taxonomy): domain Eukaryota; kingdom Metazoa; phylum Arthropoda; class Arachnida; order Ixodida; family Ixodidae; genus Rhipicephalus; species Rhipicephalus microplus. The sequence goes on along the minus strand of NC_134706.1, from coordinate 63,459,140 downwards.
ATTCACTTACCCCTACGGTGTATAATAAGCATTTCTCCACCAAATTAATGATTACAGGCACTTTGGATAAATTGCAGTCTTTGTAGTATAGCGTATATCCGGAAGTAACGTCGCTACTGCAATTCCAGCACTGATTTAATAACTATGCGCCCACCTGTGTAATGACACGGGTCGTTCATGGACGAGAAGTACGAACTATGCTAGATGCGATGCTACCGCACGAAGGTGACGACTTCGACCCATACGCCAACACGTTTACGGAAGGCGCGGAAGAAGCTAGGCAACTTGCACGTTTACGGATCCGCCAGCAGCAAGAGTACGGTGCAGGCCGTTACAATGCTCACTGCGGAACAGTTGGCTATCAAACTGGCGACAAAGTATGGGTTAGGACACCCATACGGAAGCGAGGAGGAGGAGGAGGAGGAATAAATGAGGAAGGACAGGGAGGTTAGCCAGTTCTCAGACCGGCTGGCTACCCTGTACTGGGGAAGGGGGTAAGAGGGATAAAGGATGAGAGAAAAGAGACGTTGCAAAAAAAAGAGAGAAGGTCATCAGACGATCCCCGACGATGTTTACAGTCTGTCTCTAAGACCACTTGCTCGCAGAAAGCGCGACAACGGTCTCAGTGCCTTGCGTGCAGAGGACGGTCTCGGCCAGTGTCCTAATACCCTTTCTTCCGACAATTGGTGATTGTCCATTCTATCTAAAGCTTTTGACAGTTCTTTTCTTGGCACGCTGAAGCGGAGACACTCGCAGAGAAGATGGGAGAAAGTCTCTGCGCAGCCACAGTTGTCGAGACTTTTTGAAAAACTCTTAAGGAGATACTTTGAGCCAAACCGAGTGCTGCGACAACTGAGTGATGTCACTTACGAAGTTGTTCCCGACAGTTCGTATAGTACGAGCGTCACCAGCACCATCCTGAACTCGTTCATGTAGTGCGCATGAAGCCTTACGTCAGTGAGTAATTGCGCGAGACTTTCCTTTAAAGAAAACTGCATTATTGACTTCGCATCGTGTCGATGCTCTTTGAGATGGAGGCAAATGACTCGTGTCTACATGTGGACAAAAACGATGATGGGGGAGATTTAGCGGACACCAGGTAGTGGGCCTCTGGCTTGACTCGAGAACGAAGAAGACAATCTTGTGGCTCAGCTGTTAAGAACAAGCTCTTTTTGCTGTCTCAAGGCGTACCTGTGCTTTGTTCGCGTTGTACCGCGACAATATGTCTATCATCAATGATATCTCTGCCACGCTTTTCTGCGCAATGAAGTGATGCTACAAGTGGTAGTCGTGGCATAAATTGTAATAATGATTGGTAGTGGAAGTAAAAAATTCTACATAGCTCTAGCTTGCGTTAGGCTGCACAAGGTATGCTTAAAAATATCAGGAATGCTAGAAAAAGTATTGAACATGTTTGAATATTGCTTCTGCTTTTTATCACGAAATTATTTCATGACGGGGTCCACCAAGACTTTAGTACGTATTTCCGCTTCGGAGATGACGTCGTCAAATGAACGCTTCCTTATAAGAATAAAAAGCAGCATTAAAAGCGAGTTCAATCACTGAGATTCAAATATCTGACTCCTTCGCACACAACGAAAAGCGCCCCATGCTCGAAGAACTGGGCTATTAAAGCAGATGAAAGGCTCTGTACAAACGCACCTTATATATCTCAAGCATTCTCGGTCACATGTGCTCTCTTACGGCAAGGTGGGTTGGCGCTGCCATCTGTCAGCGGTGAAGACAAATAATGCGGCCTGACACTTACTAGCAACGATAGAAAATGATTCGTCAAAGACGCGCGTACAGCATGGCGTCCAAGATTGCGCGCCATTGAGCAGCCTTAGAGAACATGGTTAAAACCCATCGATAGTAGTCGAAAACCCTGACCTTCTTGTAAATTTTAGAACTTGTAAATTTTAGAAAATTTATTATTAGTAAGTGGAAGCTATACGTTGCTCTTGTTCTCCCTTTATTATAACCGTTTTTTGGTCGGTGAAGTTGTGGATGGGTGATGGGGCGTACTCGGATGTTTGCAAGGAGGATGCAGGACCACGGTTAGAATTGGTTGCCAGCAGTTAGTTTTTTTTTTGCCGTAAGCTGAGTGCCAAAAAAGCATTGCTTTAATGGTACTCAGTCAGAGCGTGTCTGACCAGATTTGCCAGGACCGCGCAGACAGTACGGCACCAGCAAGGTATGCCGCGTAGTTGGGCAGCACCAGAGACGGTCGAGCGTTTCCAGTTACTCTAGATTCAGGAATAGGAAACCAACCGCCACGTGAACAACAAAAGGGGTGGGAATATACACGTCATTTTGACGGCCCCCTATTCGCCTCATGGTACTGGCAGTCGACACATCAATGTGCCTCTTTTGAGACTGAGAGCGGCACGGTTCAGCTGAAGCCCACTTCGGTTCAGCTCACTTCGGTTCAGCTGAAGCCCAGCCGAACGCTGTGTTCACGCACGCCGTTTCGAGGCAGCGCACGTTGAAAGAACTCGGAGGTCACCGACAACCTTTTTTCCCGGTCCTTCTTAGCTCCGATAGCTCTCGGAAGTGGGTGGACTAGCGACACGTGAGAGCATGGCTGATATCGCGATGATCGGAATGCCAGTCAACAATTTGATGTGTATTGTCGCAGTGGGATGTTTTCGACTGCTCCCGTGCAAACAAGCTCATAAGAGGAACCACGTGCGGTCAGCGAGCGGTTCCTTTTACAGCGCACAGTGGACTAACGGGTTATTGGCCCGTCCTCGAGAAGCTGACGTGTTACAGGGAAGCCGTCCTATGACCGCAATACCCAGTACGTGCAGCTCTGCCTAGACAATTGCACACCGCGGATCCTGCCCATGCCTCTAAGACTTTTTCCAGTTTTGTTTTATTTAAATTTTGGTTGTTGTGTTATTTAAGAAGAAGGCATGAGCCCGCACGCGCACGAAAGTAGCGTCCGCATAGCGAGGTTTGGATTTACCAAACCTACTGTCCTATCGCAGGACAAACAGGCAATGATTCACCGAGAGTTGTGTAAGGCCGCAACACCGAGCAAATGAGAAGAGGCCCCGGAGCTCTGCCAAGTGTTCTGATTATAAGTTTTTCTCAGCCTACTAGAACGTCTCCGGCGTTTCTGCTTTATTTTCGAGTGACCAGCAAGTCAATCGCCGCTGTTGCAATAGCGGCAGCCAGTTTTGTCTCCCACTTTGCTATACCACCTCGGGTGGTGCGTCTCGGGCGCCGAGTGGTGAGAGTTGGCTACATCAACATTGCAAAAAAAAATGACCAGGATATTACAGGCCAAGTAGTGGCCAGTTGGCGAAGGTAGAACTGTAGGCCATCGTATGCATACGATTGCCTATAGCCAGACCCACGCATATAGGAGCTTCCTTCCTAAAATAGCTGTGAAGGTAAGCCACAGGGGCCCTTTGGTGAAGAAAGCTATAAAGGTTGAGTCCCCTTTTCAACCACTCTGGTCTTAGCTGTCTGGAAGTTCTGTAGAGCGATCTTTGCCTTGCGCAGGGTCTTACATTGAGAAAGCCGTCGCAAAATTGGATGGCGAAATATAATTGTAGAGACAATGAATGAATTAGTAAACTTAATTTAAATTCCGGCAGTTTTCATCGGGCCAGGTGGGGGAAGAGGGGGGTAGTACCTGTCCCTTCCCACTCTCTGTCAATTAGGATGGCGGTGCCTCAGGTGACCGCTCGAAGTCCTTGGACCCAGGCGACATATTGAACTTGCCGAACGGCCCAAGAGCTGGTCGACCAACTTGTCGCTGGTTAGTGCCGCCTCCCAGCGGCAACGCAGCTGACGCCGCCGATCGGCAATAGTGACAGCAGCCGCGGTGGAGGCCAGCCCCTGCCCTCGCGCGGTGGTAGCAGCAGCAATTGGCCTCGGAATCCGTCCCTGCCTAACATGCGTCGCGAAGGGAGCGGGGGCAGTGACGTTAACTTTTTCAGCATACTCCCAAAGCATGTGCCGCAGTGTGGCCCATTCCCCGCAAGCTTTACATGCGTCCGTCGGGTATAGGTGAGAATAACACAGGCGTAGGGTCACCAGGCTGGGGTAGTATTTGTTTGTAATAACCTCAGAATTACGGCCTGTATTTTGTCCAATTTGTTGTGTGGTGGTGGGTATTTGAGTCTGTTAAATCTGTAATATTGTGTAATGTCGTTGAGTACGGTCAGACAATCAACCCATGACTATTCCAGTTGTTGTTGTTGTGTGGAACGTGCCACTTCCTCGCTCTCGGAGGCGAAGGTGGCCACCGACTGGGCCGTGGCTCGGTGAGTGAGATCTCGAGCCGCGGTGTGGGCTGCCTGGTTACCTGCGAGCGGGACGCTGGTATGAGCTGGTTTCCACAGAAGGAAGACTTTTGCGTTTTAAGCTTTGAGATAGGAGGACGATGACGCCGAGGCCATCGCTCCTCGAAGCTCGCGGCCGTCCTTGTTGACATTACTTGATTGTAGTATCCGGGCCGCCAGACACGAGATGCGACCGCGCGCGAAGCCATGGACGGCAGCTTGCGAGTCACTGATCACGACCGCAGCCTCCGGTGCTGCGACCAGTGAAAGAGCAACCACCGCCTCTTCGGCTGCCTCTGTGTGTTCCGAACGCACCATAGCGCTCGCGATGCATTTGCCTATGCGATCCACAACGGCGATAACGTGAGCACGCCTTCCCTCTGGTTATCGCACGGCGTCCACGTACACCGCTTCTTCGCTCATTCCATACATTCTTTGGAGTTCACTCGCTCTGTTGTTGCGGTGCCCGACGTGGTGTGTCGGGTGCATGTTCCTGGAAAGCGGTGGAACGATGGGACGGTCGCGGACTGTGATAGGAGCTATAGTCTTCTCCCCGCTTTGCGTGCGGTATGTTATGCCTAAAGATACGAGATTGCGTCTGCCCGTCTTGTACTTTGACAATCGCTCGTATTGTGCAATTTGGTGCGCCTGGATCAATTCGTGAAGGGTGTTGTGCAGGCCCAGCTAAAAAAAACACGTCAGTGCTCGTGTTGACAGGTATGCCTACCGCCCTCTTGCACGCCTTGAGAATCACGCAATGGACCTTTTTCCGATGGAACTAGAAGAAGAAGCTTTGAGTTCATAACCAACCATCAAAAAGACCATCCTTATCAGTTTCGTCATAGTAAAAGTTATTGTTATAACACTAACACCAAGAAAAGCTTATTGAGCGAGTCGCTCATAAGCAATGGCTTTTTAAATGCAAAGCATTTTCTACCAACTGTGACTTTGAGCGTATTTATCTATCAAATTGATTGATTGATATGTGGGGTTTGACGTCCCAAAGCCTCTAGATTAATATGAGAGATGCTGTAGGGGAGGGAAGTGGAAATTTTAACCTCCTGGGGTTCTTTAACGTGCACCCGAATCTGAGCACATGGGCCCACAGCATTTCCGGCTCCATCGGAAATGCAGCCGCCGCAGCCGAGATTCGAACCCGTGACTTGCGGGTCAGCAGCCGAGTAACTGCCACTAGACCACCGCAGCGGAGCTATCTGTCTATCTAGCCGGCTACGTTTGGGTGCTCTTGTGGTCTGCCCCTTGGCGAGAACCAAAATTAGCCAGGGAGGGTAAGTTGGTTTGATAAATATGACATGCTAGTCCAGACATGAATATTGTCACAATGCAACTTCAAGATAGTTATAAGGCCAAGAGGAGGACTGCAGCTATCCAAGCTCAGCTTAACGGAGCTAGACAAAGCTCCTTATGAAGCATCTGAGATCCCTTATGAAGAGAGACGGACACGATTTGTCCGAATAATTTTCAGAACATCTTGGTCGTTAGCAACCCAAACCAAGACCATGCAGACAAGTACCAAGGCATCAAGCACATCAAAGCCAACGACAAGTTGTATGAGATGGGAGCATACGAGACGGCCCCGGAACTCACTGCCAAAGGTGTAATAAAAGGGGTTCCTTTGAACAAAACCACACGGGACATCACCGCGGCAATTATTACAGCCCGAAATCCTACGGCGATCACAGTCAAACGTCTTGGCAATACCACGACAGTGATAGTCCTTTTTGACGGCAGCAGAATCCCGACGCACGTCATGTACAGAGGAGTGCTCACATGCTGTTCACTAACCAGGAAACAAGTTGACTTTTGCAAACAATGCAACAGACTTGGGCACAGGAGTGACGTGTGTTGGAGGCCAAACGACAAGCTATGAGCGGGTTGTGGAACGGCTGTTCCGAGCGAGGACCACCACTGTCAGCCACGATGTTAGCTGTGCGGCAAGGATCATCCCACGGCTGAGAAACTTTGCAAGGCCAAGTTCAAGACACCCTACATCGTAAAAAAACACCACTGGTTCCGACAACTTCAAGAGACGCTCGAGGAGAACTACCCACCTACTACCAAGCCAACCGAACGCGGGAGGTCTAAATTTTAGACGAGGGCAACGCCTGGTTCCAGATCAAGGTCCTGGTCCTGTGCAACGCCCCGCGGCCACATCTCCCAGTCTCCAGGATCGAGAAGGCGCGCAACATCCCGTTCTAGATCCCGGTCTAAGCCAAAGGGTGGCAATGGCCATCAAGGAAACCCGGCATTCATGGTGAGCTGCTCAGACGTGGCTAAAGGGGCGCGCCCTGAGCCTTCGGGGGAGACTGCGCATAATGTCAGTGATATAGCCGAGCTGAAAAAATAGAACGCTGACCTTAGAGGATTGATGTCACAGCTTACTCGGGAAATTCTTGAAAACTGCACTAATAGAACTTCTAGTGAAATGCGTTCCCCGGCCCTGAAGCGCCTTGAAGAAATGCCAGATAACCGAATGGACGAGGACAGAACCCCGCTACCTCTTAAAAAATTATCAGGTGTCTAATGACAAAACTACGGTGCAAACCTCAAACATTAATCAAACATTGTCTGAAATACAGAAAGCAGTAAGGAACAGGCAGAGGCAACCAACAACCTCTCGCTTGCAATATCTATGATCATGAATACACTAGATAAACTCGAAGCTAACGTAGCAAATCTCAACCTTAGGACACCTCCGGTACATCCAGCCAGCAACCTTCCGATGAGCACTGAAGGCAATTCACACTTATCTCAGGGCATCACATCAGCGGCTGTATCTACTGATTTCATGAGGCCTGCCTCCTTTCACCCTCCTCCCTCTGCGATAGCCAACTCAAAATAGGGAAGCCCAGAAAAGGGGACTCAATTATTTGGCAGTGGAATTGCAGGAGCTATGAGGGGAAGAGAGCAGTCCTGCAAGAACACCTTAGAAACAGAACCAAACCGGTTGTTCTAATTTTGCAGGAAACCCATGGTTTAGCTAAACTACCGGGATATCTGGCGATCGGCCCCCCAACAGGGGATATTGAAACACTAGCCACTCTAGTAAGGAAGGGACTCGTAGCAATCTGCCACGACACCCGCATCACAGAAATTGAGCGTATACTCGTACAACTTGCCCTTACAAGAAAAAATCTACAAGCATATTTATTCTGAATTTGTACCGCAATCCCACATCCATACGACAACGCTTCCTTCTTCTCTTTAAGAAGGCCGTAGATATAGCGGGACCCAATCCACTCGTCATAGGTGGAGACGTTAACGCTCCACAGAGTGCTTGGGAATACGGACACAAGAGCCAAAGGAAAAAACGCTATGGCAGGATATTCAAGAGACAGGCTTAACTCTCATCACTGACCCCGACTCCCGTACGCGTATTGGAACTGGACTTGCAAGAGACACCACGCCAGACTTAACGTTAGTTCGTAACGCGTGGACCGCTAAATGGAAAAACACATTCGATGATCTGGGCAGTGATCATCGAATATTAGAAATCAGGATAGAAATCATGGCTGCCGCAGAAAATCAGACAGATTAGTTGGATTGACTGGGATAAGTTTCGGAAAGTCAGAAACGCGAAAAAACAAGACCCTATCAGCAATGTTGAAGATTGGATCAAAGATGTCAACAACGACGTCAGCGAGGAAACGCGAAGTATCAATTAAAGTCCAACCAAAGAGCAGATTGACAGCCGTCTCGCACACATGTGGGAGGCCAAGCAATCACTGCAGAATAGATGGCGGGGACCGAGGCACAACAGGCCCTTGCGCAAGCGCAGAGCCAAGCTGAACAAAAAGATCGAAGAACATTGTAAGCAGCAAAGCAAACAGCAAAGGGACAAAGTTTGTAATAGTCCCGATGGCCAAATGAATGCTGGTAAAACATGCCACATGCTCACACACCTGATAGACCCAGATAACACGAAATCAGCTCACAAGCAAACCTTGCGTAAACTGGTGCACCGGTATAACGGCAGTGAGGAGGACTTTATCGCTGAGGCTAGCAACACGTACATCCCCGCCATGCCCGTCATAGAGCACGGACCATATTCCGGAGGCCCGATCGAGCTCCTGGATGAGGAGTTTACTGTGGCTGAAATAAGGGCTGCGCTACAGAAGCTAAACGCCAAATCTGCACCGGGACTAGACGGGATCACTAACAGAACACTACGGAACCTTGACGACCAAGTCATAGAGAACATCACGCAATATATTAGCGAGTGCTGGACCGAGGGCACTATTCCAAAACAGTGGAAAAAGCTAAAGTAATCCTCATCCGCAAGCCCGGGAAACCCCCCGATCTATTGAATTTACGACCCATATCACTAACGTCTTTTGCAGGGAAGCTGATGGAACACGCTTCTCTAGACAGAATCAAAACTTATCTTGAGGAGAACGAAATATACCCAGATTCCATGTTGGGGTTCCTCACATGGCTCTCCACGCAAGACGCCACGCTGCAAATTAAGCAGCAGATTCTAGACAACAAAACAATAGCTACCCGGGCGATCTTAGGATTAGACTTTAAAAAAGCCTTCGACAAAGCATCGCATACGGCAATATTACATCAGATCTGCCAATTAAGCTCAGGATCGAGAGCGTATAACTATGTCAAGGACTTCCTAAGAGACAGAACGGAATCCATCGTAATGGGAGAACTGAGATCTGAGGGAAGGCTTATGGGCAGTGCTGGTACCCCGCAGGGTTCGGTCATATTGCCAATGCTGTTTAATCTCATAGTGATAGGACTCTAGGCACGGCTGAACTCAATATACGGAATACATCATTCTATATATGCAGATGATATCACCATCTGGGCGTGTGAAGGTAGTGACGGAGAGATAGAGCAGAGACTACAGGAGGCCGTCACCACTATTGAGGAGTATCTTGAAGGTACTGGCCTCGAGTGCTCGCCAGATAAATCCGAACTTCTCCTCTATCGCCCCACGCTCAAAGGCAGACCACCCAAGGAATACAACCGGGACCGTGCTTACGAAGAGATCATAATTCACACCAAAAACGCCAGGCCTATTCCTATAGTGCAAGAAATCAGAGTCCTTGGACTCATCATCGAGTCTTAGGGTACAAACGGGGAAACCGTCAAAAGGTTAGTAACCAAAGTCACCAACGCAATACGGCTAATCAAAAGAGTCGCAAACAAACACCAGGGCATGAAAAAGGCTAACGTCATCAGGCTTATTTATTCATTCGCCATAAGTCATATTATATACGTAGCGGCATATCTAAACTGATATACAGCCGAAAAACTTAATATCAACGCACTCGTACGAAAGGCGTAAAAACAAGCTTTAGGCCTTTCAGATAGCACCAGCAACAAAAAACTGTTTCAACTGGGCTTACATAGCACTTTAAAGGACATGATAGAAGCGCAACAGATTGCCCAGTTGGAGAGACTAGCCAGCAGGCGCACAAGACGGAGTATCCTTGACAAGATGGAAATAAATTACTATAGCCAACAAGGACGTAAAGTGTCGGTTGTAAAGGTGATCAGGGAAAAGATCCAGGTCCCCAATCTGCCCAAAAACATGCACCCCGAACTTAATCAAGGTAGAATAGAAAGTCGCGCTAGAACTCTACTTAAGGCCTACGGCAGGGACAAGGAGGCCTTGTTTGTAGATGCAGCGGAGTACTCTAGTCACAAATCCTACGTTGCGCCAGTAATAAACACCAACCGCAAATGCGTAAACGCGTGCTACATACGCTCGGATAATTCAGAAATAACGGAAGAGGTGGCCATTGCACAGGCCATAATTTCCCCAAAGTGTAGGTATGTCATCAGCGACTCGCAGTTGGCAATCCGTAACTATGCACGAGGAATAACATCTCCCGAGGCAGCCAACATACTCCTCCGCAAGGCAAATCTCATATCATCCGAGGAATTCCAAGAAATGTATAATATATGGTTCCCAGCCCACACCCCGTGTGCGTCCCTCATTCCCAACCTCAACGAGGGGGCTCACCGCGTAGCGCGAGGTCTTACTTACCGCACTCGCGATAGAGCTTCACTCGAGGTACTGGGAGGAGAGGAGTGGTGGGAGAGGGACAGAATGTTTAGGTTCTGCGACATTATCCAATTCTACCAAAAGTCGAGGCGCAGATTTCCACCGCCTAGCTCCACATTAGGCAGATCTCAGGAGGTTGACTGCAGGCGACTTCAAACTTGAACATTTCCCAACCCGAAGCACCTAAATCGCATCTACACCGAACTATACCCCGATGACTCGTGTAAGCTCTGTAGCATAAGACGTGACACCTTAGAGCATATGTTATGGAAATGCACACAGATACAGGACGCCAATGCAGTCTCCCCAGAACAGCTTGGGGCGCGGTGGAGAGCCACGCTGATCAGCTCAGATCGGACAGATCAAATATGGGCCATCCAGCGAGCACAGGAGGCGGCTGAGAGACAGGGTCTCTTCACCGCCCCTGGCGCGGCTTAGGCCCACGCCTCAATCCGCTGGTTAAATAAAGTTTGCTCACTCACTCACAATAGTTCGAATGCCTCCTGTCAAAATTTCATACACGGGCATTAGGGACAAGGTACATAAATGCTTCCTTCTTAAAAAAAACTGTGCTCGGAAAGCGTTGACCATGGCCATCCTGTCAATTGTACAACAATAACACTCTGCTTTAGAGGAGTTCTAGTCCTATTTCAAAATATGAATCTTTCCTACCGTGGCCAAAACAGTGCTCTTATGCAGATGTGAAATTAGCAATATTGCGTACTCGATGAATGTGTTTTTGGACTCAAGTACCCTCTTCATGTTGCAACATATGGTATGTCTTATGGTTTTTAGGTTCAGCTTAGCATACGTTGGCGAATTGTGCCCTAAGCCACACAATGTTAAAAATAGTGAATATGGTGACCTTGAAGACTATTCTAGTGGCTTCTAGGTTGTTTATAGGCCTTATCTTCGTGATATTAGTTTCTTTTTACGTTGGTTCTCGAAACACAGGGGATTCCAGCTTTACTGACGAGCACTCACAAGGACACATGCCAAGAATGTGTATACTAAAATGGTACTCAAAAGGAAAAACTTCGCTGCGAAACCAAGCGTTCGCTAATCTCACAGATCTACGGAAAAGCCGTCGCCAACGTCAGGCCAAAAAAGAGATACTTTCAAATAGAATTACGATATGGTACAAGACACTCGGGCGAGAGGTATTTGAAATACTGGTAAAGAGATTCTCGCGGAATTACTGTATCCGGTACGATACTTCGTGATAGTATCGTAGCATACCTCTGCCTATTTGCGAATTTGCTAATAGAGCAATACAATCAAACAACAAGCCCTGATTTACCAGTATGTTTGCTTGAACTTTTATTTACAACGGCCGACCTTGTATATATATCTAAATATCTGTTGGTACCAAAATCTTTCTCTTTCTCGCTCGAGGTATATTAGTTTGATTCCAGAAACACTTATTGGGAATTCTTTGGTTGCTTAGCATGAAACAAATTTATACGCTGCATTGTCAGTGGCTTTAGTTGACACTGATGTAATTTATGATGATTGTCACTGCCGACCATTTTATGGCTTCCGTCTAATAACAGGAACAGTAACCTCCGCGCGATGCCACAGACACCACTATAGCCTTTTATTTGTTCATCAGTATCTTGCAATTTATCTAACACCAAATCACCTGGCATGACTGGAGCAGCTGCAACGCTGATAGTCATGTAATTTTTAACGCATCGTGTTCACATCGACGACATGACACCTGTTTGAAACCTTCTCGTAAACACAGTGAAAAGATGCACCATCGGACAACTGGCGTCAGAGACAGACTTTAGTGTCTTATACTCTTTGATGTTGCCTTTCCTCTGTCGCTATTTTTTTGTAATATCTATTCCTCTCTTTATTCGCAATTTTTCTTTTTATCATCTTGTATTACCCTCACCCCTTTCCCCAGCACAGGGTAGCCAGGTGGTCTAAGAACTGGCTAACATCTCTGTCCTTCCGCTTAAGCTTGCACCATCGCTTCATATTTGACATCAACCGGGTCATCGAAAAGGAAGGTAGCTACACCACAAGGCAATTCAGAGAATGTCGCCGTATCTGAACGACACCTTAAAATATCAACTCTTTAAATGGGACATTGCCGAGCGTGTATTTTCCTGGTTTCTGGAACCATTGTGAAACATAGCAGTAACAAGAACGACGAGATGAAGGATGATAGCTGGGAAGACGGCCACTAAGAAAAGTGCTAGCTTCAGAGCCGACCGGACTGTCACCCATAGAAGAAAAGACTGGGTGGATCTTGAAACCCTGAAACACTTTATTATAATAAAATGGAAGCACCAAACGCGACAGGATAATCCGTTAGAATAATTAAACTCAGATACTTTCTTTTTTTGTGGCCATAACAATTCCATAAAACTTATCGGCTGTTTTTACCGTTACGGCTGCTTGACGTCTCGCATAAATCTGTGTATAAATAAGTAAAAGCCAAAGATAAAAATAAACCACAAAAATTGCAGCATTTCCCAGAGTGAATATTGATGAGTTGGCGAAACGTTCATCGACCCGTCGTCCATGCCTCCATCCAACCATGCATACGTCTGTCCTTCCGTGCGTCCGTCTGTCTGTTCATCCGTCCGTGCGTACGTGCGTCGGTCCACCCGTCTCTTCGTAGATACGTCCATCTGTGTGTCCGTCCGTTTGTCTGTCTGTCTAACTGTGCGTCTGTATGTTTCTCTGTCTGGTGACGAACACAAGCCGCTGTGGCCCTCCACTACGCTTCGCCCTTGCCCGACCAACTGGGCCACGTGCACGAGCCACCGTGTCACTCCACGCCTACCGCTCTGCTTCGTCCATGCACCACCACCAACGAACCACCATATATGGTGACGATCCAGGAGACTGACAGAGGCATTCATTTTCTGCGTACCCAGGCACAGCCCGCCCAGCAGCCAATCGGAGAGTAGTGGTACAGTGCCATCTAGAATATCCTCACTCAACTTCAGTTTGTATGTGCTTCTCTGAGACAGCTACATCTATTACACTGTTCTGTAGATGCTGCTTTCTTTTTTTCGTTTTCTTCTTCTGTCAGTTCCGCGGGATGCACGACAATGTTAGACTAAGAGGATCTTCGCCCCTAAAAACTTCGATGCGTGCCACCAGGATTTGAACGTGCTAGTCCTCGCTCCCCAGCGTGCCGCGTTGGATGCGATGTTTAGATTATCGGTGGAAAGCTTTTATGCGTACCATTTTTTGCCACCAGAAGGCTGAGCTCGGAGGTATCACCCGAAAGATTGCGAAAGTGGCGTGCTTTAAACACAGCTTGACTTTGTTTTCCCTGCCTTTGAGACGTGCATCGAAAAGTGGCCGTTTCCTGTTTCTACTCATGATCTGGAACACCGAAGAGAAATGCCTCAAGCGCCACCCTGCGGTAGCAGGCTTGAAGCGGTCACTCCACACATCGCAGTTTTAATTTAAAAAAAATAGTGTAGGAGTGCTCGGCTGTAGGAAGCTGATCAAACAAAAATAGATAATTGCAACAGTTCCTCGTTTTGTCCTCGTCTTGTGTATAACTCACCGTTCTTTTCGACTGTCGTTCCTTTTGTTTGAGCAGCGCGCTGCAAGTATTCAGTGGTAACCGTTCGCGCACGTCTTGTGAGTGTGTTTTTATTGCACGTCCTTTGGTCTTGCGCGGTGCGTTAGAAGCTCCGATTGGCTCACCGTTCCTCATGCGGCATCCTGAATAGTTGCTACCCCATGCATTATTTCGTCCTCGTGCTGAAGCTTAGTTTTTTGTGGGTGTTTATAGTGAAGTTTATTAGTGTTTGAACCGGCATTCACCCGCACTTTTTGGGGAGCGAAATCCGGTGTGCTACTCGAAAAACGTAATAACGTTTGGTGCTAGTGCCATAAAATTATACTTTATTATCGTGAATTGTGGCTGGTAATGTTCAACAAAGGTGACAGTAAAAATATGAGTATCACTTTAGTGTAAGGCAGATACGCAAGTGAGTGGCGTTGGAATTTCTAGCTGAAATTGATCTGGATGAAAACGTACAGTGCGAGGACGTATACGATAAACTCGGCTGAATGAAATGTAGATAGCAAACACGCATGCAACTACCTCAACACGATTCTAATTTATCTCTAGGCTTCGCCTCGCGCTGGTTATACATACTGCTCGTACGAGCATGACATGTGTGGGCAAGCTAACCACTTCTGCAAACATGAAATAACGCAGCGAGACGTATGTGTCACAAAGCTGATCAGCTTAACAAGAGTTACTACGTAGCTTTGTTGGTAAGGCGTGAAGAAATTCGGCGTTGTCTTCGCGCTGGAATTCATTTTCTCATTAGATTATCAGCATTCTTGGCCGAGTGTTCAGGGTGGGTGTTGCGAAGGCGGCATGGGACCGCTTTCTGCTCTCCCATAGTAGAGTACCGAGCACTATAAATCGTTAACAACTTTTTCTAAACACACAACCAAGTAGTGTGTGCCTAGTTGAACAGATGAGACAATGAACAAAGAAACGCCTACACAGCAGTCGTAGCTACTAAGGCGCATTTAGAGTCATAATCACATCATCCGGGCTGGACACGAGGCTATGAGGAGAAATAAAGTGCGAGTTCTCCTATTCTGGAAAAAGAAAGCCCACTGTCAAGTTCGATATGACAATAGTGAGGATAACCTGCAAGAAGGCTTAGAATCGCGCTTTCTCAGAACACACACCACAGAGGCTATGCTAGGACAAAGAAGCCGAGGACGGGTGGTACCGCAGCTGGAGTAGCGAAATATAATTAGTCGCGAAAATTGGAGTCGGTTGTTTTATCTGATGCAGCTACCAATCGGTCTCTCACGAACTATCGTATTTGTGACCTGGCGCCACGCCGAGTTAACAGGCACAGTGCTTCTATCCCTGACCGAGAAACCGCTTGGGCATTAAAAGAGTTTCTATTGAGCCGTCAATGCCTTGTGGGGGTGTTCGTCTCGGGCGTTCACCGCTGAGAATTCACTCTTCGTGTCTGTGATGATGAGGGGCAACTGACGTATTCCCCAGCTAGAGTAAGGGCCAGTGGATGCATCGGCAGATAACCGTGGTAAATGGCCCTTCCCAAAGTAGAACTAACACACGGGCGAGCTGTAAGTGCACGCCTCGCAAGTTTCTCACTCTCGCCCTGTTGAGAACAAGCCCCGCTTTTGCAAATGCAAATGGGTGGGGTTCAAATATAATTTCAGGACGGAGTTTTGCGACAAATGTCACCCAAATGACTGGTGCCATGTCGATGGTCCTCTTTTCGCTCAAGAAGAGAATAAGTATAATCTAGTATTTCTTCTGAATATATCATCGAGTATCTGATCTAGAAGATTTTATTTTGGCTTTGTATCAGCTCGCCACCTAAGGTTAGCCGTTCATCTAATTGAGACGCGTAATAAGTCCCATATATGCATCGAAACTTCAGCTCAGGTTAGCTCAAGCTACCTCTGTTCACCGTCAATCCCTAGAACCCAGAAAGACCAGCGCTGCAACGGCGCTGTCATCGTCGTCGTGCCAGAACTCTTCAGGGCTTCTCGCATCCAACCATCGCTGACTCAACGCTGGCAATCACCACGCATATCCCATCACCTGTCAGAACTTCTAAATTTTCGCGTCTCTAGCCAAGTATACATTTTATTTATTCAGCTGTTTTATTGTGTGTTAAAATATTACCCATCCTAATACTTCTTGCTTGTAGGCCTATTCATTGTCTTTATATGTAAGCTTTTTTTGTTTGAAGTATTTCGTCCCTTATGCTGCATACTAATATATTGAATATGTTGGTTTATTTTCCCACACACGTCTCTGATGTCTTCACTGTGTCTAATTGCAAACGCAATTAACTAACCTGCTGTCATTCCTGCCGCTTACTTCGCGCCGGCAACGCTATGATGGCAGCTTTAAACACGACTTTAAGCTTGGGCCCTACGTAACGTTAAAACAGGTTACGACTTGCTTCACTGATAGCGCATTGTTTTTAGACGGGGCTACTGTACAGTAAGCACGTTTTCGCGTGGAACCAGTAGTTTTTGTGCCACTGTTCCTGTGATCTGCAAAGCACTCGTAGTTGCTTTGCGAGAAACAAAAATGCGGGTGAAAAACTGTGATGACGGTTTCTACCACTCCTCAGGCAGGAAAAAAAATACGTCACCACCTAACCAAGAACATTATGCAAACGCTGATTTTGACAGAAAATCACCCAGAAGCTGTGTTCAATGGCAAGCGAAACGTAACAACGAAGTGTTATATAAGGACGGTTCTTTTGCACAGGCTGGTCAATCGCAAAGTGAACTTCATAAGCGCAGTAATGACAAGACGAAGGATGAGACGTGCAAAAGACAGTTCCTGGTGTGTACCTAAAATTTCAATTTAATAATAATAATGAATATATAAATCTTACAAACAAGTGAAAATGTGGTTTCACACCTGAAAACTAAGTAATGTTTAAGAAAGACACCACAGTAAAGGGTGGCGCAAATGTAGACCACCTGGGGTGGTCTACCTTTCTACTAAATTCATTAAACCAATATATCAAAACCAAGCGGCCTCTAACATTTCACCTTCATCGAGATAAGTACAAGAGGATTCAAATTGTCACCACGTTTTGTGCAGTGCACCTATTTTCTTGGTGTCAATCACTTTACGAAGAGCATTGCTGAACTGTTCAAGGCTATGTCGCGTTAGCGGAAGGATTGACGGGGCATCCCTTTCTCATGTGAAAGAACAACCACACTAGCAATCAGTTTGGTACCCTGCATTCTTTTTCTCTAACTTAACTCTTTGGATGTCCTGCATTTGGGGATTTTCCGTGGATATGCATGTCACAATTCTTTTTGGATCACGTGACGCCACATCGTCATTGGCCAACTTCTGTGCACTACTGCTTTTTCATTATTATGTGCTGCGCAGATTTCCGTAAAATGAATAATTGATGTCGAATTCAACAAATAACACAAACTCTCTGACTTTCTACACTAAAACTGACTTCGTGTTGCTATTCAGGTGAGTGGCTCAGGTAAAACCACATCTTGCTTTTGCGAATACGCCTTCTTTTAAGCTCGAATCACCGGCCAATCAAAGTCTCACATCGCCGACTAGGAGGATACGTTTGACTTGGTACGGCATTGCTCCCAATACTTTACCTAAGCTCAGAATACGTGAAAGGATATGTTCGGTTTCATTCGGTTTATTGTATTAGACTAGCCAGGGCAGCCTGGGTTACGGGAGACGGCGGAGTGGAGGACTCCCGGTAATTTCGATCGGGTGGAGTTCTATAATGTGCACTGGCATCGCAGAGCACATCATTATCAGGCATTATGGTCCCAACAGAAGACCTTTGCAGTGACTACGACCAAATCGATGTTTTCTGGCCAGCAGCCGAACATTGGATCTAGTGGATGACCAAGGCAACCCATCAGGTTTCTCCGCCTTCATTTCTTTTATGCAATATCTGTAGCACCTATGGTGTAAGCTAGCATTTTCTAAATCACTTCAAGTCTGTTGAAAAGCAATTGTGATAGAATCGTTGCATGAATATTTCGGGATATTTTGCATGTACCTGTGTACGTCACTTGTTTCTTCAAGTTGCAGCGGTTACGAAAAAACAAGACATTTTATCTTTTATTTTAATATTGCATGTAGTCCAGATCTGTAACAACACATTCGAATTGCCGCTTTTCTTGAAGGTCATCGAAAGCATGTTTCATTTCTTTAGCTGGGAATAAAGAAACCACAAGAAGCTTGCTATTTTCCTTTAGCCCATAATTTGATATATTCATGAAAAATACAGAGCTTGTTTACCATCACAATTCATACATATTTAACTACAATTTAAATGCTGTATATCCTTGTAAATTACACATACTTATATATTGTTTCAATATATTTGTTACAATAGCATATCAAGACCCTCAAAATAAGGTTACGTTAATTTGACACATTCACAGACAACACTTCACAGATAACGTCGGAAAGAAATAAAACTGAAGAATATTCCTCGACTCAGAACATGTACTTCATGCACCTGAAAACACGAGCACTGCCGTTTGCAAACATGTTTGAGCACTCAATTTATTAGGGCTACAGCTGGTACTATCTGCTTCCCCAATATTCTACAGGCTTCACGCATGAACTATATTTATATAGAGATGCTTTTTGGGGACACACTTGGAATTAAGTGCTTCCCCTCCCCACAGAGTTTTCTATATGTACTAGGAGCACTGGTGCTAGTGTCTATGGAGCTGCAAAGCATGGAATTTCAGCGTGCATGGGAAGTACGGGTAGTACACGGATTTGCGTAGTCTTCGTACTTCAAGAAGTGGCAGTCGTTCGGCAGTTGCACTTTACAACCTTGTTCTTTTAGGCTTACCGTTTTAAAATGGGTTATTAAGTTCAGAATTCTTTCATAATTCCTTCAAAACAAAACGGAAACACAGCAATAAACGAAGCTGCAATAAACACCTGCAATACACCACTCCGCAAATACGACGGCTAAGCAATTACATATACTACCCATATTTCCGATGGTTGCTGAACTATCGCAGCGCCAGAGTCCACTCTAGCTAGTTTTACAAAACCCTATGACCCTCCACCCACAATATAAAGCTGGCTAACCATCTTGTCTCGTAAATAAATTATTGGATCTATAGCTTAGTTTGAAACTACACCTCCTAAAATTGTCTATATTAAAATAGATGCTGTAATAGTCAGAACATATGCTAACGTTGCCAGATTCGTCTTGAAAATTTCAATACACGTGAACAAGTTGCACTGCTAATTGATTTACATTTATTTTTTAATATACTACATACAAACTTACGAAGCATATTGGAATAAATTTGCAGTTTCGCCAATAAAGGAAAAGCCATGAATGCGATAGCAACAGTTTGGAAAGGGGTTTACGAAGCAAGGCTAGCATTTTACGAGCAATATTATTTGTAGGAAACGTGTGCTTGCTTAGTAACCAAGTTTCTTGTGGGTGTAGATCTTTATGGTGGCTCATTTCTACTTTTGTTCACATTGTTGTTAAACGTGTGCAGGTATGTTATATACTTCAGTGAGTACACATATCGGCGGACATATCGGCGGACAAAATATTCGTGGCCGCGTGCTGAAAGAGTCGTCGAATCCCCTGCATAAGTTCGCTTTCATTTTCTAGGACGTCTCCTAGCGCATACACTCCTGGGATATTAAGCTCCACATTTCAATGAAGCTAGAGCATATACGATGTCAATAAAATGACACTGGGCTAGTGTAACGATGGCTTAATGTAAGGAGCCCAAAGCACAATCCCCGAGATAGAGCTTGCAAAATGGAGGGTGGCAGAGGGCTGCTGACTGCAAGTGCAACACATTCAGACAGCAGAAAATCAGAATGCGAGCGTAAATATACGACGCACGTTCTTCGTAACCCGTCAATGTTTTCGAGAAAGTGGAATCTCATGTCACGCGAGTACATGTTCTCGAGCGGTGTGCGTGGCGTGTCCCTACTACATCCTATGCTCTGTGCGTTTTCACTGGATGCGGGGTTTCCAACGCCCCGCGAATAGATACTTCGATATACGGTCTCTCGCTCGTTGACTTATTCCACGTTGTTTCTGTTTTTTTTTTTGTTTCAGCTTTGCCGTCGTGTTGGGTCATTCAACTTAGAATGAATAAAATATTTGGGATGGGAACAGAAGCATTCAAATGCCGCCTGAAGCGATCTGAAGCCTCCATTCGGGAAGCAGGGGAAGATATGTTTGGCTGATATGTGCGCCTAACCTTTGGTGCAGAATCTTGTTTGGGTTTTGTCGTAGTGATCCATCAGCGTTGAATACTGTGATAGGCTGTGGCCTTTTCTGCAACCATCTCTTTCGGTTTCATCGAGAATGTGACACAAAAATTAAAGTATGCTTTGCCTGAACATAGAAGCAATTTATTATAAATCACAGCCTCATCTCAGAAACCTTTGCTTATGCACTATGATGGTAAAAAGCGTATAAATTAGGCCATCATAGATCGATTGAAATAAATTCAATAGAACCTGCAGTTTTTTTCTCTAATTTATTTTCCATGACTAAGTAACATTCGTTTATGATCTTCATTCTAGTGAACAATTATTTTTTAGAACACACTTTCATTGAAAAAAAGTGGTATATATTAGGTGGCTGTCAAACAAAGGTAGTCAATAACTGGTGGAGCTCACTATAAGGCTCCCTCAAGTAATGTTTTATGCTTAGGGTTCACTTGGACACAGACTCACCATTATTTTTAATAGTGACAGCTGTTACAAGATCAAAACTCGAGTCACGCATGGTGCCGTAGTTTTCCGCCGTTGTCCGTAACAATTATTGCACAAATAAGGAAAAAAAACTAGTACAAATGGTACAGTGGGGCTCGAACGCGGGTTTGGTGCATGCAAGCCCAGTATTCAACAACTGAGTCATAAGGTGCTTGAGACTTGCTGGCAAACTTGCCCTAGGCAACCTCGATGTCAAAAAAGGAAACGCTTTGATACGAGTGATAAAGTGTTGCAGAACAGCAAAAAAGACAAACAACCAGTCGTCACGCAATGCGAATAGCGTAACGAGTTGGTGGCCCAGAGCTCCAACCCACTACAAACGCTTGTTCTTGATCGCGTAACAACTGTGGCGCATACCCTCTTCAGGCATAATTCCTCATCGTCGTCCGCCACTTCCTGAACACTCGGCACAAAATTCATTGCAATTGTTTAGCGGATGCCAGGCTTCTCAGAAGAATGACGAAAGGTAGCATAGCGAATGCCAGCCAACTACCGAGAAATCATTACTGTTAATGCCGTAGAGGGTACTCAGCAAGTGTGCTTGCAGCAGTTCCCCAATGATTGTTTAAAAAAGGCTCTCAGAGGCCATTCCTCTAACTTTAGCTGTGATTGTGCTGCGTCTTCCGCGCAGGCCTGGCGTTTCCTCAAGCGGAATGACTCGGTCTCACAGCCTGTAAAAGTTCTGCAACAGGGCTCACTCTCAGCCAAAGTCACCAAATTACTGCTCACCCAGTCTCATTCAGACTCATGGGCCGATCTGAGACTAAGTGAATAAGAGTCGGTGGACCCCTGAGTGAATTTGCCGACCTATGACGTCAGGTTAGCGCCCGATATTTGGTAATGAAGTAATTCAAGAGGATCAGATCGTTTTATTTATTTCTTCATCTGCTTCTTTTTTTTTCGCAAGAGCATCAGTTACTGCAAAATAGCGCATGCAAAAACGCAAGTGACTGGTGTACTTTCGATGGCCTCATGTCTGTACAATCACCAACACAAGGTCATTTGAGTCTCTGAAATTGCCTCTGAAGCTGTATCTGAAATTGTCAAATTATGAAAGTTTCGCCTAATAGTATTGATATTATTCTCTTGGTCAATTTTCGTACCAAATCCACATTTACACCGCACTTTCTCCGCTGTGTCGCACTGCAGTACCGATGCTTCTAAGCCACGCTCATCACTCATTCGTCTCCTTTTCTTTTCTACTTCTCTTCTCCTCTTAGGTAAACAGACAGATTTTGTTCTTTCAGAACCTTTGTTTTTTTTTAGTATTGGATGCCTGAACAGTGCATCGTCTTTCTATCTCAGGCCAAAACTCGTTCCTCCGGAAGAAAGACGGTGACATCTTGGCACAACACTGATGCTAGACGACTTCATCATTTTCCTTAGCTTCTCTTTGTGCACGTCAGGGTCGCACAGTGGTGACTGCCGAGTAAATATGCGCATAGAAAGGCCGTACAGGCTTGTTTAGGCTAGAATACGGGCCACTAAGGCTGCTTGCCATTTCTTCATAGCTACTGCAATGCAGCAACGTACCCAGTTACCACTCACTCTGGAATGGTCTTGCTTACTGCAAGCTCGTTTGCGCCTTGCTTTTCAGCTCAGACAGAGATTGTCGGACTATTACTTTTCCAAGTCAAAGCTTTCCTAAACATTAATTCCAGTAGAAGCACATTTGATTTAGTCTGGGCTCATTGCGATGAACGTTTACTGTACTATAGAGAAATTGCGTTGCCAGCTGCTGAAAAAAAGTGCCATCTTCCCGTGTGAAAAAATAAACAAAATACAATTGTTTATGACACAGAGTTAGGGTTGCCAGCTTAATATAAGGAGGCATACAAGGAAGACATTTCGTCTCGTTGTATGTTCCATATATGTCATTGAATTACAAAAAAATTGCGTTGTGAGGCAGGCTTGTTTTGTATAAGTTCACAAAAGAATGTTTTGCCTCGGCGTCTAACATATCTTGTATGAGCCTTCAAGAATGTTCGAATCAAGTAAAGATACGGCACATGCATGTCCATGAGTCTTTTTTATTCCAATCACTAAAATGTTTTATCTAAGCCTGAGCACGCCAGCAGCATTATCAAAAAACTGAATGCACAACAGAAGCTAACGTAACTCAAGCTTCAGTGCCGAAAAATGTCACTCGACTCTTAATTTTGTTTTTCAATTTTGTTAATATGTATTGGTAGATGCTACATCAACCCCTTAACATGACAGCAGGGACGGCTCAGCTCTAATAATGCAAAATGCCATGAAGTGACTCTATTGCGTAGAGAACGGCATGTTCTCCACGATATTTTTCTCACTCCATGCTAGTTAGAGAGTTTTTCAAATATTGCACAATTCCAAGACAAAAAAAAAATAATGGATGACTTTAGCTTCAAAAGAATGTTTTTTTTTTAATCTTGAGGCTGTGATCGGGTCTATTTGACGTGCAGCCCTTCATTGAACAATTTGTCAGCCTGTTTGCCCGAAACTGCTTTCGTTCGTGCTTGTATCTACGAGAATGTCCGAACCTGTACTTACAGTTCATGCTCCCGAACTTAGTTATTGCCATAGCGGCATAATATAGTTTTGATCGAAGGTGGGCGAATAGTGTGTGAAAGTTGTCGGCCATGCCAAAGAGCAGGGAGTTGTTAACGTAACACCTTCTGACAGGAACGATTAAAGAGCAGCGAGTCATGAACCTCTTTTTGATGAAACCTTGGGAAACCGTTTTTCAGTAATATATTCAGGCAAGCCGGAGAAAACAAGCCTAATGTAAGGCACGATGTCACCTGCTAACCAACGCGAGTATGGATGAAAAGCAAACAGGCGACTGCTACCTACATAGTCGATGCAAAAAAAAAAAGAGTTTCCGAAGTGCATAGACGAGGAGTCAGCGCAAAAGTGTTGGGTTAATTAAGCGAGGCAGTGTGGTCAGTGTCAGATCTTCAGGTGTCGCGAAACAACCTTGGATAAGGCATGTTAGAGGTATCAGTTAATAAGAAGCACTGACGTGCCAACTAATGAAGGTATGCAATAGGCACATCCCCTGCACAAAAGTAGTCGTTGCGAGAAGCTAATGAAATCAACGAACAATGACCAGCAGAAAAGCAGCAATGTAGACGTTCCAGACATGTAGCTACATAAAAAACATAATAGATATTATACCACTAGGTAACAAACAAAAGGAATGATCAGTTCAGGAAAAAGACAAGTTATCTTTTTCCTCCCACACTAACGCTTCATATCGAGTTGATAATGGCTGCAGTAGAGAGGAAAGTTGAAAATATTGGCCACAATTTGTTTTTTCTCGAGTCATGTTCCTCTTGGCAATATCAGGTTATATGTAACCAGAAAAGGGCTCGTTTGGTCATTACCATGCTGTAGTTCGCTGTTCGCAGAAGAAAAGTCGGTCTCTGTGTTTTCATCTATGGAATTGGGCTAACCCTTGCACTGCACGAATATATCTCGTTGGGAAAAAGTCACGCTTTGTGTGTACACAGAGTGCAGCGTCTTGAAAGCACTATTTCGTCTAAGATGATTTCTGAGCTTTCAAAAATAGGTGTCAGCGGGCGATGAGTCTGTCTCAAGCAAGCATACAAAATCTTGCCTGTTACACCTTGAACTCCCTTTCACTGTGATCAACCTCAAACTATTGTCTTGTTCAGTAAGCAGTATCGTTATCTATATAAAGGTGATCAATATGTAGCCTAATTACGTGTCTATATTAACACTTACTCTGCTGCTGTTTGTTTAAGTGCTCACTCGATTACTTAGGTTTAGCATGACGCACGCGTGTTTTCTTACGATCATGTCTAGTTAACAATAATATGTTAGGACTTGTTTTATTTTGAATGCGAAGCATTTCTTAGCGAACTTTGGTGACTGAGAGTATCTATCTATCTATCTATCTATCTATCTATCTATCTATCTATCTATCTATCTATCTATCTATCTATCTATCTATCTATCTATCTAAGTTGCCTACCTCTGGGTGCTCTCATGATCACCCTCCTAACTTGGGGTACACCAAGATTAGTATGGGAGTGTGAGATGATTCGTCGAATGCAACTAGCTGGTCATGAAATAAATAATCTCCAAATCCCGTCGCGTACGTCATCAAACGCTTCCCAAAAATAGTGGCACATACCCCGGGCTGGATACGTTCCACTGGTTTTTGGGCATGTGCCACAGCTAATGAACATTCTATATCTACACAGAAAAGGCGGGAACACACATGGTAGGGGGATAATCATAGGATGAATAGGAGAAATGCCTCAGACTGGCTGGCTGACGTTTCGATAGGAGGATCTATCTTTTTCAAAGGCGCCGTGTCATCCTTGCCTTGTTACTTTGAAAGGAGTTAGTGGTGTTGTCATATCATGGTAGTGGCACGTGTCGCTGTTGATCATCATTGTCTGAAAAGCAAAATACAATTAAGAGAAAAGTGCAGTCCTCGCTTCCCTTCAAGTCAGGTGATAGCGATTCAAAAATGTTCTCAGAGAGTGGGGAAAAATGAAAAAAAAAAGTTAAAGCGCAATGTTGGGGCGGTGTGCTGCAAAAAGGGCGGCCGCTTCAGACACGAACAAGTGAAAGAGCCTAAAGCTTTGGAGTCAACAGACAGTCACCACGTCCGGTTACCAGAAACGGTTGCCGAAAATAGCGGTCTACGCCTGTTCCCTAAAACCTATGAGTGAGTTATACAACATGAAAGCTATCTATCTATCTATCTATCTATCTATCTATCTATCTATCTATCTGCCTACGACCTTTATCTCTCCTGGCCGTTTAGATAATGGTATCGATACTAATCTTGGTATGGCATTCCATGGCTGTATGAAGTACATATGTGACTAGTTATAACAATAAAATTATGATATGTATGTTATGAACGTCCTGATTTACATTTCTTGGTTCTGCAGCTTGTGCGGTGGTTTTGCTCGCATGACATGTTGCAAAATTGGTATGGTATGAGATGATCGCATGGCGAACACAAGTGACAGACCCTCACTTGAAAATTATGACATGCGTGTCATGTAACAACATGAATAAGTTCCACGCTCATGATGCGCTCGCGGCCGTTTCGCTAGCGTCACATATAGCAAATTTAGTATTACGGTACGTGAATGGATGACGAAGGTATGTGACTGGTGAAATCATGACAGTCATGAAATGAGTGTCATGTAATAACATGACCATAAGCCACGTTTATGATGCCCTGGCGGCCGTTTCGCTAGCTTCACTTATGCTAAATTTGGTATTACGGGGCGTGAATGGATGACAAAGGTGCTAACATGATAAACATGAGATGTCATGGAACAACATGACTACATGTTATGCTCATTATGCGCTTGCGGTCATTTCACTAGTTTCACATGTGCCAAACTTGGTATTACGTGACGCCAATGGGTGACGAAGGTATGTGACTGGTGCAACCATGATAATTATGAAATGCGTGTCATGTGAGGACATGACTATATGTCCTGAGAGAACATGACTACGCCAATATATTTCAACGTTACGTGGTGCTCGCGCTTGCCGGCGTTCATTTCGTCGCGTCGCCACGCAAGGCGCCGGTCCTGCATTATACTCGCAGACGCCGCCGCGCTGCGTTGCTTTGACGCATGCGCGTTTCAGCGCGTCCGGCATCCCTCCGTCACGAAAAGAGGGAAACGCAGTGTTTTCTGGGTAACGCATCGGCGCGAAATGCAGCATGTCGCATTTCGCGCCGCTTGGCCACGGGCCGCCCTGACGGACGCTGGTCGCACCTGGCGTCAGACTATAAGTGCTCGCGTTTTGCTAACGTAGCGTCGCTGTGCCCAGCGTGTGCACGTGTCAAATCTACATTGGAGTATATTGGGTTTTCATGAAGCGCTCGTGGCCGTTTTGTTTGCTCCACATATGCCAAATTTGGTGTTATTTGACGTTAATAGATGACGAAACATATGACTGGTGCAAACATGATAATCCTGACACGCATGTCATGTAGGAAGATGACAAAATACCACGCTCATATCATGCTCGCAGCCGTTTCGCGAGCTTTACATATAATAAATTTGGTATCACGTAACGTGAATAGATGATGAAGGTCAACGACACATCTAGAGATGGTAATTATGACACAGAAGTCATGTACGGCATCATTTACATCCACCTCGTAACGTTGGACTGATTTTAAAGTTACATATGAACATTTCTTTTCCTTGCTTCGTATATCCTCAATTCCTACTGTGCGCGTGATCTGCCAATTTGATTTTTTTAATTTCTTTTGCTGCCGAGCTTAGTGAGAATATGTGTTTCTGTTCTGCCTTGCTTCTACATCTAGTTTTGTGTTGTCACCATAACTTGCAATTGTGACTGCCTTTTTCAGTGCAAAAAGCTCGTCGGAACAAAGCAGAAATACCTCCGGCGTACAAAAGAAGCAGGATACAACAAATAAAAAAACTGGAACCTTTTTTCCAGTAATAAGACGTTGACGTGTGCAATTTTTCTCGAATTCCGAACCGAAGTACACAGCAGTCAAGTGATGACGTCAGCAGGAAGAAAATGGGCTGAGTTGGAATCCAGTAAAGACATGCTGCTTCGGACAATGCTGCTGACGCCTGGCTTAGCTTTGGCACCAGTAGCACGTTGCTACCACCGATTCTTTTTAACGGTTCCCGTCAATCAGATGTCTCTCTCGAATATGCGTAGGACACGGAAGAGCGTAGCGGATTGGGCTTTTCATGGTGCAGTGAGTGGGGCGTAGAAGAAAGGTGAGAGGAAGACGGAATGGGTTAAATTGAGTCGAAAGGAATTCCACGAGTAAATAGCTTTTTCCTGTACATTAGTCATGCGCTTCGCAGTCAAGCGAGAATAAATGTGTTGCTTATAGAAGTTGTAGAATTAAAAAAAAAAACGCCCGGCCTGCGCGGAAGGCGCCGCAGGGTCACAGCGAAAGCTAAAAGAGCGGCTTTTTTGAGCGTTTTCTAAACACGCATTGGGTAACTGCTGCTAGCGCACTTGCTTGATGCCCACTACGGTAATATTGTTAAAAATTTTTGAATAGTAGGCTGTCATTTGCTATGCTATTTTTTGGCATTCTTCTGAAAAGCGTGGCATCCGCTAAGCACTTGAGAGGAATTTTGTGACTATTGTTTATGCAGTGGCTGAGGACAGTGAGGAATTATGCCTGATGTGGGTATGCGCCGCAGTTACTGCCTGAAAAAAAAAAGCTTTTTGTAATGAATCAGAGCATTGGACGACGCATTCGTTACACATTCGCTTTGCACGACAACAGCCTGTTCTGTCGATGTTTTAAAACGATTTAAAAGACGTATTACCGCGATTGCTTTCCTGACATCAAACCTACCTAAAGTAAGTTCGCCAACTAGTCCGAAGCCCCGGCGGGGCTCAGTGGTATAATACTGGGTTAGCACCCAGTGGACCCGGGCTCAAGCCCCACAGCGTCATTGGTACTAGGTTTTTTTTCTAATTTCGCGCGATGTTGTTATGGACACCGGCGGCGGCGGCGGACAACTAGGGCGCTGCGTGTGACCCGAGATGCGATCTTATAACGGCTTTCGTTGCAAAACACAAAATCAGAGGTAGCGTAATTGTTAGGTTTTTCGAAATTGCAATCACCTGATGCTGAAGCTTAACTGGCATGTTTGGTGAAGCGGTTATTGTGATTAGTTGCGTTCCCTAAAGACACGGGTCAATTCGCGGCCGTAGCGGTAGCACTTTGATGAAGGCCGATTGGTAGATACATATGTAATCGACCCTTGAAAGAAATTTTGTCATGCTTTTAATTTTTATAGCTTTTCCGTATATAAACTTTTTTTTTCGTTCGAAATAAAGTTTTAGTTGAAAGTCAGTGCTTGCCGGTGCCGTTTCTTTTGTGTGTCCCCGAGTGTACTATCGTGCTGTCCTTAAATGATAACACAGAAACAAATAGACTAAAACTTCACATAAAATTTAGAATTGTTTTAATAATTCAATGCACTGTGGTATCTCTTTCACACATCGCTTCTCTCTGGAAATATATGTTACTTCGCGTCCCCTAAAGAGCAGCTCAGTTAGCGTTGCCTTTTCTAAGCACTGTGATGCAGCATGAATATAACTCATGACCTATATCTAAACAACCAACAACATTTATACTTTATTGCCACAGCGAGAGGTATTATCCTGATTCTGTTCATTTTACGTTGCAGCAAATGGGCAAGCTGTGCAGATGACGGTGTAGGCGTATGTGGTGTATGGGCAACTGACACACGGAATGACCAAGCAGTGAGAACGAGTCGTGAAATCGGGTGTCGTAAATACGTCATCATTAGATCATCTAGAAACGCTGAGTCTGTCGCTTAGGTAGGGTTACCACAAAACTGCATCAGCCGAGCACCAATTGAAAGCCACAAGTACAATTTGTCCGGTTGCGTAAAGACACGTGCGTTCGTAGAAGCACTGCTCACAATATAAGTTAGAAGAACGCTTGTCTAGAGTGACGGCACTTGCCTAATCTAGGCTGAGTGGACAGGGCCAATTTGTTCGCGCAAGGCCAATTATGTAAAACGAACAACGAGCAACCTTTATTGTTACGCTGATGAGCTCCTGAATAAAGGCAGTTGAGCGGGCTCGCTTTTGGCTTAACTACGAAATGGTACTCGTTTAGAGTGGGCCTATACGAGTGGTTATGGTCAAGGCTAGGAGCCGCTTCTGTGAACACTGAATGGTTACGGGTGAGCTCGTGCAAGCGAAAAGTAATTTTTGCAAGAGGGCGGTTGCATCTTGCGTCATGCGACTATTTCGTTTGATATTGACTGCTTAGAGTCAAGGAAATCAGTTTCCTCATACACAAGCCAACTTATACCTCCTATAATATGACCCATACTTGGACCTAACGAATACCATTGTATATTGTAAAACAAATATTGTTGGTTTGACAACATCTTTGAGGTTGTTTCGTGGTGTTACGGTACATGTGGTAACACTTAGATACGCTCCTCTATAATTTTACTGGCACCTTTGAAGCCCTAAAAAATCTGGAACAACACTTCCATAGAGCAGACGAACATATGAGTGCGCATTTCCAAGACAATGAGTATTCCATGTTATACTGACGGTGTTTTCTAACGTTATGCGCTAACTCCAATAGCACTCCATCCCATTCAAATGTGCATTGCTATAGGTACAGACAACATACAGATTGCGCTAAAAATCTCTTGCATCGCAGGTCGCAATTTCAATTTCTACGGTTGGTACAAATTTGCCCGGCAAATGTTTCTTCTCGAGTGCTTGACTCACTAGGTACTACCATAGTGCGCCACTTGGTTGTATGGTCTACAATTAATTGATATGTGAGGCTTAACAAGGCAAAACGACCATATGATTGTGAAAGACGCCGTAGTAGAAAGCTCGGAAACTTTGATCATCTCGCGTGCTTTAAAGTGGAGAATGTTCTAGAAGGAGGACATTCTGTGATGACTGGAGAAATACAACTGAAGTGTGTTCAAGTGTTTTATGTTCCCACATCTATAAATTTAGAATATGAAGTCTAATATAAACGTTTTGTCACATATACAGTGCTACCAGAGCTAAGTAATGCCTTTTTTTAGTTATCATCACCTTCAGTTGATGTCACACTAAAAACTCTTTCGCATATTTGCTAGTCAACTAGGAAGGAATTATTGTTGACTATTAAACTATCGAAGTATTCACCGCTCTTTGTCTTCTAGGTCTTTTTCTGTTGTTGTCTGTGACACGTGGTTTGTAAAATTAGCTTGCAAAACTCCACGTTAAAGTTAGTGGCAAAATTCAAAGCAGCAACACATGAGTTTAACAACCAATGAACGATAATAATTGGCAAGGTTAAAGGACTGCTCTATCCTTTTGTTCTGTTAGCCTTACCCACAAGAATGATACACTGTTGAAAGTACCGTAAAATATATATTCATCGCAGCGGAATATCCGTACAATCGAGAAATATATTGTTGGGCTCTTTCGAAATCTCGCATTGCAACTTGGCGATATGCAAGACGCCACCACTACATTTATATTTGCCACAAACCTACAATTCACGCATAAAAAAAGTGGCGAGAATTCCAGGAAAGTGGTCGAGACTTGAAGACTCCTACTTCACTTGCGCGTGGAATATTCGTGCATTGCATCACAGGTCACGCAAAACTAGAAGAGCACGCTGCTCAGCGGAAAAGCGCGAAAAGAATGGAGTGGTTGCGCGGGCAGGCCACGGAAAAAAGTCACAAGTGGACGAAGGCATGTTATCGGTCGCATGAACTATGAAACAAGGAAAGCATGTAGCCCTGCTACGTGTGGTGACTTCATTAACGTATGAGTAACTTCTAGGGCTTTGCATGCTGAGATCACGATGCGATTATCACAGATGATATACAGGATGACTCCGGAAATTTCGACCATGTGCGGTTCTCTAATGTGCACTGACATGGCCCAAGAAAGGGGGCTCCACTATGATTTCGCCTCCAGACTAATACGACCACTACGACTTCATTCGACCACTCGTTACCAGGCAAGCGCCGTAAATGCAGAGCGGATAGGACGCATAAACCATAAAATGAGACAGCAACCACAGCCAACCACAGTGTCATCTGGTAGCTGGAAATTTAAAGGGCCAATCGGTAACCAATGACGTTGGCACGAACGTCCTTGAAACATGATTGGTACGTAGGGTTTATACCCTCCCAAAAGCACCCTATAACTATGAGAGACGCCGTAATGGAGGGCTCCGGAAATTCACATCACCTGGTGTTCTTTAACGTGCACCCAAATCTGAGCAAATGGACCAGCAGCATTATGGCCTCCGTCGTAAAGCAGCCACTGCATTCAGAATCCGCTCCTTTGAATTGTGGGACAGCAACCGAGTAGCTTGGCCACAAAGCCACTGCGGCAGGGCAACATTCTTGGAACCATAAATACGGCATGGTTGATACTTTTTTTCCATTCTGAACCGTCCCTGTGTCATGACAAAGACCTCGTCAAATATTTCAGATGATAGCCATTCAATGAACCTCTGATCAGAAATTTGAAATATGCAGCTCCCCAAAACTATACGTCATTTCACTTCAAATCTTCTATGAAACAAACAAAGAATGGTAAATTTTAATAAATAGCTTGGTTAAGAAAAAGTATAACAACACGAAAACATGTACTAGCAGGGCTGATTGTTCACGCATTACACATAATAGGGCCTTGTTTTCTTTCTAATAGGCCTTGCTAATATAATAATAGGGCCTTGAATAATAGGGCCTTGCATAATAATGCCTTGCATAATAGGGCCTTGCATAATAGGGCCTTGCCTTCTGCACACTGTAAGTTGTTTAGAAGGCAAGGACGTATTTGTTCAGACACCAGTCTGATTGTCTGAACAACCCAGTGGCTTCAAATGCATGGAAAGAGATACTTTGGTCTTGGTCAAGTTTGTTGTTCATAGTATAC
This sequence comes from Rhipicephalus microplus, assembly GCF_043290135.1. NCBI lineage: Eukaryota > Metazoa > Arthropoda > Arachnida > Ixodida > Ixodidae > Rhipicephalus > Rhipicephalus microplus. The sequence goes on along the minus strand of NC_134706.1, from coordinate 63,427,090 downwards.
CTATGAACCTATGAACACGTTCGTGACGCGTAACGTGTGTTTGGCAGATTTTGAGAACACAACTTGCGATAGATCGATTGAACATGCAGGTATTTCAGAATAACTGCTCTTCTATTCCTTTTTTCTATAAACTTTAACGATGCTTCCGCCTGTAAAATAATCAACCATAACTATTTTTGTTTAAGACTTATTTTACACAAGAAAGAAAAGTTTGTTAACTCGCCTAATTCGGAGAAACTCGGCATAATGTGTTGTTAGCGCGTGGGACATTTCAGCAGCTGGTTCGCGTGGTTTGGTACTTCAGAGACCCACGGGAACGCTTTATGCTCTCCCACAGTAAAGCAACAGGTACCATAAATAGTTGACAACATTTTCTGAACACATTACGTGATATTTCAAAGTATAGCACTGATATACTCTTGCCTTGCGCTTTTACAACGCATTTCCTCAGTGGAACGAGCCATACTCGACATCATCACAATGCTTCAAAAAAGCAAGCAACGCATCAAAAGCTGTAGGCTCTTAGCGATGAAGTTCTCTAGCGTACAACTATCTCAATTGCTCGTTTACAAAAATGGTTGAGGTATCATTCCTTGATTGGGCCATGAACGCCGTCGTTATTTGAGATGAATCATTAGGGCAAAAACGTTAGAATGCTTCGTATAACAAAAACTTACCGCCACCGTCGGCAGCCTCAAAAACAATGCAAAAGTCACTTGATGAGGTATTTTTGTTACATCATCATGTGAGGCAATCACGTCATCACATGTTTCGAAACTTTGTAACGTTATGACGACGTCCTCATAACTGCTTGCGATTATGAGTTCATCAAACGACGTCTTCACGAAGTCAAAGTTTCGAAGGCACTGAAAAAGCTAGTTAAAATCCGAATTCTTTTTTTGAGGGTATTGCAAAGACGAATGCATCGAGTGAGAAGAAAAAGAAGCTCACCTTAACCTTCGAGTCATCATACACAAGTGCATGAGGACAATGTGAGTTTTTGAAAATTTGAGTATCCTTGAACTTCACCTTTAAGAATTCAACGCGATAGCCATATTCTGTCCGTAGTGCCTATAGAGTTCGAAAGTTCATGTTTCAGTGAAGCTTTCACATACGGCTGCATTCTGTGCAATGGGTAGCATGCTTTAAACCTCAAGGAGTTGTGCGCGTCATGTCTTTTTTTAACTTGCTGTGCACCCAACACGTGACCTTGAAGCGGCACTAAAAGCAACTATTAAGTCGACGTTGATTGTGAAAATAGTGGTACAGAAACCTCGTAGTGTTACTTTTGTGTAATGAAGGGCCTATTTTAAAATAAAATCACGTCTTAGTGATCCGCATCGGGTTAGCGCACTTCAAATTACCCGCCTCAAGAAGCGGACGAACCGGGCCGACTCGCGTCACTGTCGCCGTGCACATCTTTGTCCCGCTTTACTGCGCTAGTAACAGCAGACCAAAATCAGCGGGAGCCACAGCAGCAACAGCGGCCGTTGATCGACTTCCCACCATGGGCTATAAGATAGCAGACATTTTTTTATTTATCTGCGCCCCGGTAGATAGACACACGTGCTCAGTGTAACTACGTGAAACTTGAATTTTCGAGCTATTCGTGCCATTCCCCATTGTAACGTCCAGCGGTGATATTTTTCATGACTCAAACAGAAACAAACATGCCGCATTTTGTGTCGTCTCTTGATACACGGATGATGATGATGATGAACAAACATTGTTTATTTAGCAGAAAGGTCCTTCTCCCTTTTCAGGTGCGAGAGGAGAAGGAAAGACCAAACCTAGACGACGGAAAGTTCTTTATTTAGTGCAGCTGGATCTATTATTAGTAACAACTTGTAGACGGTTGATTGGATGTCATCGGGATGATTTTGAGAATTTTATACAGCGGTGGTGTTCTTGTGAATTTACTTCAATTTTTCAGTAAGTAAGGATCTGTTGTAGAAAATATTGTCGTTTTAGATGTCATACATTGAGCTTTCACTCAGACGTAAATTGTTAATTGACTTTAAGTGCCCATTTATTAGAAAATGCACAGCAACATGTGTGCCTTTTGTAGAGGGTGGCCTGATTTAAACCAGGAATTCGTGATTATCACATGTTCTGACGCCCAATCGCAACGTACGCTTGTACCACGCAATATTATTGTTATATTACAAGCTGTATTGTGAAGCATGTATACAGGACTCGTGTGCTTGTGAGACATGCAAGTTACTTTCACTGCGATTCGCGTACAAGATTTTGCGCTCGCAACCAATGACGCCAACGTCTGCGAAATAAGCTCTTTAGAGGGTCACTGAACATTTTAAGTAAACGCGCGCCTCCTGTACACGATTCCGCAACGATCAGCAATTCCTTGATGTCCACCGTGCATACGACACAGTGAGTCACGTTCACGTTCTGGAAGGCCTGGCGTTACAGGGATTCAAGGGCAAGATACTGCGTTGGATCGCTTACTTCCTGAAGCACCGGAAATTTTTTGTAGTTACGCAGGAGGGCCCAACGTCAGAACATGTCGTCAAACAAGGAGTGCCACAGGGCAGCGTACTAAGCCCTACTCTCTTTAATGCAGTCATGGCGCAGCTTCCGTATAATCTTCCACCCAACATCAGATGTTCAGTATATGCTGATGATATAAGTATATGGACGTCTGGTCCTTCGTTTTTGGGTATACAACAAACTCTACAAGAAGGATTGGATTATGTAGACCATTTTCTAAAAAAAGAGGTATGGCACTGAGTCTGGCCAAAACAGCCACACTTCCGTTTACATTAAAAAGACCTGGAAATTTCCAGATTATTCTGCAAAATCAGCCTATTAAAATGGTTAAAACTCATAAATTCTTGGGAGTAATTTTAGACCGGAGACTAACATGGTCGCCTCACGTCCAGTCCCTGGAACAAAAAGTGAATCAGGCCATTCGAATCCTCCGGCATCTCTGCGGGGCCAAATGGGGTAGTACTACAGAATCGTTACTAGCCCTACATGTTGCCTGGATACGCCCCATCGTAACTTACTCACTGCCTCTTCTGCACGGACTCCCAGCCTCCACCGAAAGGAGACTTCACTTGTTATTGGCGAGGAGCTTGAGGGTATGTCTTGGATTACCCCGGTCAACTTCCAGTGCTTAAGTGTATGCGGAGGCTCGAGAGCCACCTTTGGCAGTACTCCGAACTAAAGAAACATGTCGAAATTTATTTAGAATTTTCACGCAACATGAAAGTCATTTTTTATCTGGTGCACTAACACAAAGAACGACAAAGAGACTACAGGATACTGTATCATCATTTCAAGCAGTAGTACCAGAATTTAAGAAATGGAAACCTTCAAAACCACCTTGGATGCTGCCACTTCTCAACGTTATTTGTGAAATAGACGGCATAGAGAAGAAAGCGCACATGGCACCTCTAGTAGCGGCACAGTTGGTGCTTCATCAGCTTCATGTAATGCATAATGAAAAAACGAAGATATATACAGATGGATCATGCACAGAAGAAGCGTCAGCCTGTGCGGTCTTTATACCCGAAATTCAGGAAAAGAAGATGTACAAATTATCGCACAAATCTTCATCGACGACAGCAGAATTAGAGGCTATCTTTGAAGCAGTTAAGCTTATCTGCGAGAATCCCGAGCCACGAAAATGGGTGATATGCACTGATAGCAAACCTGCTCTTCAGCTAATCAGAAATGTGAGATCACCTTACAGAAATGGTGAAATAGCACAATGTATCGCAGAAACTGTGGAATATGCCTCATCACAGGGTCACAACATCGTATTCCAATGGATACCCAGCCACATTGGAATAAAGGGAAAAGAAGATACTGATAGTCTCGCGAAGAAAGCATTGAAAGAAGGACGGGATAGCACAATCCCTATATCTGGGACGGATATTCGACATTTTGTATCGCAAGGAGCTAACCATTGTTCGATGGAGAAGTGGTTTGGGAGCCCTAAATCAAAGGAAACGGTACTTTATGAAGTTGATTCACACACAAATGTTTCCATAGCGACAGACCTCCCACGACACCTAGAGACATTGATCCACCGACTTAGATTGGAAGTAGCATACACATACAGCTTCCTGCACAAGATACATCGATCCAACTCACCGGAATGCCATTGTGGTCATGCAGAAGAAAATGTTCGCCATATTCTTTTGGAGTGCGTTAAATACGCGAAGGAAAGAGAAAAATTAAAGAACAAATTAGCAAGTTTGGACAGACGGCCCCTCACAATAAAGAAACTACTTGGACCATGGCCTGAGATGCATCTCCAGAAAAAGGCAATAATATTCCTGACAGACTTTTAGTGGAGACCGGACTGGACAAGCGCCTATGACTGACAGCCAGAGATGGGTATTATGTGAAATGTGGTCATGTATATACTGGCATTGGAGCAGTAAGGTGTGCGTGTAAGTAGTTTATGACTGTGTGAACGGCGTGAAGAAAACTGTATTGGCATGTTATTTGAACTGGTTTCAGTGTGCTATTATGTGTTTTTTTTCCGTATTGTTAATTTTTGGGTACCGTTATGTATTATTATTTTATTTTTCGCTGCAGAACTTTGTGATATGGAGTAGCCGAGGCAATAGGCTCCTCAACCTCTCCACAGCAAAACAGTTAAAACAGAACAGAACAGAACAGCAATTCTACAAGTGGCAGCGCAACGCTCCCCTGACGCGTCACAAATTCCAAGAAACCATGCCTTCTTCTTTCAGTGCATTTCGTGCCTGCGCGTGACGTATTGCTAGAATGTATCTGACGCACCGATTCAAATATGCTGCGATTGTTCTAGCAAGAGCCCACGACCACAAATTAGTCTGCAAGCAGCTGTCCGCACTGCTTGCTGTTCGTCGTGTTGCTCGTGTACGTGCGCCACTCACGCATCAGCTGATGAATCAGGCATGTGGGCTGCGCAGTGTTCACACCGGCACAGTTCCTATAATCCCATCAGCCATGATTCGCCAACAACCAAGCCGGTTCAAGGCAGCTAACAAAGCCAGCGGGCAGAGTTGCAGCAACCGGAAGTAGAGCGCGTTTCAAGCAGTGCGTTAGCGATGACGTGTGTCACGTGAGATTGGGAGGGCTGGTCGGAGAGGGCAAAGCGGCTTGAGAGAGGATACCATGGGCGTAGCGCAGGAGAGAATTGAAGGAATGAACGTCACGGTTTCGATAATCAAACGCGTCTAGCTCCACTATTACGACACCATTTTGAAAAATTCTCACAGCTCCGCGTTCTTCACACACTCGAACATGATGATGATGATGATGATAATGAAAAGCATTTACTATAAAAGAGAGAGCTACGGGGCCAAAGCATGACCCTGCTACATGGTCGGCGTCCTTAGTCCGGGACACCACATGACGAGGCCCCTACTCGCGCCCGTCTCACCAGAGCCCGTTGAGACTCTAGTGATGAGCAGTTGAGGAGGGCAGTCTCCCATGCCTCTCGGGAAGGGGTAGGGGAAGGGGTTTGGTGGGGATTTTTCGGACATGCGCATACCATGTGGAAGATATCACACGTCTCCCCACAGTGTGGGCACCGCCCATCTGTGTACGCATCGAAATGCTTTAGGATTGCAGGACAGAGTAGAGTACCTGTCTGCAGGCGCCTTAGAGTTCACTCTTCCGCCTTACTCAGCCCCTTTGCAGGAGCCGGGTAAAGGCGGTGAGTGTCACGATAATAGGTCAGAATTTCTTTGAACCGCAGCAGCGGTGTATTGGCCTCCGAGTCATAAGAGTCCAGGTGAGGAGCCCGGTGGGTAAGTGCTCGGGCGGCCGCGTCAGCGGCCTCATTACCTCGTAAGCCCTGATGGCCAGGAGCCCATACGATGCGTTTCGGGGCTGGATCAGCGAGAGCCTGTTTTAGAATTTGGCTGCCTAGGGGGGATTTCTCTCCTACCAAGTAATGAGTACATGCTTTCCGGGAGTCCGTGATGATAACTTTCGAGTTGGGGTCCACAGCAGCAAGCGCTATCGCGACTTCCTCAGCGTGCCCTGCATTATGTGCTCGGAACGAGAGCCCATTGACATGCTTTTCCCGGTGAACTACAGAGGCCGTGTAAAATCCCGTGGGCGAAAGCCCTGCTATATCTACGTAGAATACACCAGGTCGGGAGCCGTGTTGCCTCTCAAGCGTCCGAGCCCGCGCCTGTCTTCTGCTATCGTGCGTGTGCTTATCCATGTTACTGGGGTGTGGAGCGACCGAGAGCATATGCCGCCACAGTTCCGGAATACGCTCCGCCTCCTCTGCAGTGCAAGTGTGCTGTATATGTAAGCGGTTTAGCAGGCGGCGCCCGGGAGCCGTCTGCACGAGCCGCGTATATTGATTCATAAGGTGGGCCTCCCGCAACTCCTGGTAGGAGTTGAGCACGCCTAACGCCCTCAGTTTGGCGTTGGAAGTGGCCACCGGGAGATCCAGAGCTCGTTTAGTAGCCTTACGAATGATGGCATCTATTCTTTCGTCTTCTTGCTTGTTAGTGCGAAGGTATGGGACGGCGTAGAGGATCCGGCTAGTCACGAAGGCATGCGCGAGCCGAAGCGCGTCCCTGCCCCGCAGACCACCCCACTTGTTGGAAACGCGGTGGATCATGCGCCCTACCTGTTCGCCTATTCTCTTGAGTTTCGCTATAGTGGAGTCCGGTCTGAGTCTGTGGTGAATGAACAGGCCCAGAATCCGGAGCTCCTCCACCTCTCTGATGGGAACCCCAGACAGGGAGATGTGTATGGCTGACTTATCTCTTGGCTTCGCTCTAACGTGCAGAAGCTCTGATTTGTTTGGAGCACATTGGAGTCCACAATAGTTGGCATACGCCTCGACTATGGATGTGGCCTGCTGAAGGCGTTCCTGCATTTCACCAAGGCTCCCTTCAGTGGTCCAGATTGTAATATCGTCGGCATATACTGCGTGTTGTGTGCCTTCCACCCTGGCCAATTCGCTTGGAAGGCGCATCATAGCAATGTTGAAAAGGAGTGGTGATAACACTGCTCTTTGTGGGGTACCCCGTGTTCCCATAATGTACGGGCCATATTCCTCGTCCTCGATCCGAAGAAGTGCCTGGCGTTTAGAGAGAAAATCTCTGACATATGCAAAGGCCTTAGCCCCGCAATCAGTGGAGCTCAAGTTAGCCAGGAAGCTGCTGCGGTTAACATTCTCGAAAGCCCCCTTCAGATCAAGGGCGAGGATGGCTTTATCATTGTGTTGCATACTTATGGGCTGTATGACGGCCCTATGGAGCTGGAGAAGGACGTCCTGTGCAGACATGTGTGGGCGAAACCCAATCATGGTGTCCACAAAGAAGCCCTTGCCCTGAAGGTATGGGGAGAGGCGATCCCGTACCATCGTCTCCATAAGCTTGCCCGCGCACGAAGTCAGTGATATGGGCCTCAGATTTTCCGTATTCACGGCCTTGCCTGCTTTGGGGACAAAAGTCACAAGTGACGTTTTCCATTCGGAAGGGAGTGCACGGCCGTCCCAGATCTCGTTCATGTATTCCAATAAATGGACGTAGGCTGTGCCAGGGAGGTTTGCCAACAGCTTTACTGTTATGCGGTCCAGCCCCGGAGCCGTACCCCTGCGCATTTTAGCTAAAGCCGCTTTAAGGTCATGCAACTCAAAACGGGCATCGAGTTGGTGGTTAGGCTTACCAGAGTACGTGTACGCCGGCCCAGGCGGGTCCTCCGTACGACAGAGATACCTATCGCACAGAGCATCCGCAAGCTGTGCCGGAGTGCCTTGGTACCCTTGCAGAGCTCGCCGGAGCTGCTTCTGCGCCTCCCCTCTCGTTTGAGAGGAGTCTATGAGACTGCGAAAGAGACGCCATGTCCCCTTCGAGCTCATCTGACGAGCTGCGGCATCGCAGCGGGCTATCTAATTTGAATCTGAGAGTTGGGCAGCATACGCTGCAGCTTGTTCCGTGAGTTGGGCTATGCGGATACGTAATTTGCGATTAGTCTTCTGCTTTTTCCAACGTTTTGTTAAGCTTTGGCGCGCCTCCCACAAGTGTAGGAGGTGAGTGTCAACTGCGGGGATTTCTTCGTTGGTTTGGAGGGTAGTAGTAAGTCTTTTCTGAATGTTGTTTACGTGTTGAGCCCATTCTGCATAGCCTCCAGAAAATAGTACGGGAGGGATAGTCTTATTGCGAAATTGGGTCCGATCGGTCAACTTGGCTTGACCGCATTTTTTATGAGCTGACTTTTCCAGGAGTGTGACCCGGAGAAGGCAGTGATCACTGCCTAGAGAATCGCCCACGTTTTCCCAGGTAGCATCCTTAGCGTTTTTTACGAGAGAGAGGTCCGGACACGTGTCACGGGTTACCGAGTTCCCCACTCGAGTAGGGTACGCCGGATCCGTGAGCAGCGTGAGGCGAAGGGTGGAAATAAGCTCCGCCAGCTTACGTCCTCTGGCCTTCTCGTAGTGATAGCCCCAGTGAAGGCTGGGAGCATTGAAGTCTCCCACGATCACTAAGGGGTCCTTGTCTGCCAACTTGATCGCCCAGAGGAAGATTTCGCTAAAAGTTACGCGGGGCTTATGCGGGGGGCTGTATATATTTAGGATGTGTATTGACTGGTCGCGACGTCTGAGAGGCAGTACTCTGACCATTGTGTATTCTTGTTCAGTACTTAAGTTTAAATTGACCTGAATCGCGGTATATGCCGTGTTCACCAGGATGCATGACGAGGGCCCCCCCTGGAAAGTGCTATAGCCAGAGAATTTAACGTTCAAACCGGGCTCCTGCAAAGCAAGCAAGGCGGGCATGTTTCCGAGGGACTGCATGTAGAGCTGGAGGTGCGACCGTTTTTTCCAGGCTCTAAAACCCCTGCAGTTCCATTGTATAATCTCAAACTTTTGTAGATATTTAGCTTGTTTATTAGATCGGCTAGCCATCTTTTAGTATTTATTTACGGTGCAGAGGACCGGTCCGGACCTGGAGCCGGCCCCGAAAAGCCTTCTTCTGCTGCCTGATGGGAGGCCGGCTTGCGCTTAACCTACGGGGAGTCGCTCTGAGTGGTATTTTTAATTTGGGCGATAACCCAGGGCTGCATGGCTTTAAGGACTGAGTTAGAGACCTGCGCCACAATTTCGGGAAGTGCTTGCGGTAAGGCTGCCGTGAACATGTCCTGAAAGGACTCGCGGACTGCCGACATGATTTGAGTGGGGAGGGCTGCCACGCTCGCCTCTAATTGCTCGGTTTTATGCTCTAGGGACTCGATGCGACCGATGGAACCGGTAGTGGAAGCTGGTTCAACTACCGTGTCCGCGTCCTGCCGCGAGACGCTAGTGAGGCGGGATGTGACGGAAGAGCCGTTATCCCCGTCCTCTGCCTCGGCTTCCTGCACTGGCTCGGATGACCCAACCTGCTTCGCTTCTAATTCCTGAATTTTGCGCGCAAGAATTTGGTTCTGGCGCCTGAGCTCCCCTATCTGCTGCTGTAGGGCGGTTTCGGTAGGGGAGGGAGAAGAGGAAGGTGCAGAGACTGCCCCACCCCAACAGCTCACCTGTGCTTGGACGGGTGTCAAGGGTGGGAAGTCCTTGACCAAGGCAGGAGGCTCAGACGGGGTCCCAGGCTTTACATTGGTGGAGTGCCCGGTGTTGGTCTTCTTGAGTTCTGGCTTATTCGACTTGGCGGCTGGTGCTTTCTTGGGGCCAGTCTTGGGAGTCGGAGCCTGTTTGTTCCCCCCGTTCCCCCCCCGTTGTGCTCGGCTTGGATCCGCGTGGGGATCCCGACTTGACCGGCTGCCGGAACCGTCCAGCACAACCGGGAGCTCCAGTCTTGTGGCCACCGCCGCAGAGGAGGCGGCTCGGAATGCACTGGTGTTCCGTAGAGCCGTCAGGAGTGGCAGCACGTACCTGAACGCCGCAGCTTGTGCAGCGGCCGGGCTGCGGGCGCGGGCAAGTATCTGCTCGATGGCCCACTGTGCCACAAAGTGGGCATGCAGGCACTGTCTTCTTATACAAGTGAACAGGGAGCCGCTCGCAGTTGTATAACACCGTCCGTGGCACCTTGGTCCCCGCGAAGGTGATCACCGCAACCGGGGTGTCCCCAAGCTTGTGCACAGACACTATATTTGGCTCAGCACTGAGCTTGATTTTCACAGTTTCGGACTTTTGGTCTTGAGAGACATGCACGATGCCCCGACAGAACTCACCGGAGAGTTTGGGATGTCCCCGGAATGTTAGCTGGTGGCCCCCGACTGGCAGCTTAATGTCCCGGAGGAATCTCTCGGCGGCGTCCACTGATTTGAGCGTGCACAAGTACATTTTGATCCCAGAGGGGCCACACTGCAAGTCACACACTTGCGTCGGCTCCGAGGATGCTTCGGACTGCAGCGCCGGCTTGTCCAGGACCAAACGTGGCCTTGAGGTCGAGCGTCTCACGCGGTTTCATCACCACTATGATGTCGTCTTCTTCGATGCGCGGCGTGTTCTTCAACCGCCACTGGAGTTGCTTGGCGCGCTGCGAGGCGACGCGCGGCGCGTTCTTGCCCTGTGCTTGCTGAGGGCGAGACGCTGCTTGTTGTTTGGCTGCAGGAGCCCTGGCGTCGCTCGACGCCACTGCTGTGTTTTTCCTTCCGCGCCAGACGCGGACCATATCCTTGAGGTACTCTTCCTCGGTTGGTAGAGGTGTCTCGATTTGAGCGGTATCCATCTGTATTACCTGTAGAGACTCCGGATCGTAGCCGGTGACTTGATTTGGAGACGCCATTACCGGGGAAACCCCGGGCAGGGCCAGCGCGGCCCTTACTGCGGTTAGGCTTAACTCCGCGGTGGTTTGGCGAAAGCTTCAAGTGACCAAACAAGGGTCAGAAGACGGCCCACCTTGACAGGACGTGATGTCTTCGGTTGCGGCTGACGTTCTTGGAGACGGTGGTAGAAGGCTTGCAAGAGAACGACTTGATGTGACGCAAATAATTGCAATATTTCACAGAGCCGGCGTGGTATGCGACCGCTCCCGTCGATCGACGCCAGCGCCCCCCTCGAACATGATTTCCCTGCCGCAACTTAATTTCGACCTGTGGGTGATTTAAGGGCCCTTTAAAGCTATATTGTTGAAAGCTGCACCGACTAGTTGCGTATGCCCACTTTAATCGAAGCCAGGAGGCGCCCATTCGAATTCAGCACCTAGATGCTTTTCTTAGGAGCCGATGTAAATGAAACATCGAAAAACCTAACGTCTGTTATGTTTGATAATGAATACCAGGACATTACTCTCTTACACTTCTTGCGCAAGTTTCTAAAATATCTATCTATCTATCTATCTATCAATCAATCAATCAATCTATCTATCTATCTATCTATCTATCTAGCCGCCTACGACATTTAGCTCTCCTGGCCGTTTGGATAATAGTATCGATAACATACTTGATATGGCGTAACTTGACTGTATGACGAGCATATGTGACTAGTCTTAACATAAAAATCATGAGATATATGTCATTATTGTCATGAGTTGCATCTCAAGGTCTCGCTGCTCTTGTGGTGGTTTCGCACAAAGGACATGTTTCAAAACTGGTATGGTATGGTATGACATGATTGCTTGGAAAACACAAGCGACAGACCCTAACATGAAAATTATGACATATGTGTCATGTAACAACATGACTACACGCCACGCTCATGATGCGCTCATGGCCGTTTCACTAGCTTCACATGTACCAAATTTGGTATGACGTGATGCGCACAGACGACATAGGTAGATGACACATCCTAACATGATAATCACGACATACGTGTCATGAAACAACATGACTACATGCCACTCTCATGATGCGCTCGCAGCCGTTTCGCAAGCTTCACATATGCCGAATTCGGTATTACGTGATGTCAATGGGTGACGAAGTTATGTGACTGGGGCAAACATGATAATCATGAGATTCGTGTCATGTGACAACATGACTACATGCCGCAGTCAAGGCGCCAATGCACTTCGACGAGACACAGCACGCCTGCGCGCCGGCGTTCGTTTCGTCGCGTCATGCCAGCGTGGCCACGCCAGGCGCCGGTCCTGCCGTGTACTCGCAGGCGCGTGCCGCACTGCGTTGCTTTGATACATGCGCGTTTCAGCACGTCCGGCGTCCCTCCGTCACAAAAAGAGGCAGACGCAGTGCTGTTGGGGTAATGTCATTGGCGCGCAATGCAGCATGTGGCATTTCGCACCGGTTGCCATCGGGTCACGACGATGGAAGCTGGTCGCGCTGGTCGTGTCTGGCCTCGGACTATAGAAAGCTCGCGTTTTGCTGATGTAGCGTCGCTGTGCCCAGCGCGCGCGCGCGCGTCAACGCCACATTCGAGTATATTTGGCTCTTCATGATGCTCTCGCGGCCATTTTGCTAGCTCCACATATACCGAATTTGGTGTTACGAGACGTAAATGGATGAAGAAATATGGTGCAAACATGATAATTCTGACACGCGTGTCATGTAAGGGCATGGGAACATACCACGCTCTTGACTGTGGCATGTAGTCATGTTATTAGATGACACAGATCTCATGATTATCATGTTTGCACCAGTCACATACCATCGCTATCCATTCACTTACCGTAATACCAAATTTGATATATGTGACAGTAGCTAAACGGCCGCGAGTGAATCATGGGCGTGGAACGTAGTTATGTGTTTACATGACATGCATGTCATGAATTTTTGTTAGGTTTTGTCACTTGTGTTTGACATGCACTTTTGCCACACCATACCCGTTTTGCAACATACCATGTGGACAAAACCACCGCAAGAGCTGCAGGATCATGAAATGCAAATCTTGACATTCATGAGATACAAATGATTTTCATCTCATGAATAGTTAAATATGTTCCTCATACAGTCATGTTATGTCATGCCAAGTTTGTTATCAATACCATTATTGAAACGGCCAAGAGAGCTAAAAGTCCTACGTGGCTTGATAGATAAGTAGATAGATAGATACGCTCAAAGTCGCTGAAGTTCGCTAAAAAACGCTTCGCATTTAAAAGTACGTTTCGTATCATCTACTGCTTTTTTTTTCGGGGGGGGGGGGAGGATGGGGGCTCACGCTTGCGCCACGGCGAAAATAAAGGAGCAATATACGCTGCCTCTTTGAAAGACGATTGGCTTTCTTGGTGACCTTTGACGGAAAAAGTTTGTCTGTCTGTTTGTCTGTGTGTCTGTACACTTCTCTGTTTGTCTGCCCTAAACGATACGTCAAGCGGCACCACGACCCCGTCCGCAGCGCACACCAATATTGCTCAAGTTTCAGCGTTCATACTTGTGCGATTGTCAATTAAAAAGAAAAATTGCGCACATCTGAGGCACCATAACAACGCGTCGATGTTTTGTATGAGTGCCTTTATACAAGAGAAGGCTTACACAAGTAACTAAGGAATGTATCGTTCCTCACGCTGCGCTGACAGTACAACGCGATCTTCAAAAAGGTGTTTCCAACGCTTTGCAAAGACGACACGGTGGTGGCACCTGCCCGCGCTTTGCGTTCTACACCTTCTCGCATCCGAGACAGGCGCCCTTTTTGCTCAGCGGGCGCGCACGCCTTCGTTTTCGAAGACAACTGCCAGATGGCGCTCGTGTCTAACTTTCCTCGATGCGCTCGTTCGCCTCCGCTGCACGCTCGAGGCACTCTAACGCAGCGCCTCCAGAACACTATTCACCAATTTTTTTGCGCATAACACCAAATAAACGTTTTGTTTTTTTATCCAGACGCAAAACTATCGTCTTTTAACAAAATTTGCATTGTAACATGGAGATTCGGGGCTAATGTTTATAATGCGTACGTGGTAACATCTCTTTTTAAGGTGGACCTTGTTTCCAGGTTCGGTTGCTAGGTGGCAAGCGCTCAGTCGAAATCACAAATCACCGAAGGGAAGATGTGCTGTTTTAGGGGCGAAGCTCCTTATAGCGGCACTCGTTCGTCCCTCGCAGTCGTTGTAGTATGTAGTAAGTATAACACTTTAACCTCCAGGGTAGTGTCAGTGAGAGATTTCTTCTGTGCGTTGTTTAACAATAAAAATAGGGCTCAGTGTATAGGCCAATGACTGCTAATAGGGATTGAGAGACAGGAACATTCGGCTTTTCGTTAACGCACACGCTGCGATCCCCATTAGCAGTCATTGGCATGTACATTGAGCACTGTCTGACAAGAGATGGTTGCTACGTTATACTCGCTGGGTGTGACCTCATTAGCTTTAGAAATGTTTAGCGAGCTTTGAGCCGCAGTGCCACGAATACAATGAACTTGTATATACCATGAATGAACTCGAAATGGTTAAAAATTGGAAGTAGATACGAAGCGCAAGCCGTAAGAAAGTAAAAGCCGAATACTCCTGTCTTTCATTTCACAATAGGAGCGCTTGCATAAACATTGGGCAATATCTGTCAGGAAAATGTTGCTACATTATGCTCGCTGTGCGTAACCTCCTTGGTTTTAGAAAGGCTTAGAGAGTGTTGGGCCGTAGTGCCATGAATACAGTGAACTAGTATATACCATGAACTTGAGGTGGTTAAAGGTGGGAAGAAGACCCGAAGTGTAAGCCGTAAAAAAGTGAGCGTGTGCCACCTCTCGTTTAGTCCTTGAAATGTCCGCAAGATGGCGGTGCTTTTATATGGGCAATACATGATGAAAAGATGCGAGATGGTGGTACCTGGAGTGTTGAATAGATGGACGAAGGGACACACAGACAGATGCTTGGATGGACGCATGAACGTGACGCAGGGGCGGATGCAAGAACGAACGCAGGGACGGACGCACGAACAGACGCACGCACGGATGGGTGGATGGACGCATGGATGGTCACACAGATGGATGCATGGGCGGACGGAAGCAAGAACGAATTGACGGACGAATGCTTCACCCCACTCTCCGTCATTCACTTCGTCGATATGCTGCCATTTTTTCATTGTCCCACCCAATGCATTTACTTAATGTACTCGTTAGGTGAAAGAAATAACAGCGATAAATATTCGCATCTGATGATGGCAGTGTTTGCGATGCTTTTTCTCGGTAATGTTCGCCTAAAGTTAGTAAAGGTAATGCGAAGATTTTCAAGCAAATTCGCTTGCATTACCGGTTTTCCAGATCATTATCGAATATTGAAAAGCAACTCTTCAAGGCGACCCCATAAACCATGGTGGCTGGAAATATTGTCGAGATTAGGTGTACGTGCAAACATCCGGCTCAAAGCACGGTAATTTGCCGTCCACCGAACTCACGTTGTTTCTGTTCCCATAGTAGAGTGCTTGTACTCCGAATTGACGAAAAAATTTTTCTGAACGTTTGGGGAACACGTTTGTCAAATTGTGCTTGTACAGAGAGAGAGCGAATGAATGTTTATTGGTACTGTTAGTAACTAAAATGGCGTAGGCCCTTCGTGCGCAAGGGTAATAACCACTTTAGTTACTGACAATACAAAAGTGGGTGCTGTCAGTAACTATCCAGAAAATGGTATGCTCGAAGACCTATTCTACAGAAGAGAGAGAGAGAGAGAGAAGTAAACGTTCATTTTGAAACAGTGTTCCGAGCAATGCCCGATGTCACGCTGAGGTGGGAAGGCTCCTTAGTCCAGGAACCTTCTGGCTTCTACTCCCCTCTTGGCCCTGCTGACGAGTTGTTGTTGGTCGTCCAGGTCCTCGAGGGCGAGCTTCGCCTCCCACGTTTCGGTTAGGTCTTCGTTCGTCCGTCCTGCTTCGTTATCAGTCGTGTGTTGTTGCAGATTACGTCTGGCAATACACTGGCTTGCAAGAAGCAAGTGCGCCAGGGTGTCCGGTACGTTGCAAAGCGGACACATAGAGCTATATCTCGTTGGGTAGAGATGGTGGATTAGGGCCCCATGTGTGTATGTGCTGCTAGAGAAGAGAGAAGAAATATTTATGGGCTAGTCTCTCTTTCATTACGCTGCTGCTAGCAGGTGGAGCGGTTTAGCCACTTTGGAGCAGTAAAGTAACTCATCAATACTATGGCTTTCGCAAGTAGCACCTGCAACGCGCGTTGCTTGGCGTCCATCCCATTCAGCAAATTTTCAGTAGAAGCGGAATTTTGTCGACCCATTACCGCACTTTGCGGTGGCGACTTTATCCAAATCTGAAATAGTTCTGCGAAGTCGCCTCCCGCCAGTCACTGCATTACCGATTTCCTCGCTTACCCTCAAGGTGGTTTAAAGCAAGGAGGATTAAAAAAATTGCTGCACTGGAAGCTCCGCAACAGAAGTGCAGCCAGCTTTTGCCACTGCCAAAATGGCGGAAACATGCTCGTTTTTGATAGTGCCCACTTAGATATCAAGTGCCTTCATGTAAGGACATGTCAACATACCACACTCATAACGTGCTCTTAACTATTTCGCTAGCTCCTCATATCCGGTATCACGTGACGTGAATAGATAGCGAAGGTAAACGACGCATACAGACATGATAATCATGATATGGAAGTCATTACGGCATCATTTACCTCCACCTCGTAACGTTGTGCTGATTTTAAAGTGATATATGAACATCTCCGATTCGTGCTTCGCATATCATCGATTCCCACTGTACATGGTATATGCAAGTTTTTTTTTAACTACAAAAGGAATATCAGCGTTGCAGCTGCGCGTCCCGTGCTGATCAACACGGCAGAAGAAGCACTTGAACTTGAACATAGATTTGGCGTGCAAAACTGATGCCGCTGGGATGCCACCATTTTTTCGGTCCGAGTGATCCGCCAAAGCAGGTCTCTAATGCTGCAGTGCGTGCTGCTCTCGGCTTTCGAGCTCCACTCGTATGAATAGTAGCAGGTCATTTAGCTCGGCATCCGACGCAGCCGACGCCTTCGCTGGAGCACTGGATGACGCTTGAGGAAAACGTAGTTTGGTGGGTCTTGT
Organism: Rhipicephalus microplus; assembly: GCF_043290135.1. Taxonomy (NCBI): domain Eukaryota; kingdom Metazoa; phylum Arthropoda; class Arachnida; order Ixodida; family Ixodidae; genus Rhipicephalus; species Rhipicephalus microplus. The sequence goes on along the minus strand of NC_134706.1, from coordinate 63,410,240 downwards.
CAAGGCGTGGCGCTGTTTTTCTCTAGTGAAATAAAGACTGGTGTCTCCCGGTAGAGTGTTCTGCAAGATATCGATGAGCATAGCTGAATACGTTATGTCGGCAAGTTCAGGGCTCCAAGATAGCGAATATTCAACTGCTTGTCATCCTACAACTTTCGCTAACTACGGATGTCGTTGGTGGATGTCACCCTTGGGAGATTTCTCAGCACCGTCAGATGGTGCTGAATATTCGTCTTCTCATCGCCGAACTTTTCCTTCAGAGTATGCACGGCGCCGGCGAAGCAAGGTTCGGTCGTGGGCAAACCCGCGATTGCTGTCGCTGCGTCACCGCGGATACGAAGCTCTTCAGGCAGTAAAACTTCGTGAATGGGGTCAGGTCGTTATTGCGGTCTATTAGCGGTTCGAATTGCTCCGAATAGCCTGTTCACTATGCAATGTCACCTTTGATTGTTGGGATCTCAAGCTGCGGTCCCCGGGATGTCATAAATTTTGCGGGAGCATCGTGGTTGAAAGCCATTGCTGCTGTGCTTTCACATCTGGCCACTTGCGCATGGCGGGCCTGTTCGCGTTCCATTTGTGAACGGCTGCACTCCATCTCGGCGAGCATGCTCAGCGTTTCATCTTCGTAATCCACGATAGCGGTGCACTCCTTTTCGATACGTTCTGTCGGGATATACTGATCATACTACTCGTGAATTTGTGACAGATCATCATTGCTAGCGGAGAGTCGTTGCTTTACGGCTGTGAGCTTCGCAATGTCGATGCTAGCGGAGTCAAGTGAAATTCGCGCTTCCTGAATAATCTTTGTGTTCTGCGCGCGTCGTGCAGGTCGCTTGCTTTTGAGACGATTCATTGGGAGATTACTGCTGCTGGCTCACGTCGTCCAACGACGATCTTCGTATCCACCAGTCGAGTCCTCACCGCTCGCGACGTGAAGCGAGAGTAGAAGCCCTGCGTGCCGTGCTTAGAAGGAAGGCTTGTCCGCGCGGGGGGCAGAACCCTAAAGGTCCCTTATTCGGGGCCGGGTTTCGGTACCGAATATTATGTGGACGCTAAAACGTCAACAGACGCAGAAAAATTCAGCCAGAAGCCATCGTGTTCATGATCGAACAGGATCTCCTTTTTCTTCTTAGCCATCACTGGCTGGCAGGCTGCGTTTATTACATTTTCAACAGTGCTGACAAATTATATTAATAGGTCTGGAGTTGGTTCCAGGGCCGTTTGTCACCCTGACGCAGTGGAATACCTTCTTTCCCGGTGCGGTGAGTAAGGTCTCGAGCCTAGGAGTGAGCATGCTCGTTGCAGTTTGGAACGAGGAGGTGGGCGTCGGAGCCCATAAAGTCCGGGAACCAAATCGTACGCTTGGTGTTCGTACGCGCGACACGCCAGAGCACGTGGGTCACTTCTTCACAGACCCAGCTAACACACAAGGCCTGGGCCATGGTTCTGGAATTTATGTACACTATAGCGCGGATTGTGTTCGCCATTGCTAATGCGATTGCTACCTGTTCTTCGCGGTCACGGCCCGAGCTTAGAAGCGTCAGTGGTGTGAGGAGTTCTCCTTGTAGCGGAGTTACAGCTGCTATATAGAGCACATACTTTGGGGTATTTTGAAGCATCTAAAGAGACGACCACTACCAAATTTGAGCTTTTGCAGGGAAAAACTGAAGCCAGCGCTCACAAAATAGGCTGGACGGTATATTATTGCGAGGGGGGGGGGGGGACTTCGAGCGCGATTGCAAGGACACACTAGCATACAGAAAGTAAAAAAAAACAAAAAAATATTTTTCACACTTGGAAGGTCTATTGCTGTCACCACCGCTACTCCAACATTCTGGCAAAAATATGATTGATTGATTGATTTGTGGGGTTTAACGTACCAAAACCACCATATGGTTATGAGAGACGCCGTAGTGGAGGGCTCCGGAAATTTAGACCACCTGGGGTTCTTTAACGTGCACCCAAATCTGAGCACACGGGCCTACAACATTTCCGCCTCCATCGGAAATGCAGCCGCCGCAGCCGGGATTCGAACCCGCGACCGGCGGGTCAGCAGCCGAGTTTCTTAGCCACTAGAACACCGTGTCGGGGCTATAACGTGTTTAAAACAGCGAAAAAACTAGCAGTCATGACACACTGCGAATAGCGTAACGAGTGGGTCATCCAATGCTCCTACCCACTACAAAAGCCTGTTTTTGTTCAGCTATTAAATGTGGCGCATACCCACTTCAGGATTCTTCCTCATCGTCGCCAGCCACTGCATGAACAATTCGCACAAAACTCCTCGCTATAATTTAGCGAATACCAGGCTTCTCATAAGAATGACGAAAAATAGCAGAGCGAATGCCGGCACTATACCCTGAAATTTTATTAATAATATCGTGGTGAGCATGAAGCAAGTGTGCTTGAAGTATTTACCCAACTAGTGTTTATAAAGGCTATGAAAGGCCACTCTTCTGGCTTTCGCTAGGACTGTGCTGGGCCAGCCAACCTGGTCTGGCGTTTTTTTTTAAATAACTCCTAACAACGTGTCTGCGGACGTTTATGACGCAAGGTAACTTTCTGAAAATATTTTTTTGCAAAGCTCCTTAAGCAAAATGGCTGCGCATTTGGTTTAAACTTTTATGTCTTGCCGTCGAGAGGCAAGTACATATTTGTGTGTTTCTCTATCAGGTTTTTATCTAAAAAACAATCTTTCAGTACGTGTACGCGAAAAGACGTGAGAGAATTTGTCTTGACAGGCGCAGGTCAAGATATCCTATCTGCATTGCAAAGTCCACTTAGTGTGTAGCGCAGAGTTCTCAGTTAGCGCGAAAATGGTCAGCAGCTTAGAAGAGGATATAGAGGTTGAAAGATTTAATATACCGAAAATACTTTTGGAGTGTTGGTGCTCAAAAAAAAAAGAAAGGAAGAGTGTTAAGAAAACGAAATAGAGCGCACGAAAAAAAAAGATCGCAAATAATTCTAACTATTTAGGTGTATATTGAAAATGTAAATGGAATAACAGTCAATAAACTAAACGTTACACTGTTTATTCGAAGAAGAGGGGGCTATTTTTTACGTCATATATATGAATATATCATGACTGTCGACTTCATGGCTACTGCGTTAGCGTCGACCAGAGTCATTTCGAGAGAGCCTAGCTCCTCGGAAGTGAGGATGGTCAAAAAGTCGTTTCGGGAAGCTATAAAAATGTTTTGAAAAGGCGGAATTGAAAATTTCACGCTCTTCCATACGCCGTTAGATGTTACGTGCTACAACAATGATCCCTTTGACAATCTCAGCACCTTGTCTCTCTGTTTTAGCCTTTCCATCTCCGCGGACAAATGCGATATTGAAACGAATGATTTGCTAAAGGTTAGGGCTCTGAGTTCGTCAATTGTACGATTTCCCAAGCTTCGCAATAAAAACATTGCATCACCATCATCAAAATGAAGTAGAATATACTTTCCATATACCGTATGTACGTAGCCCAAGGAATGTAAGGAATGTAGAACTCAATGCATTCAAGTTCGCTGTTCCTCCACATATTACCATGACTGTGATACACAGCAAAATAGCACTCATCTGACAAGTGTAGTGTTCAGCGATTGTGAACTTGAAAGGCTACTTTGAACTTGCTTCATCATAATTCAATCTTCCGACTATTCGAACTGTAATCACTTCATCGCTTTTCGAATGCCAGAGCACGCCCGTGAGCTGCGTTAACATAAAAATTTCACTGTTCTTTCCCTAATTAGATCTCTCAAGCGAATGTGTTCATGAAGCCCTGCTGGAATTGAGCGTACGAGATGGAATCCTTTCCTCCGGAAGCCTATATACTGCTTGGAGAACGCGGCGACGACTACACAAAAGAATCTATATATCTCAGCCAGTGTTTTATTATTGCGCATTTAATATTGCGATATCCTCTAGAAAACAGGAACCACATGGCGGGACATGTGACGAAACTTATACATCGTTTTTGTCGAGAAGAGCGTTTTGTGCACTAGCCGTTAAAGAATAATTGACGAAGCAGCTGAATAGGACTTTCGCAAAAGCTTGAGAACATTTGGTGCTGGTAAATTCGAGTGAGTCTCGAACACACGAAGCACAGTGAGCCTGTAATACACGAGGGGGAAGTGGTTCAGAAATGTGCCATTTTGAGTCCGATGCAATAAAGACGGACTTTCAACGAGCGTATTTTTGAGAGCATTGCAAAACAAAATAGTTTCACAATACAGACTTAGATGCCAGTGCAGCAATAGGTCGGGAGCTACGTAATTACGACGGTTAAGGCAGGGTAACAAAGTCCCTATAAACTGAATATCGCTTACTGTAAACAATATAAAGCGATATTCGATTTTATGATGTTCTACGTTAATGAATACACAACTGCCCTACCGTGGTGGTCTAATGGCTAAGACATCCGGCTGCTGCCCTGCAGATCGCGGGATCGAATACCGGCTGCGGTGGATGCATTTTCGATGGAGGCGAAAATGCTGCTGGCCCGGGTGCTTAGATTTGGGCGCACGGTAAAGAACCCCAGGTGGTCGAAATTTCCGGATCCCTTCGCTGCGGCGTCTCTCATAATCGTATGGCGGTGTTGGGGCGTTAAACTTTACAAATGGTTATGATTAATAATATTATCATTAACAATAATGAACACATGAATGCACATCTAAGCTATTTTACACCAGATCTTAAATTAGTGCATTTCAAAACAGCGCTGTAGCGCATATATGTCTAGTTCGCTGTCGACATCGCTGACACAGCTTCGCTTGCAATCCAACACATGAAAGAACGATAACTTCAAAGCGCTACCAGTGCTTATCGCGGCACTTGCACTTTCCGGATGAAGTGACACGAACTGAACCAACATTGCGGGAAATACTAGCCATCACTGCCACATCTCACTCTATCACTATCTTCACCCACAGCCACTTATTTCATCTGTGAACGCGATGTCTCGCTAGGCATGACGCTTGTACACAGCTTTCTTTCTAAATTTTTTTCGAAATATGTTTCAAGCTCCTGTGTGGATCTCTATTCGAACACGTGCCGGCAGAGCGAAATGCGTGCATTGAAATCCACGTTAAATGCTCCTTTTCTTTTCGCTTCTGTGTAATATCAGTGACGGTCACCGCCAGGGGGGTGGGGGGGGGGGGGGTGGCGGCGGACAGTTTCGCCGCCAAAATGGGTGGTTCTGTTTGGGCTCACAAGAGCTTACCTGGGATAATCTTGATCTTTGTCACTACAAGCAGCCAGTTGTGTAATGCACCCTCATAGTTCAGTTGGGCTTTCTTGCTGCCCTGATTTCACACACAAATTCACGAAGAAACAATAAAACCCGTTTGTGGCACGGCGAATTCACTTAACATTGAGGGCTTGGCGTCCCTAAATGCCTTCTATAGATGATGTGATGTGGAGAACTACCTTACCTTTTTTACATGCATGGCGCAATAACTTTATTCTTGTGCAAGACGTAAAAAAACAATGCAGATGGAAAGGCAGGCAAGTACTATTCCAAAATTCAGTTCTCTTGGAAATTAACCAGTTCAGGAAGAAACTGTTCGCTATCCTATACGTGAGGATAAGTTGGTGGCGAAAAAACTCTGGGGAAAACCACGTGGTCAGTCACAGTCCTTTCCTTTCAGTACACATCGTCACTGTCACAGCCACTTGTACAAGGTAGGTTATCTTAAAAACGTATTCAGTGCCTTTGGTGCCTTCAGTAGCAATGACCTCAGAGGACGACAGTCAAATCGAATAAAAAAGGGTTTTAAGACATCAGTATATGGTCAAGGTGCGCCAGAAGAGACATCAGGCAAATCCTCTTGACATCAGGCAAATCCTCTTGACCACTCACAGTGACGTTGAGGGGGTCGTATTATCTGCTTGCTGCGCCACGTATTGCAAAAAGCGTTGTGGACCATTTCATTGCGAAATAAATAATGTTTCGTAAATGACACACAACCGATGCGCTCAGCTTCTACAGAGTTCCTTTTTAGCGAGTGTGAACGAAAGTATTTTAATAATTGAAGGCAGAATTTTTAATTAACTGCACGGGGCTGCTTTCACAGGCTCCTTGGCTCTTAAACGGTGCGCCCCCATGCACTGAAGTGGCCGTCTGAAATTATTTTCCCAAAGTGTTGGTATTGAAGCCATTCTTCTTTTTGGTTAAGCTCAGCAATCCGGCGTTTCAGGCCTAATTACCATGTGCACTGTCACGAAGCAGTTCTGGGAATTCAGCAACCGTTAGTTTTTTCTTTCATTTTGTAAGCACAGAATATGCTGCATTTTAATGACAAAAGACCTTTCCCTTCCTGTACTAGACTAGTGGGGTAATTTCCACCCGAAGCCTTACCGTATTCACTCGCGCACTTGGGAATTCCAATTGTTTTTTTACGACGATAAAATCGTTCACACTAGATTGGCGATAATTCTGGGTGTTCCATTTTCCGATACAGTGTTCGCATTGTTAAAGATACAAAACCGAGAGAATAAAAAAAACTGCTAAACTGAATGTCATCCGCCTGATCGTAGTTAAGGCGAAACAAAATGTCTTCAGGAAGCATCTGTCTTTTAAATAAGGATGTTTCTATTATTTGTATTTACACCAATCATGTACTCATAGGAGGTGCCGCAGTCAGTTTCCCGGTTACTTTGGGACGTCCTGCTGTAATAATCTGACCATGGAACTCAACTGAATAATTTTATAAACTCTACTTGAAGTGCCGCAGGAAGCAAAACAGTTCTGCGGGTGCTATTTTCCAAACCGGTGGTGCCTAAAGCCCCTGAATAAAATTCAGGAGTTTTAGAGGTGTGTACCCATAGTCTCTAAATGACACTGCCATAGAGCCAGGGGAGGAGAGGAGATGAAGAATGCAACCCATCTGCTCTCTTAAAAATAATTTCTGTATGTGTGTATACACTGTAATGACTGATTTTTCACTTGAACAAGGAAATGAAGCGCAATACACTAATATGGCAATAACCCTAAAATAATAATAAACAGGAAATTACGCATGCTCTCTCAGCGTCTTACTGTTATTGCGCCGCATTATAGCAGTAGGTCAGATCAAGCTGTGACTTCATTATTTTCAATTTCTAGCAATGAATTAGGCTAGCAAGCTTTGCTTTCAATTCTCCTGGAATCTTCACATTCCAAATCATGTTGTTGGATGCTGTGGCCCCATTTGGAATTGATCTTTTCGCCGTGAATTTGACGCTGTAGCAGCCTCAGCGGCTCTTCTACGCGCGCACCGTAGTTTGTGACAGTTTAGTTTGCACTAATATAATAAAAATAAACGTACAAGTTTTCACTGAAGACGAGTGCATAAGCAATGTGGAATGAAACTGTGAGCCCTGGTGGCGACCTACTGGAGACGTGCACTGAAGCGGTGGCACTGCAGTGAGAGATCGAAAAAAAAATGGCAGCATATCCACGGAGTGAATGATGGATAGTGGGGCGAAGTATCTGTCCGTCCATTCATTCTTGCTTCCGTCCATCCATGCGTGCATCTGTGTGTGAGTCAGTCTGTTCGTGCGTCCGGATGTTTATCTGTGCGTCCGTCCCTGCTTTCGTCCATGCATCCGCTCCTGTGTCCGTCCATGCGTCCATCCATCCGTGCAGCCAACCGCACGTCCGTCCATGTATCTGTCTGTGTGTCGGTTCGTCCATCTATTCAACACTCCGAGTACCACCGTCTCGCATCTTTTCATCATATATTCCTCCTATAGAAGCACCGCCATCCAGCGAACATTCCAAGAACTGAACGAGAGGAGGCACACGCACAATTTCTTACGGCTTGCGCTTCGTGTCTACTTCCCACCTTTAACCACCTCGAATGGTATATACTAGTTCACTGTATTCATGGCACTGCGGCCCAACGCTCGCTAAACCTTTCTAAAACCTTGCGCCCAGCGAGTATAACGTAGCAATCCTTTCTTGTCTTCTGTGCATTGTTGAACAATAAAAAAATCCGCAGCGTGCGCGTTAACTAAAAGCCGAATTTTCCTGTTTCTCATTCCCCCTTAGCAGCCATGGGCATGTAAATTGAGCACTATCTATTATTGTTCAACAACGCACAGAAAAAATCTCTCACCGGCACCACGTTGGAGGTCAAAATGTGATACTTGTTACACACTACTACGGCGGCCACGAGGGACGAACGGGTGCCGCTATAAGAAGCTTCGCCCCTAAAAAAATCACAGCATATCTACGGAGTCAATGATGATGAGTGGGGCAAAGTGTCCGTCCGTCCATCCGTCCGTGAATGCGTTCATGCGTCCGATCACGTTCGACCATGCAGACGGCGGGCGGTTAACACTGATGAGACGCGAGCCAAGGAAGCCGAGCGCAGGCGTCTTGAATGCGCCAGCCGCTCTGATCTGTCCATGGCCCACCTACGATGCGCCACGTACAGTGACTATCTATAGGAGATCTGGAGAGGCACTCGTTGGAAAAGCTCGCACAGCAGCCAATCGGAGAGTAGCGGCAGAGTAACGTCATGTAGAAAATGAGACGAGAAATGGTCATCCATTTTTACTGCCTTCTTCTCGTCTCTTCTCTCGATTACGCCCGACTAGTCACAAGGTTAGGCTATGAAGCTTCGCCCTTAAAAGAATTGGCGTGATCCGTGCAGCCACCTAACCGTATGCGGAGTCGTACCAGTTTGATAGTGGTGTTTCACAATGTGGTGTATGAATTGCTCTGTCGTCCACCGTGCCAATAGCTATAATACCTACCCAGCTGGAACGAAGCTTTTCAGTTTTACGTCGTGACTGTGCTTTAGAAACCTACGTAAACACTAGAATACTGTGCGCTTCATGAAGCAAGCAATCCTGCGGGCACGTGTATGAAGTACATGCTGTAGTTAGTTCTCTGTTAATTTATTCTCCACGCAAGTTCACTTATATATTTACATTGCTGAAAAAACCAACGAGCCACCACTCAAACGTTGTCAGAACTTCATTCTGCATTTTGTTGTCTGAAACCTAAGAATCGAAAGATCCAGCCTTTCTGCCTCCTGTATTGCTGCTGTTTCTCCGCTGTATCGTCAGTTGTTTAGCGGCGCACTTCGTATACGGAAGCAGCGTAGAGCAAACCGGGCAGGCTAGACAAAATGGGTCGCGGACCGTGAAATTTTTAAATGTATTCCACACGTATTGCAGTCACTTTAACAGCACAAGCGATGCTGTGCCACACCGTTCTCTTGCGCTACGAGACAGCTGAGATATAAGCTGCAGAGCTCGCAAGTAACAAAGTTACTCCAATGCTCATGCAGATGGAGCTGCATGAGTCTACAGAGACGTCTACAAATGGAGCTGAATAATAATAATAATAATAATAATAATAATAATAATGATAATAATAATAATAATAATAATAATAATAATAATAATAATAATAATAATAATAATAATAATAATAATAATAATAATAATAATAATAATAATAATAATAATAATATAATAACAAAAATATTACCTTTTGTGGCATTTTACGTCCCAAATGGACGATATGATAATGAAGGATATCGTACTGGAGGCGTCCGGAAATTTGGAATTATCTGGTGTTCTTTAACCGTACACTGACATCCCAAAACACACCAACCCCTGCCAGAATGAGTGCCGGTGTTTATTCTTTGGTTTTGTTTTTACAGTATTCATAAACCACGCGAACAGCAAAAAAGAAATAAAAACATACGTTAAGTATATTACTGATGATTGGGGAATCTGGCTTTAATTTATTATTATGAAAGCGCCACACATGAGATAATAAACTGAGTTACACACGATTACAGCTCCCTCTTCAAAATATGATTTTCGCTTTTGTGTTATTGGCTTCATGTGTTACTTTCATAAAAGGATTGTGCATTTCTTAAACCAATGTATACTTTTGTGAACGACTGCTATAATTAAATGTGGCTGCACTCTGACAGATGATTGTGAAGTGTGAGCAAATTCAGGTAGATGTATTTCTAAGACACATCGAGTATATCTCTGCAATTTCCTGGGCAGCTCACACTTATCCGAACATTCCTATTTGTGCACCTTCCGGATTACTTCAAGAGGGAAGGATGCACGACTGTTCAGGGCAGATGCAATCAAAGAGGAACCTTTGAAAGAAGGGTGGCGAGGCCCGCAAGTTCTAAAAGGTCGCGTAAGGTTTCTTTCAAGCCCGAAGCGTGGTAATTTAGTTCCACGAAACTCGGTGGATAGACGGCGTTAAATTAACAAAAAAAAATTTAAACAAAATCGGGGGAGCAAGTGTAGGTTCGCATCTGCATGTCTACCGTCTTTCTTTCTCTCTCTCTTTCTTTCTTTCTTTTCTTTTCTTTCTTTCTTTCTTTCCTTTTTCTCTTTCTTTCCTTTTTCCTTTTTTCTTTCTTTCTTTCTTCCTTTCTTTTTTCTTTCTTTCTTTCCTTCTTTCTTTTTTTTCTTTCTTTCTTTCCTTTTTTCTTTTATTTTCTTTCATTCTTTCTTTCTTCCTTTCTTTTCTTCCTTATTTCTTTTTTCTTTCTTTCTTTTTTTCTCTCTTTACATCAATTTTTAGGTTTTATTTCATTCATTATTTCATTTCTTCATTCGTTCATTCATGCACTCGTATTTTTGTTATTTTTTGCTTTCTTTCAATCTTTCGTTCGTTTTTGTTTCTTTTTCTTTTCTCGCTCTCTGTCTTTCTTCATGTGTTTTTCTTCTTTCTCCATCAGTTTGCCTTGCCATGCGGGAAACGGCTGGTCAGTTATATAACCTCGCCATCGAGATGGCACTAAATATATGAAAAGAGCCCATGCAAATACGCATGCAACTTGTGTACTTAACAGGAAGCAATTATTCACAATGGCGCTGAGATTTTCGCATACACTGCCGATATTTGTGAGTTAGAGAAGCCTTGCTTCGGGAAAAGATATCGCAGCTTCGTAGTTGAAGTTTCAGTCAAAGATTCGCAAGCATAATTTGGTAGAATATTACTTACAGCTTTCATAGAAATGCGTTAATCGTGGACGAAAAAGTGACAGCTTCACAATTGATTCGCAACTCGTAAGAGCCTATTCGGTGCACGATCAAAGACCGAATTCATACACCTACTACATGTCAAAAATATTACTTGGTATTTGGCGTCCCCAAACTACCGTATGATTGGAATGGACGCAGTAAGCTCTCAGTCACTTCCCACTCAAGGTTCTGGATATAGCTAGCAAATTAGAAGTTTGCCGTATAGCTTCCTGTATATATCCACCATTTAACGAAGGCCTGATTAGGACTGTACAGTATAGGTGCGCAAATTTCAACTATTCGGAGTTTTTTAACGCGTACTGTACAGTACGTGGCCGTGTATCATTTCGCCCCGATTAAAATGCGACCGCAACACCTGTTATTAAGCCACTACCTACGGTTGCACAGCCGAATGGCGTAACTTTTATAACACCAGCACTGGCATGCATTAAGCGCTAAGTAATCTTTCAGCTTGAACGCCCATATAATAACTTCGCTGACAGCCGGGATATTTTGGCTTTATTTTAGATTACAAGCAAAGTTGGCTTCTAGGGAACAATATGATTTTTTTTAGTTGACTCTTCTCCCTACCCGAATCTCTTGTACGAGCCGGTTTGATTCGGATTCGGTTAGCCTTTCGACTTTGTTTCATTGTTCTGTTAATAAGCGTGTGCCGCGGTAGTAAGTGGTTACGGGCATAAGCGCACGCAGGATTCTTCTTCAGGGGGACATAGGTTCGTCGAAGCAACACCTCTCTTCCTCTCCCTATTATGTCAATGTATGGGTCTGACTTTGCACACCCTTCTGGCCTGCCCTGCCTAAATTTTCAATGTATGAGACTGGCTTCGCTAACGTTCACTTGATTTCTTCCATGCGTGGGCGACTGCCCCATGCTAACCGAGAATTATGTCACATTCATAGAGAGCTGCAATGTACATCTAAACTGCCTGGACGGCTTAGGTCATGGTAGTCTATGAATATAATCAGCGTCATGTGCTCTATAGTTCTTATGCGTAGCGCAGTCCAGAGCTATATACCAGCCTTGGCGGCCTACTGTTTACGACGCTAAAGATATACTGAGGTCGCTGGCTCTATTGAGATAGAGAGCCTATTGGAGACAGGACTTGGGCAGCAGAAAGGCCACAAAACTTTTCCTTAGAGCAGGCTGCTATGTTTATTTGTCGCCACAGTCACAAAAATAGCCCCCCCCCCCCCCCGGACCATTGCCACTTCAAAAAGAGACTGCATCTCACAAGCTTCGTTCCATAAAACATTTTGACTTAGTCACCTTGTGGTCGCGTGCATTTGATTAGATTGTTTCCTATGATTTAATGGTTTTACAACAAAAACTGCATACGACTGTAAGTGTTGACATAAGCACTCTTCATTATCTGTGTTATCAGTCACGTCGTTTTCAGGTACGCACGCCATTGGCTGCGTTGCGAGTGATGTCGTCGCAGCAGTGGTGCAAGCCCACGCGCAACAGTTTCTCCTGAAAACTCCCCGCCGATTTGGCTCGCGATGTCGGACTCTTGCAACAACATCAGGTTGCGGCGTCAATGCGATTGCGTCAATGCGATTGCGGGAGCGCATTCGCCCCTTTTTTCGGCGGGAGTTTCTACAGCGGCACATTGCCTTCGGGCTCGACGTCTGTGACCCCCTGTGGTTCGAGAAGAACCACTTTGTTTAAACGCATTGCAAATCGCATTTAACCACTCATCACATTCATCCATAACCGTGTTCTTGCGAGACAAAATGTGCGGCACGTGAAATAAACACTGTGCTGATTGCTAGCGAAATGTGTGTCTAATCTGCTAAATAAGCACGAAGATGTAACCAGTAATTGTGAAACGCTTTAGTGCCACGTTGGCTTGTACCAACTGCTTATCACCAGGACCAGAGCTTCCAGCTCTCGCTGTTTAACCTTCTGTGCAGTGTACTTGGGCGTCATGTTTTGTTTATGTACTTTCAGTGGTTTATTGCGGTTGTAAAAAAATTCTTGCATCTAAGTGCGAGCCCTGAGCTAGTCGAAGCACCTGAAATTTATGCTTGAACTTTTTCTAACCTCTCAGTATTCGGCCGAATCCTGCGTCTTCAGTTCTCTAAATGTTTCCTTTCCTTCTGTCGTACTTGACCAGCCAACCTACCAACAACGGATTTCAATCTGCTTTCTCATAGCCCGACCAAATATATTTTTATTGTCTCATGAATACACTTCCTACAGAGTGCACATGTGCTGCATTAAAGGCCCTTCAACATCCGAAATCATTCTACCCATTGTCTTCGCCGTTGTATGCACTACAAATATGAAATATTTTTCTATATTAGTGTGGTTCATGGCGCAGTACCTGCTTCAAAATCTGATAACCTGACGTTACGAATGAAACGAGCATATGACCCAGATTAGCAAGATCGTTAGGAGTTTAAGCAAATATTTTTAAAGACGATAGTCTTTTTGAAGACCTTTGACGCAAAAATTTTTGTCTATATGTCTGTACATTTGTCTGTTTGTCTACTCTTAACAGCATCGGGTACATGAAATGGCCAACCCCATCCTCAGCGCCCACCAATGTTGCTGAAGCTTCAGCGTTCATACTTGTGCGATTGTCCATTAGAAACCAATTATCGCGCATATCTGAGACACCATAGCAACACGGATACATTCTGTATGTGCGTCCTTTACTAGAAAAAGCATACATAAGTAATTTTAGGAACGGTAACGCTTATCACGCTGCGCTGACCATCCAACGCTTGCACGAACAGGAGAGTGTTTCCAACGCTTTGCTAAAACGAGACGGTGGTGGCACCTACCCGTCACTTTGCGTTCTACTCCTCATCACCTTTGAGATGGGCGCTCGCACTCGTCTCAGCGCCACACGCTTTGTTTTTGAAGAAAACTGCCAGATGGCGCTCATGTCTCACGTGTGACGTGGCTTGATGCGCTCGTTCGCCTCCGCTGCACGATCGAGGTACTCTTACGCAGCGCCTCCGCAATAGCGTTCACCAATTTTCTTGCGCAGAACATCAAATAAATGTTTTGTTCACTCTCTCCACTCGCAAGACTGTTGTCTTTTGACGACATTTGTAGATTTCCGCTCAGATACGGGGCCAATTTTTTATACTTCGCACCACTCGACGAAAGTGGCTTTCCATTTTCAATGTATCAGTGGAAATGGCGCCATCTATAACGTCGACAAACTTGCGATGTGCCTGTTGAATTGCGGAAACAAATGGATGTTGAATAATAAAAACAATATTGATTTCAGCATTGCTCCATTTATTCTTCATTACACCGCGCAACGAAGGATATGTTTGACGAACCATAGTCTGGATCTGCGCTAGTTCCTGTATCGTGGAATAACTAACAGAGCCACAAAAAAATAGGACAATAGGAAAGAAGGCCCGAGGCACAAATTTTACTTTTTTTCTACTGTCCGTTTCTGAATTGTACCGCACGGCAAGTTATACAATGATCAACATTGTTTTGCAAGCTGGGTCTGCACAGCAAGGTATCACCGTTTTGTCATGCAGAGAAAGGGTAGCGAATGAACATATATTTCACAGTGAGTCACTGCCCTGTTTTCTCACGTAAGCGAAAAATCTGAGATATCTACGACGAGAAGAAGGCTCAGTATACTTTGCGTTTTCTGTACGTTATTTAGGGTGCGCTGTCTGCTCATCGCTAGCTCAGCACAAGTCTTAGGATGGCCATAGTCATATGTCAGCAAAAAGAAAAAAACAGTGCTGGTTCTGACATTCTCTCGATTACGAAGATTTGGTTGTTTTCTGCAGAATATTCGAACATCAGCAGACATTTCGCCAGAATGGCAACTCTTCCATGGCAGCGTTGGAGCTCGCGGGATGCTGGGTGGCAATTCCTGACACTATGCGAAGACGTGTTTACTACAAGAAACTCGGAACAAAAAAAGTTTAGGCATAAGCCCTCTAGGTAAAACTTGTATGACAAAAGCCCCGTATTTTTTATAGGCCAAGCAGTATTCGACATTTAGTGTGACCTGACAACATATCAAGAGATCTTCTGGGCAGCTTTGTTCACAGGAATGAGTAAAAATAAGCAGTTAAAGGTGGTACGTGTTAGTCAAGTGCGATTTGAGCACCATTGAAAGAACAAAAGTTATAGATGAAGGACAGAGCCGTTAACCAGTTCAGCATACTTGGTATGCTACCCTGCATAGGGGAAATGGACTGTAGATATTTAGAGAAAGAGGAAAAGAAAGCGTAAAATCACAGTTAGGAAGTCTTGTACAGTTTCGGCACCATAATGAGACTCCGGTCGCTCGTGCAATTTGTAGTCTTTAGAAATTTCATCAATGCCTCGTCGCTTTATTTATCGGTGTCTTGACACTTTGGCGTATCGAAAGTCGTCAGGCTACTTGATTGGAAGCTAAGGTGATTAATCACCTGATCATATAACTTCGTTTGAAGTGAGAAACAACTCGAATTTGGAACGTCATGTTATATATTATAATTGTTGGGGTTTAAGATTTCAAAACCACTATATGATTATGAGAGACACCGTAGTGGAGAACTCCGGCAATTTCGACAACCTTAAGTTTTGTAACGTGTTTTGAAGGTCATCTTGGCGTCATCGTCGTGTAATTGTGATGCCCTAACTTGATGTTATCGTGCAACTTTGTCTCCTGTTTAAAGGTGAGTCAAACACGGAGGCTGCACAAAAGAACGTGACGTGAACGAAAATTGCATTGAAGGTCCTGCACAACCACGTTAGGTGCCGCAAGCTCTTGAAAAGTGGCTGGGGGGAACAATTCCATGGCTGTGAAGAAAAAAACCTAGAAGCAAGATTCCTTAAGCATTTCTCTTGGGAGAGAGAGAGAGTAAGAGAGAGAGATAATTTCTTCACAGATGTGTAGAAAGGTTGGCCTGAGCTACAGTTCACTCTTGCCTCCTACTCTACGCTGGAGAAGGGTGAGTTGGTAGTGAAAGAGTGTTGAATGACGATGGTAAGGTAGGGAGATGAGACATCGTTTTGATAGGCTGGAGTAACTCTACAGGCGTGAATCCAGTCGAGTGACTTCTAAAAATGAAACAACGGCTTCCATCACCACGTTTGTGCTGCAGGCATCAGGCCAAGGACCTAACACAACCTCATTGGTTAATGGTCGACTAATATATTGTCCAATCAAAGATATCAGTTGCTGTCGTTCACTTGCGTACGCTGGACAGTCGCTAAATTACGTTCGAGAGTTTCTGACAACTGAAAGTGACCACAATAGGGACCTGCGTCATTACAGCCAATCAAGTGAGTGTGACATCTCGTCTAAACCACACCAACGCGAATGCGGTGGATAATATTTGAGATGCTTCGCTTTAACTATTGAGGCATACGGAGCTTCATCTCCGGGTCTTATTTGTGCAGCCGCTTGTGCCGGTGTTCTGGTTTATTCCAGTGCTCCAACAAGAAGTTGCGCATTACGCATCGAAGTAAGATATTAGTGTCTTGTTGAGAAAACGCAATGCACACTTCCGGGGCATTTCTCTTAAGGAAATACTGAAAGAACTGTGCCACATTTGCTGCGAGGGAATGAATTGGTGAGAAAACTGCAAGAAATTCCGAAAGCCACATGCCCCGACTCTAACAAATTTCGCGTAGGTGAGGCCACATGCTTGTGTAACACGCACCAAAAAGGCAGTCGTTAGAAGCCAATGCCTTCTAAAAAAATTATGCCCTGAACGTGAGCCGCGAACGCGCGCGCTGCCCTCACCTTGGATTTTACCCTCCCCCTCCACTACGGAGGCGAACGCCTGTGGCGGTCGCCCCCTGCGAACACAGCAATGCTTTCACAGTTGCCTCCGAGCAGCTGTGATGTCACGTGACACAGTAGTACGGTAATGTCACGTGACAGAGCGGTACGGAGGCGAGCGGTCCCACGCGGCGGACGGTCGCAACACGCGGTAGGAGACATGGCCTCCAAGATTTTGTGCTAGTAGCAAGCTCTCAATCGAAGAGAGAGCCACGTTCCAGGCATAGTTTTTCTAGGAGGCGTTGTAGAAGCCTACAAATTAACGTTAAAATCCATAGTACGTCTATCTAATTTCTTGTAATTCTACATGTTTGCTGCGTGCTCCGTGTTGTTTTTTACAACAAAATGGTTTTCGAAAAAGCAGTGTCTAAGATTGTCCTTTCTTCTCAATTTCGAACAACTTTCTTTTTGACTATAGAAATACCATTATAAAGACACGAGCGTTCTTGCCGTTCGTCCTTCTATACAGATCTAATTCTAACAATCTGTTTAACTTACTTTTGCTTACTTACTCATATTGCTTCTGTTTTCTGTATCGAAGCTTCAATATACACAAATATGCTGATGCCAACCAAAAAATTTCCAAGCAAAATGCGTTTACAATATTTTCTACTAAGATGAAGTAGTTAAAGTAACTAGAAAGTCTCACATCATTTCTACATTCCAGACAGTTTGCAATCAAGGTTTTAATTTAATCTTTGACGCTTGCTTTCTCAGGATGCACCATAGTTAGAATTTTTTGAGGGATTCCGCATACATACGTGCCGTGGCCAATATGACGAGTTGTGTTGGTGCTGTCATTCGCGTTATATTTCGTACCGCAATCACTACGCGACGCCCACATCGCACTGAAGCCATAGAAACTTCTTTACCTTCTGAATGTTAAGCGGCTTCCGCAGCAGCGATAGAAAAGCCCCACACCATCGGTTGCGTCTGGGACCTCGCTCAAAGCTAAGTGCTCGAAAGCACGGATTCCTAGAGTGGATTATGACATATAGAAAACCGTGCTCTAAGTGAACTATGCCAATGCGAGGCTTCCATAGACTGCCCCGTCGCTTTCTCTCATTTTTTTTCGGATATTTTTATCGGTGGCGTCCCCGCTGAATTCGGGCAGCAAAACCTAGAGTTTCTCATAAGTACACCGGAGAAAACTCTGGAGCTAGTGTCTATTGGAGCAGCATCGCGCTGCACTTCAACTGGCATGAGAATGATAGGTAGGGAAGAAATTGGTCCAATATCTGTTCTTTCGCCTCCGTTTCCTTCCGCGTGGTTTGGAGCCGCTTTGTAGCGAGACGACAATAGGAAAATGAGCAACAGTTGCACCTCAGGGAAAGTTTTAGGCTCGCCATTTCGGGTCGGATCACGATGACCACCACGGGCAGTTCTTTTATTGGAGACAAAAAAAATGCATAACAACGACCAAAGACACAAGCGCGTTGGAATCTCGAAAGCATGAAGACTATACAAATTTCTCTGCTACACATATATAGCTTCTAGGGTGGTAGTGCCAGAGTGCCCTCTAGTTATTTTTAGAAAACTCAACGTATCAGACACCACTCCCTAATGCAGAGTACTGTCTATTAATTTGTGATGCAAGACTCCTGTTTATGCACCGCGAATGACTTTAGCCGTATTGTTTGAAATAATGCAGGCAGCCGTTCTCTGATATACTCCTTCAGACATTTTACTACCATAGCAACTATCCCGCACCAAAACTTGCGTTCGAGGCATGTTTTACGCTTTTCAGGTGTGAGCTGGGCTCTGGTAAGTCTGTAATTGCGCAAGCTGGAACCAGGAAACGCAACTCCAGCATGCATGGGAAGCGTGTAACAAGAAGCACGTATTGAGAATTTGACACTGAATTCACAATGAAATAAAAATTAGCAGTGAAGCAACAGCAAGAAGAAAAGGGTGATACTCCTGCACCAACTTATGCGCCACAATATTGGAGGCAGTGTTCCTCCCCTTCTCAACCATACGCAGATCAGCGCCCGTATTCACCCAACCGTACGTACCCTGCTTCTGACAAACTTAAGAACCGCCCTACTGCTTCTTCACCATCGCTTCAACGACGTCACCACTCCTCGCCAACTGAATACGTCTCGTTTATAACGGAAAACTAGATCTTGCATCTCCTGGTGACAGTGCGGCATAATTTTCGTCTGACCCCGATTCTCCGTTATGTTCCCTACAAAGACGAAGTAAATTTATTTGCATGTGGACGGCCTTTTTATGACGACAAGCATTGATACTGCAGTTCAGCTGTCCATAATCATTAAGTGGTCTTCTTCTTTATCGCAAACTCTAGCAAAAAATGATTGCGCCTGCAACATCTAAAGCTGTCCGCACTGCCTATGGCGATACTGTCGTCGTCACTGGTACGTGCAGCACTCAATAACCGTTGTCAGCCGCTACTTTCCATAAATTTTTAAGGTGCTCAACAAAACGCCGCGCGACTTCATTTCAGGGAAACCTTCCTATTGACGTGTTCTGCACTAATTGACTCTTAAGATGGCACCCTTTGCTTGGCTCTTCCTTTGGAGTCTGGTACTCGCAGCAAATTCCAGAAGCACCTCTGTACCACAGACTTTATCCGCATGCCAGCTAAAACACTAACATTAGTAGAATTGACAACAATCTACCCTTGACGGCGACTACGTAGTCACGGCTAAACTTTATGTCCATCTAGCTTGCGACATCACTGAGGCACATGGCATAGTTTCCATAGCCGCTAAGCGGATATACGTGGCTGTAATAAAGTTCGGCTTTACGACGCAAGTGTTACACAAAGCATCTTGGTCACCATTTTACGATCCTTATCTGAGAGTCACGTCACCCCATTTGGAGCAGGCGTGTGCTTAGATCTTCCTTGTTGCTCAACGGATATCGCGTTTCTCAACATGACATTACGGCCCATGATAGCCCGGTACCATACACCTGAGCAATCAGGCACCCAAGTCGTCTTTTTGTCTCCCACCACGACAACGTCGACGTTTGGTTAGAGAAAGCGGGTAACGATTCAGAGTATATAACTCTAGTATGGGAGAGCACAACGTCGACGTTCACAATCAACCACTCAGCCACAAGTCCTCTGTGAAGCATCGCAGGAACACAGGTGACCTTCCCATTCACCATTTACAGTATCGGGTGTCCAGCTGTTTGTTTCAGTTTCTTTCAGTGTATTTCTCTTTTTGTGTAACTTTTTCTCTGCTTTTCTCTTGCTGCATTGCTTTCCTGTCTTTCTGACTATATCTATAAACTTACTTCACTTACTCGTTCTCTGGCTAATCACATTTGATGCAGCTCACACCAGAAACATAGGCGCACGTGTTTTGGGAGGCAAGCTGAAGACGTACAAGACGAAAAGAGGACGAGTTAATTCATGATCATTATAAATTTTGTTCGCGAATAGTGCAGTTCCCGCGCACGTAAACTACAAGATCTTTAAATTTATCTGAAAATACTAATCAAGTCTAGGGCTTCTGGAACCTTTAAAATTGTTTTCATTCATCATTAGCAGTGTAGCCTTGGTTTGCCTCGAGAAGAATTTTTTTTTCGCACGTGGCAAAGATTTTGTTCAACCGCAGCCATAGAAGAGTTACAGAGATACGCTAAGACGGAATTTTGAGACAAAATAAAGAAAATATAGGTGGTGAGCTGTGCATCGGGATGGTAGGGACGAGGCCTCGACTACAAGAAGGATCCTCCTGGCCGAAATTGAGTAAAGAGAATCCAATCAAATAGTTTCTAGAATAAACTAATCAAAGCTTGTCAGCGCGAAGCAAAACTTGATACGAAGGATAAAATAGGTGGATGTCAGTTTCTGCCTGAGTGCTTTCGATAAGTGACAGCAAGAAAGGGAGTGCCGGTGAGGTGAAGTGTAAAAAAAATGATAAACAAAGAAATCATTAGAGAGTCTCAGAATCGTATATCTTGAATAAATGATGTCACTGCGATGCGTAGAGTTGAAATATGAGAGATTCCTTTCCTTTACTTTCAGTGCAAGTCAGGCAGAGGTGTGAATATTCTATTTCGCAATGCAGTTGGCTGGAACATATGACGAGAAGGTTATTGTGTGCTTTCTTGAACAATAATATATTTTTCATTACATTTTATGCAGTGGTAAAAGTAAGGGCAGTCAAATGAGTGCACTAATGCACCTGGTGAAAATGGAGTAAACATAGTCTAATCAAATATTCTCCAAAATAACCTAGTAGAAATTTTCAGCGTGAAGCAAAATCTGATATGAAGGCTGAAATAGGTGGATGTCAGCTCGTGTCGGAGTGCCTTCCGTAAGTGACAGCAAGGAAGAGGGGGCTGGTGAGGTGAAGTGTAGAAAAAAAAACTATAAAGAAAGAAATCGCTCGAGAGCCTTAGGCATTTATATTTTTAATAACTGATGTCGCTACGATGCGTAGAGATAAGAGAATGATTTTTTTCACTTCCTGTGGCAGACAGAGTGGTGAATATTCTATTTTGCAATGTACTTGGCCGGAACACATGACGAGTGCGTTATTGCGTGGTTTTTAAAACATTTGTGTTCTTTCCATTACACAATGTGGACTAGTGAAAGTAAGGTCAATGAAATGTGCACAATAATGCACCTGAAGTATAAGAATGCTAAAGAAGATCATAGGGTTGCTCATCCATAAACAATACACAAAGTTACACAGGACGTCGTTCGGAGAACGCCTACTTATAGCAGCACAATTTTCTTCAACTTTTTTGCAAACTTTCAGACTCATAAGTGCTTCAGTATTTCATATTCTTCAGTTAAGAGCAAAAGTGGTGCTGCCAGGAGGTGGTACTCCAGGCCTTGGCCCTCGAATTTTTTTCGCCATCTGCACATAGCGCAAAATGCCCATTGGTGTGCCCGAACTCCACATGAGATGAAAAAGGTGCCCCCTCTCCCGAAAAGAGTTTCTGCGTACAACCCTGATGATGTGCAACGCTCATACACAGCATTACTCGGTAGCATTGTCACATATTCTTGATCGCTTCGCGACTATTGTTCCTGTTTAATGTTCCCAAGAATGGTGACCAGATTAACTTCACAGTAGGGGTTTACCGCTTTGTTCGGTGCATAAAGGGTTTGTTTATATACACGACACAAAACGTCAGTCTCCGATACAGAAAGTTATCAGTGCACATAAGCTGCATCATGAAAGCTGTACGCAGGTGCACATGCAGTCAGCATAGTAGCGGTATGCACGGATTCATTTCAATTGACAGTGTCCTATCCGGGCACTGCTGAACGACCTCAATGTGAGAAGGCATTGATATGTAATAAGCATTTCTGTTAAAATGTATTTACAGCTAAAGTATAAAAACATATATAAATGCGAAGTATTCCTTAACGAACTTCGGCGAAATTTTGCGTATCTATCTATCTATCTATCTATCTATCTATCTATCTATCTATCTATCTATCTATCTATCTATCTATCTATCTATCTATCTATCTATCTATCTATCTATCTGTCTGTCTATCTGTCTGTCTATCTGTCTGTCTGTCTGTCTGTCTGTCTGTCTGTCTGTCTGTCTGTCTGTCTGTCTGTCTGTCTGTCTGTCTGTCTGTCTGTCTGTCTGTCTGTCTAGCCACTTACGTTTGCGTGTTCCTCCCGTGATCACCCCTTTAGCTTGGCGTGAGCCAATAAGTAGCATGGGAGGGTAAGAAGGTTTGACGAATTTGATGCGCTGCTGTAGACATGGATAATATCATAATCCCGTTCCGTACGTTGTCAAACACTTCCCGCCAGACAGTGGCACATACCCCATGGGCGGGTATATGCCGCTGGTATGCGGGTGTGCGCCACAGGTGATCGACATTCAGTATCTACCCAGGAACGATGAGAACACACATGAGCAATTCTAACGCGTGAGCGTTAAGAAATGCCCGACATCGAATGCGTCGACCCGACGAATGCATAGAATAAATGTCAGAGTCCCAGCTGGATTCAAATCCAAGCATTCTGCGAGGCAATGACGCATTTTACTACAGAGCTATGCCAGGTCTCGGAAATACTTTTCACCCGCCGCGGTGGTCTAGTGGCTAAGGTACTCGGCTGCTGACCCGCAGGGCGCGGGTTCGAATCCCGGCTGCGGCGGCTGCATTTCCGATGGAGGCGGAAATGTTGTAGGCCCGTGTGCTCAGATTTGGGTGCACGTTAAAGAACCCCAGGTGATTAAAATTTCCGGAGCCCTCCACTATGGCGTCTCTCATAATCATATCGTGGTTTTGGGACGTTAAACCCCACAAATCAAATCAAATACTTTTCAAATAGACGCTAATTGTCGTGAAAAGTCAACAGTGGTTGCAGTGTGCATACCGAATTTCATAAACATTACATGTGCACTTCTTTTATAAAGTCATCACGTTGGGTTAACATCAAGTGTGGTTTGTTGACATGCGCTGAAGTTGATTTATGTAGCAATGTCTAGGGCCAGCATCCTCGCGAGCATCCGTGCTTCAGAGTCTGGTGCTGCAAATACGCATGTGTCAGTTGGCAACGTTGCGCAAGTGCAAACTACTGGTTATAGAAACGTCTGACTCTCGAACATATGTCTGTGCGTACAACATTTGTACAAATATTTAGTGCCACTTCATGACATGTCGCTCAATAAACAAAATTGCAACACGGTCACTTTCCCTCCGCATGCTTCTCATAATGACGATTCCCAGGTACGTGAGATCTGCCAAATTTTTTTAGCACTGCGAACAGCAAATGCTGGACAACATAGCTTTCTTGCTGTGAACGTGGTGATAAACTCGGGAACTATATGCAAACGCTATCAGACGTTGCCTTCTTTCACTGCATATGTCTATGGAAAAACATGTTGCAAACATGTCCTAACATTCATAGTAAAAATAGCGCCAGTGTACGAGAGAAGAAGAAAGGCAACAGGAAAGAGTGTTGATTCAGCGCTCTTATCTGTTGTCTTTCTTCTCTTCTAGACTAGCGCTGCCTTTTACGATTACTCCACACTAACAAGCGCATGTTTTCACGTTTTTTTCTGCGTCATATATGCATTTACACAGCAGATATTGTTGTCGCAAACATTTCGACTGGTGGAACGCGCCGATGCAATATTTGCCTTCGGGCCCCTGAGTCGTTCATTCGAGGTAACGAGAAAACGCAGCCACTGATGCCACCGAAAATATGCACCAAGCTTTGCGCCAGGAATCAGCCCTCCAGTCTACTTCGTTATTTATTTGATGGTATACGCAGCCATTGATGCAAGGAGGCCGGGAACATCGTCTTATCAGTGCTCATTTTCAGTGAGCAAGCAATGGCCCAAGAACGTTCTAACCCTATCGCTGCCGAGCAAAGGACATTTGGCTCGCCTACGCTGCCACGTAGGCGTTTCGCTGAACGTTAATGAGCCTATACCAAGAATATTGGCACACCTTCGCCGAGAAACTACTTCTCAGAAGGCGTTTTAGTAAATGTAGCATGGGCAGCTCCACTACAAAACCTTAGCTTTATGCCGGACGTGTGTGTTTCCTCTTGTTAAGATTTATCCAAGCGTACTTGCTTCTCCGACTGGCGTAAGAGAAATAATCTTGCTTTTGTTCGTGTTTTCTCCTTTATGTTAATAGTAGCGATAAATCTCCGTATAAGAAGTGGTCAAGACAGAGCCACGGAATACGAAATCGTGTTCCGTGTTTGCCCTCCTTGATTGGACATTTCCAAATATGGCGGCATCACGCCGACATGCGCTGCGACAGTGGCAAGAACCATAACGGCCAAGAGCCAACAAAATATTATAGAGGATAATGACGAAAGCCTTATACTCATCGATCTTGTGAAGTGACCAGCGGCGTCTCTGGCGCCAACAACAGGGACACAAAACATTAATGCTGACACCTTAAGGCGTGAACATGACATCACAGGCCATGAAATATGTGACGTCATCTATACGTCGCTATCATGACACATGGTGTGACGTTTCCTCATTATGTAATCACATGAAAGTTTTGATTGGTTACTAAAAGTTCACAAGAGGACACGGTTAAGGCATGATTGGTTCCCGAGTACGCTACAGGGAAACATTTGGTTTTCGCACAGTCTTTTGCCGTTGGATCAAGGCCAGTAGGAGGATATGTGAACCGTCTGATGATGACTGCCGAGATAGCGCGTGTGCCAGTGACCGCCACCACATCCTCATAGTCACAGCTCATTGTTACTGAACATAAAAAAAAAACCCCAGTTGGTCAAATGTTCCGGAGCCCTCCTCTACCAATACCATGGTTTTAAATGACAAGCATTTCTTAGCGAGTTTCGATGATTTTGAGAGTATCCATCCATCCATCCATCCATCCATCCATCCATCCATCCATCCATCCATCCATCCATCCATCCATCCATCCATCCATCCATCCATCCATCCATCCATCCATCCGTCTGTCTGTCTGTCTGTCTGTCTGTCTGTCTGTCTGTCTGTCTGTCTGTCTGTCTGTCTGTCTGTCTGTCTGTCTGTCTGTCTGTCTGTCTGTCTGTCTGTCTGTCTGTCTATCTATCTATCTATCTATCTATCTATCTATCTAGTCGCCTACGACTTTTAGCTCTCCTGGCCGTTTCGATAATGGTATCAATACCAAACATGGTATGGCATTACATGACTATGAAGAACATATTTTACTAGTAATATAATGAAAATCATGACATGAATGTCATGAATCTCATGAATGCCATGATTTACATTTCATGGTCCTGCAACTCGTGCGGTGGATTCGTTCACATGGCATGTTGTAAAAATGGTATGGTATGACATGATTGCATGGCAAAGCAAGCGAAAGACCCTAACATGAAAATTATGATATGTGTCTCATGTATACACATGACTACATGCCAAGCTCATGATGTGCTCGCGGCTGCTTCGCTAGCATCACATATACAAAATTTGGTATTGTCGTTCGTGAATAGATGACGAAGGTATGGGACTCATGCAAACATGATAATCATGAGAAGCGTGTCATGTAACAACATGACTACATGCCACGCTAATGACGCGCTGGCGGCCGTTTCACTAGCTTCACTTATACCAAACTCAGCACTAGGCAACGCGAATGGACGAGATAGGTAAATGGCACATACAAACATGATACAAACATGATAATCACGACATGAGTTTCTTGTAACAACATGATTACATGTCACACTCATGATGCGCTCGCGGTCATTTCGCCAGCTTCAGATAAGTCAACTTTGGTATTACTTGCCGTCAATGGATGACGAATGTACAGTGACTGGTGCAAACATGATAATTATGAGATGTGTGTCATGTGAGAACATGACTACTTGCCACAGTCAAGGCACCAATACATTTCGACGAGACGTGGTGCGCGTGCTCACCGGCGTTCATTTCGACGCATCATGCCGGCGTTGTGACGCCAGGCGCCGGTCCTGCCATATACTCGCAGGTGCGCGCCGCACTATGTTGCTTTAACGCGTGCGCGTTTAAGCGCGTTCGACGTTCCTTTGTCACGAAAAGAGGGTGACGGAGTGTTGTCTGGGTAAAGGCCGTTTCATGTGCCGCGATTGCAGCGAAAAAAATCGTTCCGTTCGCTCCAATCGCTCTGTTCGCAGAGCCGCTAATGGCGGTTTCGTTTCACATGGACCGCGAACGGCCCACGCTTTTCGCTTTGCGTCTGGAGCGGCGGGAAACGTTTCTTAACCACCGTTCCTTGTGGGAGACACTGTAGAATTTTTCAAATATGATGAACCAATCTGCGTGCTATTATAGTAAGTTTACATGAACGGTAATGAAGAGCACTTGTGTATCGTCATTTAGGAACATTTTCCAGTTTCTAAGGTAATTTCAAAAGGCTTGGCCGGCCTGACCCTATTTCGACGGATCCCGACCAAAAAACGCTCCCACCGCTGCGATCAGAGCGAAAATTTCCAACATGTTGCAAGCTCGCCGCAAACCACAGCGGCGGGAGTGAACTGGCCTTTTTATCGCTGCGAGCGAATTCGCGGGCTGAAAATCGCTACTGTTTGTGTCATGTGAAACGGCCTTTACGCTTCGGTGCGAAATACAGCATGCCGCATTTCGCACCGGTTAACGTCGGGCCATGCCGACGGATGCTGGTCGCGCCGGCCGTGCCTGGCGTCATACTGTAGAGTGCTTGCGTTTCGCTAACGTAGCGTCGCTGTGCCTGCAGCGTGCACGCGCGTCAACGCTACATTGCAGTGTATTGGGCCCTTCACGATGCACGCATGGCCGTTTTTCTAGCTCCACATATACCAAATTTGGAGTTAAGTGACGTCAATGGATCAAGAAAATATATGACTGGTGCAAACATGATAATACTGACACGCATGTCATGTAAGAACATGACAACATACCACGCTCATAGAGTGTTTGCGGTCGTTTCGCTAGCTGCACGTATATTAAACTTGGTGTCACGTGACGTGAATAGATGACGAAGGTAAACGACATATACAAACATGATAATCATGACACGAAAGTCTTGTACGACATCATTTACGTCCACCTTGTAACGTTGTGGTGATTTTAAAATGGTATATCAATCTTTCTCATTTGTGCTTCGCATATCATTGATTCCCGCTGTACATGGGATCTGACAATTTTTTTGAACCTTGAAACACCCTTGCACCAAATGTAGTAACTCGAGGTGCTTGTGGTTTATCAGAATCCTGCATGCGGACCCACATCTGACCACCTATTAGTGATGGGCGTTGCTTACAAGATATTTCAATTTGGTTTTAAAGTAAAAGTGCGTGCTCGTTCAGTTATTTGGAGCGCTCCGAGCGCTCGACGGTGACGCACGCTCCCGCATCGGCTCTGTTAATGATAAAGGATTATTGCGGTTCTTCACGCCAGTGGCGGAAAACTTTGGCCTCATTGTCACCGCCAAGATCTCTGCTCCTAGTGGATACCACCCGTGTTCAGGTGGGCCACATTTTCGACAACTTCTTCGTGTTTTATCTCTACGCAGACGCGATGCCGAGCTAGGCCGCGTCCCGTTAGGCCTCGCTCTGCAACGCCCGAGTTTTCCCGGTGCGATGGCAGCCACTACCACGGTTACGGGCTATGATCCGACCACACTTCAAGTTGTGACGATGGAGACCACCTCCTCTGACCAAGCCAAGCCGTCGGAGAAAGAGTATTTAGCTGACATGGTGAAACTCTGGGAACGGAAGCTATCCCAAGCCGCGTCTGCGCCCAGGGTAAATGGGTCGCGCGCTGTGGCCCAGCAAAAGGCGGCTACCTTCAGGTCGTCCTCGTGCCCCTCTACGAATGGTGCGCGAACCACAGCTCCTGCCTCACCGATGCGTCAAGTGGCGACCACGCCATACCCCTCGTCTCTCTCGTGACGATTACATCGTCGTGCTGAAGCCGGGCGCTCCTTTCGAGCTCAAATCCATCCTCTCGTCCGATCGTGTCGGTGACGCGATTCGTGCATACTTGGGAAAACACTCGGAAAACACTGTACCCGCTGTGGCACTCAAGTCCAAGTGACTCCTGAAGGCCTAGCTCAACATGAATGCAACCCGACATGCCTCCTCTGCTGCGGGCCACACGAAACCGGTGCTCGGGGATGCCCAGTAAAGTATCGGAAACCTAAGCTACCATCAACCCCAAAGCGGACTGCACCCCCATCAGCAGGCCCACCAGAGGCTACGCAAGCTAAGCTTGACTCACCTCTCACTGACTCGCCGACCCCACCGCCGGCCACCTCAATTCACTACCCGCCACTTGTCACGGGACCACCTCAGGTAAGCAGCCTGGCAGGGATAAATGCTCCTGAGCCTCTCCTTCCCTCCCCTCTCCCTTCTTCCGTAGAGCTCGCCACTCTACGAAAAGAGAATGCGCTTCTTCAGCGGCAAATCGCAGCTCTCACTAAGCAGGTCGCAGCTCTCGAACTGCAACAGCAGAAACTGGCAGGACCTCCCACTGCTACCCCATTGGTTGAACCCACCACCCCTAATCTTGACCATCCTGCTACGCCCACCCCGTGTAGTGATACCACTCCCCCGACGACAGCGTCGGCTGCCCCTCCAGCTCAGGGGGTAACTCAGAACATTTCTCCTATAGACCAAACCTTACCATTGGAGGACCGCATTAGTCGCGTCGAAGATTCTGTTCTCTGCCACATGTCTACCATTAACGTTCACCGCATTGTAGCTGAGGTGGTTCAGGCGGTTCAGGCCTGGGCTGCCAGTTTCACACCAGAACTTGCTCACGCTAGGCCTCTACGGACAGCAATTCTGTCCCGCGTCGACGAAAGGTTGCCGGTTCCTCTTCTGCGGCTTTCAATTCAGCTTCCGTCCCCCTTCCAACTCTGCAAAGTCAGGGGCAGGACATGGATTGATTGATATGTGGGGTTTAACGTCCCAAAACCACCATATGATTATGAGAGATGCCGTAGTGGAGGGCTCCGGAAATTTCGACCACCTGGGGTTCCTTAACGTGCACCCAAATCTGAGCACACGGGCCTACAACATTTCCGCCTTCATCGGAAATGCAGCCGCCGCAGCCGGGATTCGAACCCGCGACCTGCGGGTCAGCAGCCGAGTACCTTAGCCACTAGACCACCGCGGCGGGGCGGGGCATGACATGGGAGATGAGCCATAAAATTCAGAGTTTCATCATGGCGGCTCCGTCATTTACATCTTCACTATCATCTCAATTCGAAATCATTCAATGAAACTGCAGGGAATTTGGGAACAGGCAAAAGCGTGCACATTTTCTGCTCTTCCTTCAATCTCGGGGCTCTCTTCCTGCCGTCATCGCCCTTCAAGAATGCGGTTCAAACCCTACCCTCTCCAGCTACTGCTCCTATACAGGCGGCACTAACACTAGTCTACTTGTTCACAAAACATATACGGCTGTTCAGGTCGATCTAGACGTAGACCTCCCCGACGATTACTGCATGATCTCCGTCCTTCCCCAGAAACGAGGTACTCCATCAATTCATATTGTTACTGTGTACTGTCCCCCACATATACAGCGGGTCATTTTCGCGGAACTCTTCTACAGGGCTCTCCAAGCGTCGGCTCAGCAACCCTTGGTGGTGGTCGGAGACTTAAATGCTCCTAGCCGACACTGGGGATACCACTTTGAAAAGCCTAGCGGCCGGAAGCTTAAAAAACTTATATCCACTCTTGGCTTCACACTGCTCACTGGCCCAGTGCTTCCCACGCGTATGGGAATTTCGGTGACACGTGATACATGTCTAGACCTCTCACTTACGCGTAACATTCGGCAGGCTACGTGGGAAAACCTCGATGACACTCTTGGGAGTGATAATTTTCTGCTGAAGATCACCTTCCCGACGCGGAAAATGCGCCAAATCTGGGGTCAAGGCAGTATCACGGACCGGTCAGCTGTTCGCACTACGCTTTCCCCTTGCTCTCCTCCCCAGAGGACTACCAGGCGTGGGCATCATACGCCCTCCATACACAGAAATCACGCACCAAACACATTACCACTTCCACATCAGCCCCTGCAGTGGATCCCCATCTCCTCCATCTTTGGGATGCATGCCACAGCCTTACCCGCCGGTGGAGACGATCTAAGCTAAATCGCAAGCTTCGCACCCGCATTGAAATGCTTACCTAGGAGACTGCTGCCTACTCTGCCCAGCTTGCGGATGCAAACTGGGTCGATGCCTGCGTGAAGGCTGCAGGTCAGATGAGCTCAAAAAATACATGGCAACTATTTTGGAGCCTCTTGGATCCCTCTACCACCCGTGGGTAAACACGACGCCAGCTTCGTCTGGCTTCCTATGCCTACCAGGACCCGTCGAGCTAACTCGCAAACGACCTCTGCGACCGCTATCTCTGTCGTACGATTGACTCCATGGGCTCCGAGTACGTCTACACCGGGATTCCCAACTCAGAACTTGATGCCCCCTTCACGTTCCCCGATCTTCGGGCGGCGTTCGCTAAAATGAAGCGAGGTACTGCACCAGGTAGGGATGGCATTACAGTCACTCTATTAGCCAACCTTCGCCAATTCCGCAAAAACTCTAGCTCTTACATTTGATTAACGCAGTATGGGACGGTGAACCCTTACCCCCTGAACGGACCACTTCGGTGGTCACATTCATTCCCAAACCAGGCAAGCCCATCAGAATTCAGACATTGCGACTCATCTCGCTCACTTCTTGCACGGCCAAACTTATGGAGACCATGGTCCGCGACCACCTGTCCGAATATCTGGAAAAAAAGGGTGTCTTTGATGACACAATGTTCGGGTTTCGCCCCCATCTGCCTGCGTAGGACGTCCTTATCAAACAACAGCACGACATCATTGACCTACTACGATGTGCCACAATGACAAAGCCATCCTAGCCCTCGCTCTCCGGGGTGCCTTCGACAATGTAAAGCATAGCATCATCCTTATCAATCTTAACAGCACGAACTCTGTCTCGAAAGCTTTCCGGTACATTAGGTCATTCCTTTCACATCGCACCGCTTTCATTCTCATCGACTCTGCGGAACATGGTCCGTATACATTAGGCACCCGCGGTACACCACAGGGAGCGGTTCTATCACCCATCCTTTTCAATTTGGCCATTCTCAAACTTCCTGCGCTCCTCACTCAGCTCGAAGGCATAGAGTACGCTCTACACGCTGATGTCATCACTATCTGGACCAATTCGTGCTCCCCTGCAGAAATTCAAGACCGCATACAGCAAGCGGCACTTATTGTGGACACTTACGCCTTATTATGCGGACTAGAGTGTTCCCCTACCAAATCATCGCTTCTCCCGGTATCATCTTTACCGCCACCTCAGATATCTCTGCCATCTGGCCCCATACCGCCTGTCGCAGAACTACGCATATTGGGCCTCGGCATCTCCTACTATGAACCCTGGCTCCATCATTGCACGTCTTCAGCACACTAGTGAGCAGGTTAGCCGTATGATTCGGCGGGTCTCCACCAAACATGGCGGCCTTCGCGGTCGACACTCCCTTCGCTTAGCTCACGCGTTTGTAACCAGCCGAGTCTTCTACGCTACCCCATACCTTCGCTTGTGTCGCCACCACGAGAACCAGTTGGACGCACTCCCCGATCGGTTTATAAGCGAGCACTAGACCTCCCCATTGCTAACTCCAATCGCCGCTCTGCGCCCTTGGGTGTGCACAACTCGTACGCCGAGTTGCGGGAGGCTCATCCACCAATCAAATCAACTGCCTATCCCAGACGGTTCATGAACGCGTCCTTCTGGACAGGCTTTCCCTGAACCCGATCTCTCCTCCACCACACAATTCCTCCGTTCCGGAGCTGTGGCGGCAAAAACTTTGGGTCGAGCCTCTTCCTCGCAACATAGATCCTAGTTAAAATACAGGCAGATGCTTAGCCCGAACACAACTTCTCCATACTCGATATTCCAAATCTTCTGGTGTCTTCTACGTAGATGTCTAAGGCCTAACCTCCTCTGGACACTTTACGGCCACAGTGATATCCGAGGGTCACCACGTTGACGGCATCTCTTTGCGCTCACCTGATGCAACTCGGGCTGAAGAGGTAGCCATCGCTTTGGTAGCCTCTCAAAGCTCAGCAAGAGTGATCATCACGGGCTCGCGCATCGCCTGTTCCCGATACCTGCAAGGTACCATAGCTTCTCTTGCCGCCGACCTTCTCTAGGCTGCCTCATGGCGCTTTGAACCTCACTTCATCCGCATAGTATGGCCTCCTGGCCATGCCGGTCTCCCCGGTAACGAAACGGCTCACGCCGCTGCCTGCGTTTCTTTCTCCCGGGCCGTTACCACTTTCGACCCCGCGTCTCCCCCAGGCACCTCAGCTCTTACGCAGTACCGCGAAATCCTTGATTACTATCGTAACTCGCGCCGCCTTTACCCAGCACCTGCACGGGGTCTCTCTAAAGCGGACGAGCGACTTCTGAGAAGCTTGCAGACGAACACCTTCTTGTGTCCTGCAGCCGCCCAGCATTTCATGCCGGGTATACACGGCTACTGTGCGCACTGTAGGGTGCTGTCCCACACGTACCACATAATTGCAGTATGCCCAGCTATACCTCTTCCTTTTTGATCCCCCTTTCCCCTACGCACAAGAGAGGCTTGGGAGGAGTTCCTGCTCAGCTGCTCCACCCGGGACGCTCAGCGCTCTCTGCTGGCCCACGCCCGAGCAGCGATGACCTCCAGTGGACTTCTGGAATAAGGAGACCACCCAAGTGCATTTGTAGTGCAACTCTCAGTGGTTTTCTGCATAAATGTTTTTTCTACCACCATCAGTTACTTAGATGGAATTGGCACTTTCTGTTATTTCATGTAGACAGAGGGCCCCCTCGTAACGTTTCAGAGGTCAGACAAGTATTGTTGGCGTCAGAGGAACTGTGCGGGGCTCGCACAGTTTCCAGACTGGCAGCCGGCGAGGACTGTTGTTCGTCAAACCTCCCACTTTGTTGTCGGGCTGCCTTTAAGATGGTCTTGGCTGCTTTTGCCAGGATGGCTCCTCTTTTTATCTGATGCGGACACGCTCAAAATATCCTCATCGTTTCGTTCTTCACCAAGTTCGGGCCATCCTATACTGAGACGCCGTGTTCAGCGTGACTGAAGTTTAAGAGCAGGCAGACCCAGGCGCTGCCCCGCTGTGAGGCGCTAGTTTCTTATGGCATTAGGCAGGCGTTTCCAACTGACGCAAAGTCGTTCCGAATGAATGGCGCTAGCATATTTTATATGATGTATAAAACATTGGCGATTCTATTTTGGCATTAGCAGACGCAAAGCTACAAATTCCTGCAAAAAAGTCGCAAAGAAACGTTTTGTTTTCAGGTGTCCTTTAAACCCCACCACTTAATATTACTATTACAGTAGTAGAAGTACTATTAATAGTACTAGTAGTAGCAGCAGTAGTAGCGGTTATGTGTAATCATTTTTAGCTAAAAATACTAAGAGGTAGATCCCAGCTTCCATGTTGCATTCATTTATAAGTGTAACAATCGCTTTTGCCGTGTAAGTATTGTGAAGCTATTAGCCCTGTGTCAGATTTTACAGTGCAGGCATTCTTTGCACGCCCAATGACTTCGATTCCGCACTCTAACCTCGGTGCTAGGTTTGTCACTTCCTGTTGCATAAACTGCCTTCCCCGCTTGCAGTGCCTTGTGAATAGAAAAACACAGTGGCATACGTGGCCATCGCTCAGCGTGCTTGTTAGAGTAAAAAGGCACTCCAATCAGCTGCGCCGTCTGCGTAGCATCTTGCAGGATGATGAGTGATTCGAAAAAAGAAAAGCCGCTCTTGCAAAAAAAGGCTATCTGGTTGCGTTATATAAGTGGTCCTTTATTACCTCGTTTCAGAGCGTCCACAAAACTGAGCGATTTCTCAGGCGAAATGAGCTTGAAAGAAGCGGCTATAAAGTCTCGCTCAAGAATCACGGTGGACCTTTATCTGAATACCACTTGATGGTTGTCGACGACATGCCTTTATACTATGGGATGTTGGACTAACAGCAAGCAAAATGTTCCCTGAAAGGACTGACTCTGCAAGAGCCCTCATGCGACATATAGAATGCAACAGGAATCATTCTCGCTCGGTTTGTACGCAGCGTGGTTGTAATCCCCAATTCAATAGCACAGGGATTTTGGAAAAATACAATGATCAACGTGGCGAAAAAAACTTTGAAGTCCACGTTATCCAAACCTGGAGTGACTCATCTCTAAGCATGACTTTTAGGAGTTTGTTAAACAACTTTAAGGAGTCTTCAGCTTCTCCTTCAACAAGAAAATGACATAGCGAAATCGGGGCCTATCATCATTGCCTTCGAAAACTAACATGAGAAAATTCCGTTGTAATAATAACGAACTCATTATCGGTCTGCAGTGCGCTCACGGCATCCGGTGATTTGCACGCATTGAACGAATTGAATTTCCTAGTACCGAAGCACTAAACTCACGTACGATTAGTATGGGTGCCTGGGAATAGAGCCATAAGAACAAATAAAACTGCCGATGCACTAGCGAAAGCTTTTATAAAAGCCTCTATAGAGCTTTCATAGTAGCGGCCACATTTCGGAGGCAAATAAAGATGCGATACTCCGCTACACAACCTTCAAAAAATTCCTTGGATGGTAACCATGTAACAACACCCCGCAAAGTTTCTTAAGTCATAACGGAGGTCTGTAACTTTTAGGGGCGAAGCTCCTTAGGGCGTGGGCTGTGCGTACCCTGTATGTAGCCACCTCTAGTTTAGTTTTTGCAGTGTTCACTAGATGGCGGTACCGTCCCCTGTATGTAGCCACCTCTAGTTTAGTTCTTGCAGTGTTCACTAGATGGCGGTACCGTCTCCTGTATGTAGCCACCTCTCGTTTTGTTCTTGTAGTGTTTACTAGATGGTGGTACTTGTAGCTGATGATGAAAAGATGCAAGATGTTATAAACTAGAAAGCGGTACTTGTAGTTGATGAAAGACGCGAGATCTTATAAAATAGAAATGATGTCACATATGGCGCGTGTCATTGGTTGAAGGCAATCGTTCGATTTAGTGCGGCGACGTACGCTAGGGGGAGCGATGTAATAAAATCGAGTGGGCAAAATGTACAGAGGATTCATGGTTTACCAGGTTTACCTCCGGAGCTTCGCCCACTCATCATCATTCACTTCGTGGATATGGCGGCACTTTTTTTATTCATCATGTTACGCTGTCGTATTCCTTCAATAAACTTTATTTTGTCAGACATGGCATGACTCCCTCCCCGCTTTATTTTTTGGGCAAGAGATAACTATTGAACACTTCATGAACTCTGATCAAACCTTTTCAACATTAAGAAAGATATCTATAGAAAAGCGCTTACATATCTTCGGATTAGTCATGACAACGTCAAATTTCCTATTGCTGGGTTCACATAAACTTGGGCACAGCAAGAGCAAAACATGCGAGGCCATGCAAGGTATCAATCAACAGTCGAACGAATTTACTCAATAACATGAATAACAAAGGTTCTTAATTGCCCGAGTTCGCCATGAAAGAATTTTTTGTATCAGTCCTTTATTTCTATTTCAGTAGGAACTGATTCATCTAATTGTTTACTTCAGAATAATTCACAAAATATATTTGTGTGTGTAACAAGAAAATTATTCTTTTCGTATATATATATATATATATATATATATATATATTTATATTTATATATATATATTCTTTTTTAAGGCACTTGACTCTTGGGCAATCCTCCAGAATGGGTGGGTGTGAGCCAAAAATTTAGGATATGCATCTACATCTTCTCAATTGGTATCAAGTCTTGGCCACTTGACGGACACCACACCATAAAAAAAGACTTCTGTGCGCATAACATAATCTGTTTCTGACTACGCCAGAGTGCTTACTGCGACTGGACTTGCAGAGTGCTCACTATTACATAATCTCTGTTTCGCAAATTGTCACTAGCCATCTGTAAGAATACACATCCACCCATACAACTGCACTCTTTTTGTATGCTGTAGTTTTGAAGATTATTAACTATTACTTCAAGCTATGCAGCCTGTGTGCCTTTCAACCACTCGCTCATTTCGCGATGCAGGTATCTTAATGCCCCGGTTGATTCTGTGCTTTTTTCATACAATATGACACACGTTCAAGATACTCCTTCCGACATGATATTCACAAGAGGCTTTTATTTTCCAAAACTATCGGAAGCAGAGACGTGGTCCTTTCATACAACACTTGCTTGCTATTCAGACATTCTGTCCTGAATTTAACTCAAATTTTTTATGATTTATAATTTCAAAGCTTTCTAATTTTCACTCAAAGATAAAGCTTATTTTTCGCTCAACGAATGACTTCCACGCCGTCACGGTTGCGAGAATACTTGCAAAAAACATTCAATTTAACGCTGTATGAATAAAAGAGCATGAATACATTGATCGATGACATTAATCTTTGCAAATGTGCACTCTGGACTGCTGCTCTGAATGCTTTTTTTTTTTAATGTTTCCCTGGGGGTACCTGTTCCGCCACGGCAACAGGCACTCATTGATACTAGTCTGCATGCTCTTCATATTTTTTGTTTTTTTTATGTGTGCGCCATTCAAAGGCTGATTTGTAATTTCCATAAGACACTTTCTCACAACAAAGGTGGAATGTTGCAAGATAGCTCTAACCCCTATTCAAGACGGCACAGAATATTTTTTCTACCAAATATTCAAGCAGCTTTGTGTTGTTTGAATTAAACACACTGCTAAGGAGTACCTATATGTATCTAAAAAGAGTTAATCTTTCACGCTTCAAGAAAATTCTCATGAGAATGGATTGTAATCCTGCTTAACTTCAACTTGTCTTCATTTCCCAGCGTTGCTTCAGTGGGGCACGGGGTACACCACGTCTATACACACAATCTTCACGACGCTTATGATAATTTCTGCAAAACGCATCACTAATCATGTGTTGGGCTACTTTTCACTCGGCTGCTGCCTTTCTAATCAAGAACGCCGTAGCATATCTTACGTAGACCTTTTTATGGACTGAATTAGGAATTATGAACGAGATTTTGGTGGCGGCTCATTAAGGCAAGGAATTGCGAAGAGCACTCATTAGGGCAGTCTTTGTGTAAGAATAAAGAAGAAACATTGTGGCCTTAAGTGGGCTTAGTAACAGTCTCTACCTAATGAGTTTACTGCTTACATAGGCATCACTTTTTATTGCCACCGTGACTCAAATTTTTTCACATATTTAGAACAATTTATCACTTTCATGGCTTTGAAGTTCCTGGTACGCTTAGCAGAAAACTTACGCATACTATGCCTCGGCGTTAACGATAACGCCTAGGCGGCCTAATAAGGTGTAGTCTTTGTGAAAGTTCTTTAATTATTTGAAATGAGCGACCATCTACTAGGTGGGCCTGAAGGAAATTTCGGCGTTTTGTTATTTACTCCTAATTTGTTGGTGCTCTCCCAGTACCCCCAGTACCGCAGGTTTGGCGCGCCAACACCTCTTGTTTTTCGTTAGATGGATACGAAGGAAAATAGAATATTTCCCACCACGGTAGTCTTTCGTGGGAAGTGCTGTATGAAAAAGATTCTATGTGTGATGCGTCTGAGAATACCCTAGGGTAAAGACGTAAACGAATACCCTAGGTAAAGACGTGGAATAAATGACGTAGGTGAAAGATGTGCATTGAATAAAAGACGTTGAATGACTGCATTTCAAGTAACTCCCTTGACTTAATATTTAAACGATAAAGCTAAACATTTTGTTTTGCCTAATAATTGATGCTGTTCGTGGCGTGTTTGACTGTGAGTGAAAAAAAAAAACAGCCTTGGCCGTTAGCGCAAACTCGAGGCAAGTACGAAAAAACAGTGCAGCTGGAGGTCTTTTGCATTTTGATTTTCTTTATGGCACAGTTTATAGCGCCACTGACAAGTGACAGCAGGCTGTCGATTGGGAATCGGAAAGCATGCACCACGCTCAGCTCTTACAGGCGACGAATAAATGTCCCCCGACATGTAACAATAATCAATCATTTGTTCCGTGCATCAGAACAAGCCATGAGATCACAGTGCAGACAAACGCAAAAATAAAAGCATAAAAATATACAGTACAATACAGACAATCTTCAGACGAAAAAATGAAAAAGAGGGAAGATGCAGTCAAAAACAAATCAGCACAAAATTAGTAGACTAGTAAAACAAGAGAATCATAGAATGGATTTTGAAAATGAAGAGCAATATACACAATTATGTAAATGCTTCCCTGAAAGACGGAAAGGGGCCGAACTTGTACATCGCAAAAAACTATGTCCAGACAGTGCAGTGCTGCGATGAAAAAATTGACAGTTGATTGTGAAAAAAATTAAGATCAAGAAAGTTAACACTATAGTGTATTGTATTCTGTGAGTGATAGAGTGTTCAAAAAAGTGCGTAGGCACATGAAATGGTCGATTCTACTTGGTAACGTACGTATTTTTACGACTCCGAAAATTTGCACAACTGAGAAGTAAAGCACGGGATAACATACCGTGGATTTGTTTGTAAAGAAACAACAGGTACGAGCGGTTCTGTCGACAGTGAAGAAATGGCAATGGTAATAATCCGGCATCACTAAAACGAGATCCAGAGTCATTACTAGCGAAAGGATGGTTCTAAATGCTTCTGAATTTTTTCCTTGACTCGCTCAATGACGTCACTGCCAGATTTTGGGCGGCCATTCGAGATAAAAGATGCATACTCAAGTTGAGAAAGACCTATTGCGCTGTAAAAATTCTGACAGGCTAAAGGAACACTGAATTCTCGAGAGATTCTGCAAACACTGCCGGGAAAGCAAAAGACTCGCGTGGCTGTATGCTTAGTGTGAGCAGAAAAATTGAGCATGCTATCAAAAAGAGCATCATGCTCACTGAATGAGTTCATAAATATTGTCGCGGTACAACGCGAATAAAACACAGATACACCTTGGGACGACGAAAGGCAGCGTGTCCTGAACAGCTCAGTCACAAGATCGTCTTCTTCAGCCTCGAGAGAAGCTAAAGGCCCACTACCTCGTGCCCACTAAATGGCCCATCATCGTTATCGTCCACATGTAGACACGCGTCATTTGCCTCTCTCCCAAAGAGCATCGCCCCGATGCGCAGTCTGTAATGCAGTTTTTTTTTCTAAATTAAAGTATCATGCAATCACTCGCTGACGTAGGGTTTCATGCGGACTACGTGAACGAGTTCAGGATGGTGCTGGCGACGCCTTGTACTATACGAACAGTCGGGAACAACTTCGTAAGTGACATCGCTCAGTCGTCGCACAACTAGGTACGGTCCAAAGTATCTTCTTAAAAGTTTTTCGGAAAGTCCTCGTTTTCGTATGGGCGTCCAAACCCATACTTTGTCGCCAGTTTGGTAGACGACTGTTCTGCGGTGAGCATTGTAGCGGCCTGCATCGTAGTCTTGCTGCTGGCTGATCCGTAAACGTGCAAGTTGCCTAGCTTCTTCTGCGCGTTCCGTAAACGTGTCGGCGTCCGGGACGATGTCGTCGCCTTCGTGCGGTAACATTGCATCTAACATGGTTCGTACTTCCCGTCCATGAACGAGGCTGAAAGGTGTCATGCGGGTCGTTTCTTGCTTGGCCGTGTTGTATGCAAACGTTATGTAAGGCAAGATTGTATCCCAGTTTTTGTGTTCGACGTCAACGTACATCGAAAGCATGTCTTCAATGGTTTTGTTTAGACGCTCTGTCAGCCCGTTTGTTTGTGGGTGGTATGCGGTGGTCTTACGATGCGTTGTTCCACTCAGCATCAAAACATGGTCCAAAAGAGCTGCTGTAAATGCGGTTCCTCTGTCTGTGATTACGACGGTTGGTGCACCATGCCTCAGTACAATATTCTCGATAAAAAATCTTGCCACCTCCGCTGCTGTACCTCTCTGGATAGCCTTTGTCTCGGCATAACGGGTCAAATAATCCGTCGCGACGATAACCCATCGGTTGCCTGCAGTAGAAGTAGGGAGTGGGCCCAAAATGTCCATGCCGATCTGGTGGAATGGAGTCATTGGGACCTGTACGGGTTGCAGCAGGCCAGCTGGTTTAGTTGGCGGTGACTTGCGTCGCTGGCAGTCGAGACAGGTACGGACGTGGTGCTTCACGGCTGTGGTTAGTCTTGGCCAGTAATACCTTTGCTGTACCCTGGCCAACGTTCTTGTGTAACCCAAGTGGCCAGAGGTAACCTCGTTGTGGCATGCTTTCAGTACTTCGGTGCGAAGGGCTGCTGGGATGACGAGCAGATAGGCAGATCCCGTCGACGAAAAATTTCTTTTATAGAGTACTCCGCCACGTAAACAAAATGATGACAACGCTCTTGCGAAAACTCTTGGCGCCTTCCGAGATCTGCCATCCAAGTAGGTAATTAAGCCAAGCAACTCAGCGTCGTCTCGTTGTTGCTGCGCAATGGTGGTCGTGTCGAGGACACCGAGGAATGATGTTTCCTCCTCCTCGGGTAGGGTTGCCGACTCAATGGGTGAACGGGACAAACAGTCGGCGTCCATATGTCGCTTCCCTGACTTATGTACGACTGTCATGTCGAATTCCTGCAGCCTGAGACTCCAACGCGCTAATCGGCCGGTAGGGTCTTTAAGATTAGTTAACCAACACAGTGAGTGGTGGTCGCTAATTACTTTGAAGGGGCGGCCATATAAATACGGACGAAATTTTGTAACCGCCCATACCACGGCGAGACACTCCTTCTCAGTCGTGGAGTAATTAGCCTCAGCACGTGTTAACGTTCTGCTTGCGTAAGCGATTACCCTTTCCGCGCCATCTTGCTGCTGCACAAGCACAGCTCCCAGACCGACATTGCTAGCATCGGTGTGAAGCACCGTAGGGGCTCTCTCGTCGAAGTGGGCAAGGACTGGGGGTGTTTGTAGTCGCTGGCGAAGATCGTTAAAAGCAGCTTCCTCTTCGTTATTCCACTCAAACGTGACGTCTTCTCTTGTTAGGCGAGTTAGTGGTGATGCTATGCGTGCGAAGTCCGCGATAAATCGTCGATAATACGCGCAGAGGCCGAGAAAGCGTCTGACAGCCTTTTTATTGGTCGGCAAGGGGAACTGTTCTACGGCTGCGATTTTTTCAGGATCGGGACGAATACCAGCATGACTGACGACATGACCAAGAAATCGCAGCTCTTCGTAGCAAAAGTGGCACTTCTCAGGCTTCAACGTCAGGCCCGCGGACTGTATGGCTCGTAAGACCACCTCAAGTCTTTCAAGGTGCTCGTCAAACGTCGCGGAAAACACTATGACGTCGTCCAGATATACTAAGCATGTTTTCCACTTCAACCCAGAAAGCACGGTATCCATGAGTCTTTGAAAGGTAGCAGGGGCTGAGCACAAACCGAATGGCAAGACCTTAAATTCATATAACCCATCTGGTGTCACAAAAGCGGTCTTCTCGCGGTCTCTCGGGTCCACCTCGATTTGCCAATATCCACTCCGCAAGTCCATTGAAGAGAAGTATCGAGCATGTCGAAGTCTGTCGAGAGAGTCGTCTATACGCGGTAGTGGATATACGTCTTTCTTGGTCACCTGATTTAGCTTCCGGTAATCCACACAGAAGCGCAGGCTGCCGTCCTTTTTCTTAACGAGGACTACAGGCGACGCCCAGGGGCTCTGTGAAGGCTGAATGACGTCATCTTCAAGCATTCTGTCTACCTGCTGTTGTATCGCTTCACGTTCTTTTGGAGCCACGCGATAAGGGTTCTGGTGAATAGGTCTCGCCGTTTCCTCGGTAATTATTCGATGCCTGGTTAGAGGCGTGCGGCCAACTCTTGATGTTGTCGAAAAGCAGTCTTGAAATTTGCCCAGTAACTCAAGGAGTCTGCGTCGGTCGTCTTTTGGCAAAGTAATGCTAACGTCCAGAACAGGCGCTGAATCAAGATTTAGTGACTCGTCGACTACCGCCAAGCAGCCTTCGGCATCTATGACATCGTCGAAGTAAGCGACAGCCGTGCCTTTAGGAAGATGCCGGCGCTCAGCACTAAAATTGGTCAGCAGCAAGTCCGTGCGTCCAGCAGCAACTCTGACGATACCTCGTGCGACAGAAATACCGTGGGTGAAGAGCAGCGAGCTTATTCGGTCCGCAACTCCTTCGGCGTCAAACTGAGCAGCGGCGGCCACAGAAACAAGCGTGCATGACCTCGGAGGGAGAACCACATCGTCATCAGTAAGACGCAGTTGGTTTGGTCGCGCCTCTGGGGAATCGGGTAAGCCCGAACTGTTGCAAAACGTAATCAAGCTCTCTGGTATGTTGATGACGGCACCATATTCCCTTAAAAAGTCCATGCCGAGAATTACGTCTCCGCAGCATGCGGCGATAACGACGAACGACGCCGTGAAAGGAGAACCTCCGATGTCAATTCTTGCGGTACATCTTCCCGAGGGCATCAATAACTGGCCTCCTGCTGTTCTTATATGAGGGCCCGTCCACAGCGTCTTCACTTTTCTGAGGCTGTCGGCGAGGTCCTGACTGATAATGGAGAAGTCGGCACCAGTGTCGACTAAAGCTGTCACTTTCTGGCCGTCGAGAAGAACACTAAGGTCAGCAGTCACAATTTCATCGCTTTCACGGCTTATCGGCTGTATGGCGTCGTGCTGTGGGGGCTTCTTGTCGTTATCTTTATGGCCTGCAACCTTGCCCCTGGAGGTCGCCGCTCTCAGTTTCCCCGGCGCGGGCTAGGTGACCTTCTTGTATTAAGGTTCGCATAGGTGCGGTGGTGCGACAAAGGCGAACGGGCGGGGGACGGAGAGCGGGACTGACGTCTCGGACCAGGAGGCTGAGCAGGCATTGCCTTCTCTGCAGTGGTAGAGCCGTCCTCAAAGTGATAATGGGCTCCATAGAAAGAGGTGTCGTCACGGCGCGGAGTGTATTCGTCGTTGGCACGTCGACTGTCAAACCAAGGTCGTTGGGGACGGAATGAATCACCTCGATGCCAGCAATGACGGGCAATATGTCCTGCACCTCCGCAGTGAAAGCATAGTGGACGCCTGTCCACGGTGCGCCATGCATCTGTTTTCCGGGTCGGTGGACGCGTCGATGCCCATGGGGTGGCTGTGGATGGCTGGTTGTGTGGCTGTAGCATAGGTGTTTGATGCAGTGTCTGCTCTTGCGGCGGATACGAAGGGGCCATCGGCACCTGGTGGTACAGCGTCGGCATAGCGGGTGGTGGACGTCGGAGAGCGGCAGCGTAGCTCATAGGACGCTGCTGAGCATCAGGACTAGCCGTAGACAACGCTTGGTGGATTTCATCGCGTACGACTTCAGCGATCGATGCGATGGGATTTTCAGCAACAGGATTCCGCAACTTCTGCAGTTCCTCGCGAACTATCTCCCTAATCAAGTCTCGCAAGCAGCTCTGGC
The DNA here is from genome assembly GCF_043290135.1 of Rhipicephalus microplus. Classification (NCBI taxonomy): domain Eukaryota; kingdom Metazoa; phylum Arthropoda; class Arachnida; order Ixodida; family Ixodidae; genus Rhipicephalus; species Rhipicephalus microplus. Next base: position 63,366,648 of record NC_134706.1, on the reverse strand, counting down.
TCTCAGACGTCATGGCGGTAGCATTGATTGGGACATTGCAGGACATGCGGTCATATTGCCTGCAGCGTTGATGAAGGGCCCGCTCGATAGCCGTAGCCTCCTTAATGAAGTCAACCACGGTAGTCGGAGGGTTGCGCAGTAGCCCGGCAAAAAGCTGCTCCTTGACACCGCGCATGAGGTAACTCAACTTTTTATCTTCCGTCATGTGCGGGTTAGCTCGTTGAAAGAGACGAGTCATGTCCTCGGCAAACATTGCAACGGTTTCGTTGGGTTTTTGAACCCGTAGCTCCAATAACTGCTGCGCGCGGTCCCTTCTATCGATATTGGCGAAGGTATCGACGAACTTCTCTCGAAAGTCGGGCCAAGCTGACAGATTGCTTTCTCTATTCTCATACCAAGTGCGAGCACCGTCGTCAAGGTAGAAATAGGCGCGCCAAAGCTTTTCCTGTTCCGACCAATGATTTACCTTGGCAACACGCTCATAGTGGTCAAGCCAGTCGTGAACGTCTTCATGGGCACCGCCACTAAAGCGATCGGGAACGAGGGGTTGAAAGAGGGTCACCTGAGATGGGTGCGTCGGAAAGCTGCCTTGGGGCACCTGTTGCGAGCTTTCGTTGGCCATTGGTTGAGCTGTGCGGTGCCTAGCAGGTTCCGGCGAGTGAGTCAGCTCTGGCGCGAGGCCTCGCAACCGTCGACTGGAGCGATGCACCGGTGTTTCTACAGGTGACGGTGCGTTTGGACTCGATGAGCGGCTCCCAGCGGGCGTGTGGAGCATCAGACAGGGTTGCTACCCAGCGCCTCCACCAGTGTCGCGGTACAACGCGAATAAAACACAGATACACCTTGGGACGACGAAAGGCAGCGTGTCCTGAACAGCTCAGTCACAAGATCGTCTTCTTCAGCCTCGAGAGAAGCTAAAGGCCCACTACCTCGTGCCCACTAAATGCCCCATCATCGTTATCGTCCACATGTAGACACGCGTCAATATACATAAGGACACGGTATCGACAGAGTATGAAATGACACGATGGATGTTTTGCGAGATATAATCAAAAATTTAGTCTTTGACGTATTTAGACAAAGGTTATTCTTATCACTCCATTCGAAGAAAGGACACAAATTTGACTGCGGAAAGCTGCACTCGTTTACTGAATGCATTTGCTTAAATATATTGATGTCTTCGGCATGCCATAGAAAAGAATAATAACAAATTGCAAAAAACACTGTAACGTAACATAAAATAAGAGTGAACCTAGTACTGGTCCTTGAGGAACTGTACTAGTCCCTTTGTAGAAGGAAGACATTTGTCCATTCACAGCCACACAACATGATCCATTAAGCAGATAGCTGTGCAGGAGATTCGCAACAGATGAGTCAACATATTTTAGAAATTTATTCAAGAGCAGTGAGTGACTGACTACGTGAAAAGCATTGTTCAGGTCCCCGTAGACCCCATCAACCTGTTCTCTCTGATAAATAGGTGGGCTGAATTGCATCACGAAACTATATGTGGTTACTTCACGGCCAAAAAAACCTGAGTTAATTAGAAATCGAATAATTATTTACGCTAACATACAATATGTTCAGAAAAGCCAGCTCAAAGATCTGCAATTTGGCACACAGTAGAGAAATCGGGTGATAATTAGAAACATCAGTTTTGCTGACCGATCTAAGTACTGGAAAAATACGCACAGTTTTCCAAATGTTAGAAAATGTGGAAGCTTTCATAGAGATAATAAATATTGTAGTCAGTACCGCGGCAAGTATACTACCTTAAGCTTTTAGTACGTTGTTAGGAATGCCCTCAGAGCCACTTGATAAGGATGATTTTAAGCGCCTAATGGATGAGCAGACGAGCTTTTCAGCCTGAGATAGACCACTAGATGTGCTAACTGCCTTGGGCTGTTGTACTATCTGTGCCCTAGAGTCTGAGGCCTTACAGACGGATGAAAAATGCGGGGCGAAACAGTTAGCGACGTCATGCACTTCGACACCATCCGAGTTTAGTAGCCTAAAGGACTCCCCCCTTTTGCTAACCATTTGCGTACGTACTTCCAAAAGTGACCAGGACTCTCAGAAAGATTCTTTTCTAATAATGCAATACATAAACTATGGTCTTGTTTATATAGGTGTTTAGAGAGTGCTCGAGAAAACTTTAACTCTTCCTTCCACTTGCTGAAAGGAGAACATTTGGCCTTCTTGTAGGCGTGATTTCTCATGCTTCAGTGCACTTGTAAGTTGAGGGTCAACAAGGGGAAAAATTCACTATGTTTAGGCGCAAAATGTGGTGTAAACTTACGCATGCTGTTACACGCTCCGTAAACTGCTCGACTTAGTCGTTAACATTTGGTTTGTCAGCAAATTGTGACCAACCAAAGGCTGAGAAGTAATGATAAAACCCAGTGTAGTGACGTCTCCTGAAAGCAAATTTTGGAGATTGTTTAAAATGACTGCTCTAGCTAGGTTCACCCCATACACATAATTTTGCGTTATAATGGGTACAATTTCGTCAAGACTAACGAGAGTGATGTCGGAGCATCAAACTTCAACAGGTTTAATGTTTGACAGACAAGAGGTCTAAGACATTGTATCTGCCAGTGAAAACTGTGTTATGTTGCAGGAGAGAAGTAAACGCTGAAAGATCCACGAGCTGGCAGCACTTTTATTAATGAGTTATCTATAATTAGCAACGTTAAGCGTGCTCCCAACAATTCCAGGCACATTAAAGTCACCAAGAACAATATTTATGTGCCCACCATAGGACGAAACTGCGTGTACAATTTAAGACGTGACATCATAAAACATGGCAGTGGAATTGCTTGGCGGTAAATAGAAACATCACATTAACAATTTATCTCGACACTCCAGGCTAATTTAAAGTAGATTGATTCTTCGAAAGATTCCAGGCCTTTCCGTCTAACAAATTTAAGAGAAGTGTCAATGGCAATCAGCACACCGCCACCTTTCTGTCTGGGTGCACTGAAATCTCAGTCGCTGTCATGGAGAAAGGGGTAGCTGCAGAAAGTGGTGAAGGTCGCGGGGGAAAACGCCAGACGAGGAAATGTCAGGGTCCAGCTGGGTTTCATGAATGGCCATAATAAGAAATGAAGACGAAAGAACAATAGTGAAAAACACTTTTTCTTGGTGCGTAGACAACGGGTTTTCTGTTAGAGAATTTTCACGTTACACGGCACTTTCGAAACTAGGCACTAGCTCAGAGAAACGAAGCATGTCAACGTGCAGCACCCCACGAAAAGGCTTGACGAAGCATATTAGAGGCCGCTTTGAAGGGTGATTCAAGCAGCATAGCCTTTGTCGTCAGCTTCGATGTAGAAAAAATAGGTCTGAAATTTACTCTGAAGTTGGCAGCAAGAAATGGGAGACAGATCTATGGTAGTGCTATGTTTTTTATGTCAGAAGCAGTGATGCGAGGACTCAGCCTCAAAACAAAACAGCCTTCGGCTGTTGCGGATGATGTGGCCGTGACTGAATAATCATTCAGCGAACAAGGAGCGTGGAAGCACGTACAGAAGAAGCGAAGAGGCACACAAGCACGCTTTGCTTCTTGTTTGTCTTCGCCGCGCTCCCAGTTTGCTGGACGATTACGAACTACCAACAAGCCCATCTTTCTATCCTGACTAAAAAATGCCACATATTTATGTCCCGAAACCAACGAACAGCGGACACAGAAACCAAACTGTAACTACGTCGTGTGTGTGATTGGAATTTACAGCGTTTATTTTTTGGAACACACCCAAGATATCTTACACAGTTATATAGTTTTCTGATGTAGCAGATAGAGCTAAGTATTTCTGGGTGGTCTATTTTGGTTGTATTATTTGTCTTCTGGCAGACTAGGATGCATTCAAACAGCAATTTTAAACAAATTATCCGCAGTTTGCCGACTTTTAAATGCTGCCAAGAATTTCGGCGTTGCCCAGAGTAATGTCATCTACCTATAAAACCTGCTAACATTCAGGGATTGCACGTATTTCGTTTGGTAGAACTATTGAACTACACAGTAAAGTAGCAAATTGGGCTAGTTGGAACATACTCATCACGTTCAGCGCGCAACAATGATAAAAACAAAAGAAAGTGCACGACACAAAACACGCATACCAGCTGAAAGTTTAATGAAAAGAAACGTGTCATATATATGCAGACATAAAGGTATAAAAAAGCTTGATTCCTTCCACCAAGCACGTTATCAAGTATGCTGTAAATGCACAATCTCAGCATCTGTGAGAGCGCTTGAAGGTGTGCTCAAGCACCTGTCTGCTGCTGTTTTGATCCCATATGCTTCAGCAATTTCACAAGTGCGTGAAACTGTGTTGATGAGGCATAGAGACCAGCGCATGCGTGAAACTGCTGATGCGTATGGCATCAAAACAGCAGTAGACAGGTGCGTGAACACACGTTGCTGAGATTGTGCACTTACAGCACACTTGATTACGTGCTTAATGAAGGAGTCAAGCTTTTTTATACCTTTCTGTCTGCATATATATGACACGTTTCTTTCAGTAAACATTCAGTTCGTATATATCACTTCTGTCGTGCACTTCCCAGAGTTTTTTTTGTCCTTGTTGTGCGCTGACCGTGATAGGATTGCCCTACACATACAAATAAAAATTAACACGAGGAATTGTTGAGATATTCGGTACATATTGGAACTGGGAATTTCGGCACAACCTTTTCAGCCGTCATCTACGAAACATGCTGATCAGATCATCCGTGACATATGATCTCCAGCTGCCATCTGAATGAAGTTGTTCGTAGAACCTGAGAAAATGCAAATTAAGAAAAAAATTATATGTTATGCAAATAATTGCAAACACACCACAATGAATGGCACAAGTAGTAAATCGTGTGGATATTTCTGTGCAACTAGAATGCCGAACCTTTTGCCGTCCATATAATGAAGCTCCTGGAAGAACGAATAAAGTCTATGGTACTATTTTCTAGGCATCAAATTTCTCCATCTGACACTGCGATGTTCATGCATTCAAGTTTCCTAGACTGAGAAACCCCGCTATTTCTGGGACACTTAGTAACTCCATTGTCCCGTTTTTTTACATGTATCTGTCCTTCTACGAACTGCTATAGGTATTTTTCTGCTTGTTACATTAGTTGTTCATTTCTGGTATTTGAGAGAAAGACGTAGGGTTGTAGGCCATAGAACTGGCAAAAAGAGGGAGGGGGAGGTCTACTGGCAAGAAGTTTGGTTCAACGCGCTTAATTGTAGCAAGGTTTTGTCAGATCATGAACACATCACATAACACGGTATGTCTTTATTGATGCCTTGCTACCCGGGCGCATGCAGATATTTTTGAACACTTGAAGTGTGTAATTAAATAAACTGGCAATTTAGAGTACTGCAATGTGTCCAGCGTGTTTCAACGTGTTGCATTTTTTCTGTCCTGCAATGAGTGTCATTCACCAAAGAAAGGGCGGATATTGTTGATGAATAATGCAGATTTACATTTACATATACTTAAGATTGATCATCAGATAATGATGTCAATTTTCTTCACTCCACCATAGAAAGCGATAGCATAGCAACAGCACAAGTCATCACTTTAAAAAAAGTTTAATTATCACAGAATGATGTGTAGTGATACGCGAATCTTAGTAGCCCTCATGGTGTACAGAACAAAAATTATAGCAGAAAACAGGTGAGAATATGTTAAACAGTTGTAATGAGAACACAACGCATCAGCAGGTTATTAGCTACGTGGAACTTGTAAAGTTTCCTCATAAAGGTAACTGCCATGAACCGATACGTTAAAAAAAATCATACATTTTAGGAGCCCTTTGTGCAGCATTTGACTTTATCAGCAAAGTTGCGTCCCTTTATAGTGCAACATAAAACGACTGATTATCATTTACATGAACAATACTCGGAAGAAACTTATGTGGTTCATTCAGGCCAACTCTACACGATAGAGAATGACGAAGGTAATCAACATGTGACGTGGCTGGCGTCTTACCATTTTGTACGATGTTTCAAATTTCCTCCCATATTGAGTTGTACCAACTCGCCGAAAAGTGCATTCTGCTGAAAACATTTATTTTGCATGTAAAAAAAACCCAAGAGCATTTTCATTGCCTTCGGTCTGAAAACCTTGGGTTTTACATGTCATAGTACTTCGGCGTCCTCGATTTGTGAAAATATCTACTGCCAGAATTTTTCGTAAAATAAAGTTTTTAAATATTTTGGAGCTCATCTCATATCACCAATAGGGTATGCCCTTAAAAACAGAGTTTTGCCTGTTTCGCCACCATTGCCCGTATTCATAAAAACCTCTTGAGGATATTTTTTTTTCTGCAGAAGAGTACTGCAGCCGATCCCGATGTGGAACATACCATTTGTCAACTCGGCTGAGCAATAGGAAAACTCGCTTATGAAAAGTATATTTTGGAAAAGAAGCAGATGCTATGTCCCTGCTTCTCCTAACTTTCAACCACATAACACATTATTTTTACAGATTACCAGTCTCAGAGAACACTATACTTGGCCCTTGACTCCATATCACTTTAAGCAGTTTGGCGACACAAATTTCTAGGCGTATTTTGTTACTGAGTTATTTCTCAGTCGTCTCCTTATTAGTGAAAGTGGCGTTTTGTCTTTTTCTAACTAAAGAAGCAATGTCTGGGTGTTCCTGTTACAGAAGCGAAAATGTAATATAAGGCATCTAAGTCACATGCAGTGAATATCCTGCATGTTATTACTCGTAAAAGTGCTTATCTTGACGGAGCCCTTGCAGACCATCCTGGGGGCTTGGAGTTCAGTGTGGTAAAGCGCTATCGAGTGTTTTGTGATGTTATTTCAGCTTAGGAGAAATATGAATTCTCAACAATGTGACAGCCAATACTTTCCAAGGTTTCACTCGTAAATTAAGCAAAAAACTCTTGCCCAACGGGGTGTCTAATCTTTATTAATGGGCTTCGTCTCGGTCCGAATTCTACGAACACCCTGCGTTGGGAAACTTTTGCGAAAACCCAGGGGTTTGGTGGATCTCCTTTCTCGGAATATTAGGAATACATGGAGCAACTGCAGGCGGGTTGAATTGAAATTTTAACAACTGGTTTCCACTTACTGGTGTCTGACATTTTTTATTGACTTTGTGCTCTGCCACGGTGTTGCACTTCGATATATAGGAAACTTCTCGCAGCTCTCTCTAATGCCCTTCGATGAACAAAACTGAACATGAGCAGTTCTCTAATGGTGCTCCTTGGGTGTAGTAAATAAAGTATGTTGCTGCGGCACATCAGGAAGAACGTCCAGTTCAGAGCACGGAGGAAGGAATCACAAGGGCGCATCGTGCAATGAGAAAGAGATAAAGACATGAAGAAACAAAGAAAAAAGACAGAAATACAATGAATCAGGCATGCACACGTGTAGCATCACCTGTCATCATGTGACCGTTAGGCCAATGAACACCTGAAATTGTTTTTGACTGCGAGGAATCGCTTCGCATACTGCGGCCACTTATAACGTGTCTATCTATCTATCTATCTATCTATCTATCTATCTATCTATCTATCTATCTATCTATCTATCTATCTATCTATCTATCTGTCTATCTATCTATCTATCTATCTATCTATCTATCTATCTATCTATCTGTGCATATATCTTTTTCGCAGGCTACATCAGAGTGCCCTCATGATCACCCCCATATTTTGCGTAAACCAAAAATAGTATAGGACGGTAAGATGCTTCGACGAATATCACTCGCTAGTCCTAATATGAATAACGCGACATTCGCGTCACCTACGTTGTCAAACCCTTTCCGCCAGACATGTGTGGCAGATAACTGCGTACTACTCTTTTGTGTGTGCCACAAATAATTGAGTGTGTATATTTACTCAGGAGTGGCAAAAACAGGAATTAGCAGCTTAATTGCGAAAGCGTTTAACGACCATGACAGCGCGGGAATCTGACCTAAGTATTCCGTGTTGAAATCAAGTGGGATAATCAGGTTGGACAGTGGAAGCACCTCAGACGGGCTGGCCAGCCTGTCTAAGGCACTTTCACTGTTCACCCTGACTATCCCACTGCGTGTTTCCATCTGTCGGCTTCCATCTAGGTGTGGCAGTCAAGTATTTTACCACGGAGCCATGGCAGATCACGAAGTTACTTAGGAAAAAGATCTTGTAAATGCGCATTATTCGTCAAACATGAATCCTATAAACAACGCATATGCACCTAAGATAGAGCTGTCATGTCGGTTTTTATTATTGTAGTTGGGCGCTATCCACTGAAGTTGATTTATATTGCAGTGTCCAGGGCTACCATCCTCACGAGCACTACCGCTACATCCATCTTACCGCTTCTAGTGTTGGTAAGGCTCATGTTACTGTTGACATCCTCACGCAAGAGTACACAAATTGTAATATAAAACATATAGTACACTTGACAAGGCCTGTTCGTATAAGCTTCGTACGTATAGTTTCGCTCTATAAGATAATCACACCATAAATACTTTCTCTCTGCATGCTTCGCATGACATCCATTCTCATGTATTATTACGTGTAACCGGTCAATTTTTTTTCTTCTGTAAACTAGAGATGAATTTCAAGAAACGAAGCTTCACCATCTTTCGAACATATATAAAAAAAGAACACGTGCGTTCGCAGTGACACGAAGCTGTGTCGTTTTATTAATAGATAATGACATGAACGGCGGCGATACTGCTTCATGCCAATGATGTTAATTAGTAACAAAGACCGACCATTCCGAGCTCTCCCGGCTGCAAGCAATCATTTCGGAAAAGGAGTTACTAGCTATCGTGCTGTGTACGGCACACGTTAAGAAGGCTTGCCTGAAAGCCGTCATGTCAGGAATTAAGAATTCAGAACCGGAACATGAGTCCCGAAAATGTACGTTGTCTCGCTTTGATGACGACTAGACGGTTGTTGAAATAGCGCTGCAGTGAAGCAGGTAATCAAAATGAACGTTTGTTTTGTCTTGAAAATGTCCAGCTTCCCAACAAGAGTCCTTCTAGGTGGTAGGCCACATTCCTAAAACCATATAATCAGAACTGGGACTGCCAAAATATCTGTTAACCTCGTCTTCACATCATGTTTCAAATGTTTTCATCCTTAGTTGATTATGAGATTGAAGGCTTGGTGTGGCAAAATAAATGATATCGAAATAGAGAGCTACATAAAGAAATAAAAACAACTATAGAGGGAAGAAAAAATAGAAGGCAAGAATAGCAATGATAGGTTTAGTATACTAAAGGCCATTGGATAAAAGAGAATGTTTTTATTTCAGTGGCCATAGTATAGTATAGAAAAAGAGTGGCAAAGGGTAGAAAGCGGGGAGTCAAAACGATGGGAGGATGAGGAGGTTTGAAACGAGGAGGAGAGAGAGCAAAGAAAGGCACAGCGTTGAATAAAATGGAGGATGATAAAGAAAGGACTGATGTTCAAGTTAAGATCCAAAGGGTTAAATAGAGGGTATACTACCATATACCAAGGACAGCATAGCAAGTGTTGGGGAAAACAAGTGAGAGTGGTGGAGTGGTCAGTCTCTGAGTGAGGAGGTGAGAAGAGAATAAATAAAAAAAATAATGAATTAGATGAAACTGAGAGAGAGCTAGATAAATGAAGAAGCACGAAGGAAAGAATGAAGAAGAACATGAAAACGGCACTCAATCTGAATTTACCGTTTGCTGTCGCTTGCTGGCTAGCTTTGTTGTTCAATGTAATCGCGCAGGCATCGAACAGATTGTGTTTTACAGCAAAATCTGTTATGACAAAAGTTGCGTGAGCCATAGTTGTCCATCGTCGGTGTCGATAACAACTGTCGCGCGAAGTAATAAAAAAAAGGCTGAGTGAATAAAAAACACCTAGAATATAATGAGAAACTAACCTAAGTCCCCTGCGTGACAGCTCAGTGTTCTACCACTAAGACATGCCGGTGTTTACACTTCATCGCACACAGACCCTACGCAGGCTTGCTTTCGGGGAACGAATCGCATTAGTATAAACAATAAAACATTTGAAACAGTGATAGAACAAGGCGTCAAGCAATGCGAATTACTTAACAAGTGGGTCGTCCATTGCTCCAACACATTACTAAAGCTTCTGGCATAATACAACGCCGTCTACTGCAGCATAAAAAATGCACAAAATTTCCTGCTAGTGTGGAGTGGTTACCACGGTTCTCTGAAGGATGGCGAAGGATGGCATAGCAAATGCATTCCCCTACTACTACGAAAAATTTTGAGGATATATGGCGTAGTAGGCACCTTGCAAGTCGCCTATAGCAGTTACCTAAACAGCGTTTATGAAGGCTCTGAAAGAGGGCTCTTATAATTTTTTTAGGGGCGAAGCTCCTTAGGGCGTGGGCTGTGCGTCCCCTGTAGCCTGTATGTAGCCACCTCTAGTTTAGTTCTTGCAGTGTTCACTAGATGGCGGTACCGTCCCATGTATGTAACCACCTCTAGTTTAGTTCTTGCAGTGTTCACTAGATGGCGGTACCGTCTCCTGTATGTAGCCACCTCTCGTTTAGTTCTTGTAGTGTTTACTAGATGGTGGTACTTGTAGCTGATGATGAAAAGATGCAAGATGTTATAAACTAGAAAGCGGTACTTGTAGTTGATGAAAGACGCGAGATCTTATAAAATAGGAATGATGTCACATATGGCGCGTGTCATTGGTTGAAGGCAATCGTTCGATTTAGTGCGGCGACGTACGCTAGGGGGAGCGATGTAATAAAATCGAGTGGGCAAAATGTACAGAGGATTCATGGTTTACCAGGTTTACCTCCGGAGCTTCGCCCACTCATCATCAATCACTTCGTGGATATGGCGGAATTTTTTTGACTGTGCTGCGCGTTGCGTGCAGACCTGGTAGTATTTTCTTGTTTCCTTGTTTCAGCATTCGAGCGTAACCTTGTATCTACTCGCCAAATGAGCAACTCTCGTGAGATTACCCAATCCTCCTGAAACATCAAAAGAAGGTTTTCTTTTCAAAATGTACTTCCTGTAAGGTAGGACTCCATTAAAACTGTCATAAAACACTATCGCTTTATTGCGTGAACGGCTGTTGTTTATTGAATATCAATACATATGGAAATTCCTAAAACATTGTCAAAGATGTGTGTTTTAAATGTAATTAACGAATAATATAAATCCAAATGTCTACATTTCCACGTCTCGCAAGATGATTCGACACGTCACCACGACATGTTAAACGCAATAAAATGGGCATACAACCAGCCTTGACGAATGAACAGCCGCATGGCTTGGGACGGAAATCGCAGCAATATGATAAAGCTCCTAATTCTCAGTCAGATCGCGCCCGATAGCCACAGCTGCTGGTTTGTCGCCTCTGCGTCTTTCTCGCTCCAAGTCCCATGATTTGCTGTATAGATACGGCTTAGCTAGCTTGCTCGCAGTTTGAACGCTGTGGTGCCACTTGGCTTGGCCGAGTCTAATGCAAATAAAACACTCATTCAGGCTGGTTAGTAACAGTTAATTGTGAATGCGAAAAGTGCGGTGCTCTACAGAACAGGGACTGGAGAAGGAGACGACAAGACATCAAAGTTTGCCCATCTTTGAGTCTGCATGCATGTTAAAGAACACCAGAGTGTCGAAAACTTTAGAGCCCTTCACGAGACCGTTACTCAGGATTATATCCTGCTATCGCCGTGTGCAAACACACATATCGTATCGTATTAGCTATGAAATTTTTATATCTGATTGCTTACCCCGCCAAGACTTCGGAAATAAAAAGTCCCCATGCCTATTCCTTTTCATAACAAGGTTTACAAGAGAGGAACCTCAAAATCCTGGCCTACAGGTACCTCTTCATTGCAGCATTCACCTTACACGACATGCAGAAAAGAGGAAAGTTTTCTATTCTAGTCATCAAAAAAGTGTTCGTGCAAAAAAAAAAAGCGCGACGAGAAGACCTTTGTGAATGCTTGCTTTATAGGCGGTTCAAAACCATCGCGCCGACCGTAGGTACGGCGTCCTTCCATGCGCCGTCGTGCACTCGTTCACGGCGTAATTTTTGTTAACGTGGCCTCATCATAATGAGGCGCACAGGACGGTCATATTTCACAGTAGAGTAACCAGAACTTTGAATCGTTAACCACTTTTGCTAAACACACAGGTTGTGCCCGAAGCAGATATCTGGAAAAGTTTTTCGGAGAAATGTGAGTATGCTGCGAATCGCTCTTTTTTGTATAGATATCTGTTGTATACGTACGTTTCTCATGTTATAAGACACGTCTACAAGGAGACAGTCCTCCCGTTTACACTTACTTTATGTCTTGCTCTAAGAGACAAAAATAATACTGTTGTTTTAACTGTGTTCTTTGGTCAAAAAACACGACAGAAAGTCGCAGGTTACATGCTCGTCTTAAGTTTGGCAAATGCTTGCGAAACCACTACGATTTTTCTTGAACGCGCAAGGCGCGATTCTCTACGTTCCCTTCAGCTTTCTCGAGAACCCTCTCTTGTAAAATGGAGGAAGTGCCCTTGTTTTGAAGCTCGTAGCAAAGTCGACGGTCGATAGTACACGATCCGTCACATTCTGCTCTGGGCTTACACTGTTACATCTCTTTTAGCAACTACTTGGACATGTTCAACCTTCAAAACTTCAAACCTATTTCATGTATCATTCGCCGTATTTCTTCTCCTTGTCATTCTTTTCAACGCGTCTCTTATGTGGGTACTTTTTTCATTAAAGAAACAAATAAATAAACGGAAATGAGGTGTCCGAGTTAAGTGTGTCTGGCAACGCCGGTAAACGAGTGTGATTGTTCCAGATCACCAATTTCCGCCACTCCTTTCTTACTGCAGTTATTTTACAATCGTAATTCAAGCCATAACAGGTCCACAGCTATTTTGTCAATTTTTACGTTAAAGTACACTCATTCGGCGTGGTGGTCTAGTGGCTAAGGTACTCGGCTGCTGACCCGCAGGTCGCGGGATCAAATCCCGGCTGCGGTGGCTGCATTTTTTATGGAGCTAGAAATGCTGTAGGCCTGTGTGATCTGTCTTGGGTACACGCTAAAAAAACTCAGGAGGTCCGAATTTCCGTAGCACTCCACGGCGTCTCATAATCATATGCTTGTTTGGGGACGTTAAACCCCCCATATCAATGAACGTTAGACCACACCGCAATACAGGTTTGTTGACGGCTGTGAATGGCCTTGACCAAAATAAAAACAAAGCATGCAACTAAATTGGGAGACGTGCAAGTTCATGCAAAAAATAAAAGTCGTGACCTTGATTAAAAGAAGTATTAACGAAGCCTCGTCAAAGAAAAGGTTTAGTGTCATTGGGAACTGCTGAACGTGTGCCGCGTGGAGACGCCAGAATAAATGTTTTGGTAAACGTAGACGGTTTTCGGAAAAGCGTGGCTTGACTAAGTAAGAATGTCATCAGATAGTCACGTTTTAAGGCTATCGCTGTCACTGCGACCATTCATGACCTCGTTGGGCTAAGCGTACAGGAAGACGGAGATGGCAGTTTTCTCTGCAAGTGTGCTGCTACACCTGTGGATTTGGTAATACGCACTGCAGGAAGAACATCACGGGCATTTCCATAAGGTTAAGTACATTAGGCACAAATACAACACTATATTCTTGTTAATCACCCTTCTCCCTCGACCCCACAAACAAAAGAGCTGTTTCTGGTTGTGGCGTAGGCCAGGGCCGCACTACGAGCCGATGTCCCCTCCCCCAAACTATTTTTTGTCATGCACACCTAGTGCGTAGTGCAAAATCAATATTCGCTTGCCCGGCAACACTGTAGATAAAGATGCACACCCCCTTCGCCCCAGAAAGCGATTCGTTCATACAACCGCGCCTTCTGATGTTTCAGCCCAACCCTAAAGACAAGCTGGGAGAGATGCTCACTGTTGAATTTAATCAGAAAAAGGCGGAAAATGGACCGCTTTTTTTCGATCTCTTGTGGTTCGCTCAACAAGTCCTGGGAGACCGAAAATAAAGTGGAAATTCACTTCTGCTCCTTTCATTATGCTCGCGCGCTCGTAGTTACTAGAGAATTTAATTTAGTAAAACTGAGGAGACAGAACAGAACGTTTATGCAGTCTGAGTAATATGTGGGGTTTAATGTCCCAAATCCACCATATGGTTATAAGAGACACCGTAGTGGACGACTCCGGAAATTTCAACCAGCTGGGGTTCTTTCACGTTCACCCAAATCTCAGCACACAGGCCTGCAATATTTCCACCTCCATTGGAAATGCAGCCGCCGCTGCCGGGATTCGACCCTGCGACCTGGGGGTCAGCAGCCGAGTACCTTTTCCACTAGACTACCACGGTGGGGCCCGCTTATGCATCTTGACTCGGGTGCTGCCCCCTTCTAACACCAGCACATTGCAGAGATGTAAGTAGTTTCATCAACACTTTATGGGAAAACAATACGCGAGGGACAATAGAACTTCAATAAACAAACAGAAACTATACCTACCTACATGTTTATACCTAAAATAATTAAAAATATCTACACACAGATGAAAATGTGCACCATACGAACATATTTTCGGACACCCTTCAGGCAAATATTTGTACTATGCACTCATGTACACGTATTGTGCTAATACGGTGTAGTTGATGTGATAAAGCGCAGTCCTTCAATGTTTTACCGTTCTAATATATTTACATGTTCATTTATTTATTCATTTAGGTATTTTGGCGGAACTGTCGTCATAAAGAATGGGCGCTAAGTTTATAAAAATGTGCTAATTCACCCAGTTAGATTAAGCTGTCAGTACCCTGTCCTTGACAAAACCTTTGTGTGATCTCTTCTGCTGTTCTTTAAGGCCTTCTTTATAAAACACAGCAATGGCTAGTTTGTTTCCATACAAAAGGACAAGTATATCTTTACCTTTTTTGTTCATATTTAGTGCCGGAGCAGCAAGTCTGACAATCGCAGTCACAATAAAGATCTATGTCGGAGACAATGAAGCAAAGGCATCATCCCGACTCAAAAGCGTAAAGTACTAGACGCAAATAACAATATTTCCAGTGTACATAGAAAAGCATTCGAGCGATGCATCCAATGCCAAGCGTAACTTTGGGACCAGTGGTGCATTGTCATCTACGATTCTTGCTTTCTTCTTCCGCGAATCTGCAACCACTCCCGGGATTACCAAAATAAGGGAATGGTTGGAAAATGGATTCTAGTTCTGGGAGTTAGAAGAGAGGGCGCAGATGCAAACTAAATTAATTCGTAAGGGATTTTGGGAAATAACACAGCTTCACACGGAAAAGTTTTGTGCTCTTAGTATGTAAATATAGGTAAAATGCACATACATGTAAAATGTAATGTGCTCTTAGTATGTAAAATGCACACACAATTCCGTTAGGGGCCCAATTCTGCTACATGGCAGGACATAATGCCATTTAAATACAATGGAAATAAGGATACGAATAAAAAAAAGGCAAGAGAAAAATAGTCAGCGCATGTAAAATTTTTCGTTATAGATACGAGGTCCTAGTATGGATTGTTTTTAACAAACGTGTGTCAGACTGCGTTGAAACCACCAGTGGTACGCTGGCTGCGATTCTCACTGACGGTTCCTACGGAGTTCATGGAATGACACAGCCAGCAACGCTCTTGTCTGTGTCAGCGGGGTCGAGGTTACTGACACTTTTCGGAATGACAAAGTTGATTGCTTCATCACTAGAAACTATATTACATTTTAAGGTCACTCGGAAGAAATGACATCAAAATTTCTCGTAGGAAAGACCATCATGTGCTTCTTCCGTAAACTACTTACATAATTTACAGGAGAATAATACTAGAAATGTTGCCACTGAACCCACTATGGTAAAAAAATTCACTGATTATTACGGTACTTCTAATACGGATTCAGCGCGCAGATTCGTGCTGGTAGAAGGCCGACGCTGTTTGAAGTTGTCTCTTTCCGGAAGGTAATGACTACGCCGGAAATCAGAACTTCCTGAAAGTACCACAGCCGCCCTTACGCTACTGTCCACCTTTCAGCGATATAAGTGAGGGACTCGCTACGCATATGTAAGTATCAAAGGTGAACATTCGACAGAAGTCTGCCTGGTCAGTATACAACTAGAAAAGAATGAGAAATAAACATTTTTTGGTTCGACAAGGTATACGATGCACGCCCTGCTTCCAGTCTTGTTGCGAGGTCTCCCGATTCCAGGATCCCTATGGCCTTCGCTAGCCTCCTTGGCTCTGGCAACAATCCAGAAAATGAAAAAAAAAAGACTATATTTGCATTCTCACCAGTACGCCCAGAAATGGCAAAGCTGAATAGTTATTTTTGCCAGCGTGACATAAAACTCACTGCGGAAAGCGTGAATCATTCGACTCTCCCGTTTCTGTTTGTATTGGTGAGAAGGCAACGACAGAGCCTTTCCTTCTCAGTTTTCAAGAAACATACCCACTCAGAATGTCATCTTCACCTAAGGTAGGATCACCGCGTTCGCCTCGAAATTACCATGGTGTGAATCCTTGCAAGAAGGGCAGAAATGCAATAATGTTTACTGTATTCATCATCATCATCATCATCATCATCATCATAATCAGCCTGACTACGTCCACTGCAGGACAAAGGCCTCCCCCATGTTCCGCCATTTGACCCGGTCCTGTGCTTGCTGCTGCCAATTTATACCCGCAAACTTGTTAATCTCATCTGCCCACCTAACCTTCTGTCTCCCCCTGACCCGCTTGCCTTCTCTGGGAATCCAGTCAGTTACTCTTAACGATCAGCGGTTATCCTGTCTACGCGCTACATGCCCGGCCCATGTCCATTTCTTCTTCTTGATTTCAGCTATGATATCCTTAACCCCCGTTTGTTCCCTAATCCACTCTGCTCTCTTCTTGTCTCTTAAGGTTACACCTACCATTTTTCTTTCGATTGCTCGCTGCGTCGTCCTCAATTTAAGCTGAACCCTCTTTGTAAGTCTCCAGGTTTCTGCTCCGTAGCTAAGCAACGATAATATACAGATGTTATATACCTTCCTCTTAAGCGATAGTGGAAATCTACCTGCCATGATTTGAGAGTGCTTGCCAAATGTGCTCCACCCCATTCTTATTCTCCTAGTTACTTCAATCTCGTGGTTCGGCTCCGCGGTTATTACCTGCCCTAAGTAGACATAGTCTTTTACAACTTGAAGTGCACTATTACCTATCTCGAAGCGCTGCTCTTTAACGAGGTTGTTGTACATTACTTTCGTTTTCTGCTAATTCAATTTAAGACCTACCTTTCTGCTCTCCTTGTCTAACTCCGTAATCATGAGTTGCAATTCGTCCCCTGAGTTACTCAGCAATGCAATGTCATCGGCGAAGCGCAGGTTACTAAGGTACTCTCCATTACCTTTTATCCCTAACTGTTCCCATTCTAGGCATCTGAAAACCTCCTGTACGCACGCGGTAAATAGCATTGGGGAGATTGTGTCCCCCTGCCTTACACCCTTCTTGATTAATATTCTGTTGCTTTCTTTATGAAGCACTATGGTAGCAGTTGATCCCCTGTATGTTTCTTCCAGAATGTTTATATATACTTCGTCGATGCCCTGATTCCGCAGTGCCTGCATTACGGCTGATATTTCTACTGAATCAAACGCCTTCTCGTAATCTATGAAGGCTATGTATAGTGGTTGGTTATATTCTGAGCATTTCTCTATTACCTGATTAATAGTATGGATGTGGTCAATTGTTGAGTAGCCTGTTCGAAATCCTGCTTGTTCCTTTGGTTGATTGAATTCTAATGTTTTCATTACTCAGTTAGCAATTACCTTTGTAAATAGCTTGTATACTACAGAGAGCAAGCTGATCGGCCTGTAATTCTTCAAGTCCTTGTCATCTCCTTTCTTATGTATTAATATGATGTTAGCGTTCTTCCAAGACTCTGGTACCCTTCCCGTCAGGAGACACCTCGTAAACAGGGTGGCTAGTTTTTCTAACACAATCTGTCCTCCATCTTTCAGCAGATGTGATGTTTCCTGATCCTCACCAGCAGCTTGGCCTCTTTGCATGCTCTCCGAAGCTTTTCTGACTTCTTCTATCATTACTGGTGGGGTGTCATCTGGGTTACTGCTAGTTCTTATAGTATTAAGGTCGTGGTTGACTCCGCTACTGTAAAGATCTCTGTAAAACTCCTCCGCTATTTGAACTATCCTATCCTTATTGGTAGTTATTTTGCCTTCTTTGTCCCTCAGTGCATACATCCGACTTTTGCCTATCCCAAGTTTCCTCTTCACTGCTTTGACGCTTCCTCCTTTTTTCAGAGCGTGTTCAATTCTCTCCATGTTATACCTTCTTACGTCGGATACCTTACGCCTATTAATCAACTTCGAAAGCTCTGCCAGTTCTATTTTGTCTGTTGTACTTGAGACTTTCATGGTTTGACGCTTCCTAATGAGATTCTTCGTTTCCTGGGAAAGCTTGCCAGTGTCTTGTCTAACTACCCTGCCTCCAACTTCCACTGCACACTCTGTAATGATACTCGTCAAATTATCATTCATTGTTTCTATGCTAAGGTTGGTTTCCTCACTAAGAGCCGAGTACCTGTTCTGAAGCGAGACTCTGAATTCCTGTACTTTCCCTCTCAGTGCTAGCTCATTGATTGGCTTCTTGCATATCAGTTTCTGTCGTTCCTTTCTCAAGTCTAGGTGAATTCGAGACCGTACCATTCTATGGTCACTGCATCGTACCTTGCCAACCACTTCCACATCCTGTACGATGCCTGGGTGTGCACTCATTAAAAAGTCTATTTCGTTTTTATTTTCGCCATTAGGGCTCCTCCATGTCTACTTGCGGTTTCCTCGTTTTCGGTAGAAAGTATTCAATATCCGCAAATTATTGCGTTCTGCGAACTCTACTAGTAGCTCTCTGGCGTTTCTAGTGCCGATGCCATAATCTCCTACTGCCTGGCCTCCAGCTTGCTTCTTTCCTGCCTTTGCATTAAAGTCGCCCATCACTATAGTATACTGTGTTTTTACCTTACTCATTGCCGATTCCACGTCTTCGTAGAAGCTTTCAACTGAAGCGTCATCATGACTGGATGTAGGCGCGTAAGCCTGTACTACCTTCATCTTGTATCTTTTATTTTTACTGACATCATGAGGACGTAATGAAAGATGACCGCATGGTACTAATGTGCAAGGCTGGAAAAAGTGGCACAGCCTCTCGCGCAGTCACAGCGTGGGTCTTTTGTAGTCCTGTTTCATAGGCAACATATACGCTGCTGCATCTGCTCCACAAAACTATTCATTTACTTAGCTGGGTAGCATGAATACTACTGCACGCACTCATGCAATTTTAATGCGCTGTTAATCGTCGGCATTGGATGATATATTTTGCTAACGTTTTTCCTTTTTGTCCCCTTTAGAATATCATGAAGGCGAACATCTGCCCCCTGCTAACCGCCTATTCTTCGGAAAGTTTACGAGAATACCTACATTTGGAACTGGTATAGCTTGCACCGTGTAGAAGCACTTGCAACAATATATTTTAGCGAAGCTTGGTCAAAATAAAGTAAGCGAACAAGCGGCAATGAGAGCTAGGATTCTCTGGCAGGGACTGTTAGGGTGACGACACAATGCCACCGGCCAAGCACAAAATTAGACCTCCCGGTGACGTTCATGCTCCCCGTTAACATTTTCCACTTTGACCGGTCGCCTAGTGAACAAGGGCTTTCTTCGCAGATGCAGACAAGACGATGGAGGTTGGAAGAACGCCAACGCTTCTTAGCCTCTTTCGCCTAATTTAGGCTGAGCAGATGGCGGCAATTTCGCGCGCTTATCTAGGACGAGCAAGGAGAGGGCTAAACGTTTTGCACTGACAAACTCTGATTGCAAAAGCAGTTAGCCGGTGCCATTTACGGCGAGATGGCTACGCTGTGCGCGTGGTTAGAGCAGTCCTAGACGTATCGTTTCGGTCGAGACCAGGGTCAGGGCGCGTGCGCGTTTTCTCTTAAAACGCCAAGTCATTAATAGAAAAGTGCAACGGCTTCAAACATCACATTCGCCTCATGACAAGTCGTGTACAAATGTGTCGTGAATAACCATAGCCAAGATCTCTTTGATTTGCATCGCACAAAATGCAGTTTTCACGGCGAAGGCTCTCTTGCAAGTACACATGAAATTATTAGGCTTTGTATGGTAAAACACATGTTATATCGGGAGCGAACAGGTCGTTTATTCGCCGACTCATTTATGAGTTTCAGTGTTACTAGTTTAATATGTTCAGTGGTTGTATTTTCTTGCACTAAGTAAGTCACTGCATTGCGTTCTTTTGCATGTTGGCTATCTTGTGGCATTACATAAACAAAATGGGCAATAATGTTTTTTTTCCCTTTCAAGCTTCATCTTGAGGATCGAGCGCCTCCGAGAAATTTTCAGCTATTCACAACCCTTTTTTCCCACACGCTGTAATCATTCTGATTTTATTTTTACCTTACGTGCGCTATACAAAAAATTACTTTATCCCAACGCTTATATGTCAGAGAGAAGTTATCAAACTTGCAAAGCGGCTGAAGTCAGCATTTTCATAACGGAAACTCAATCATTCGAATTCAAGCACGCTCACCTGTAACATTCGTGTAAACCTTGATGTGTACAATGTTTACATACTCAAACACTCACATTTGCGAATTGGTTTCTTAATTAAATATTACTTTTCAGGACAGCGAGAATAGCTAACTCCAGGCGTAGGCTGACATTAAAATACCACATTCTCACGTCCCTTCGAATCATGTTGCTGTCTGGAAGTTTATGGCCGCGAGCGCGCCAAGCACCATTTCATATCCTTTCCGATTACTTGAGAGATGCCGAGCCATTGCCTTAATTAGGTATGTTTCCCTAATCTTCAATAAAAGATTCATCAACTACTATACTGGTGTCAGCAGCGAAACTAAAAAGCAAATATAAAACTGTGCTTCCCTAGTATGGGATGACTGCACTCTATAGCAGAGTTTCCAAGTTTAACGACCTCAGTTGCCTATCTTGTGCATACATAGGACCCGTGTACGACCCCTATTGGTTGTCTCACGAAAACAAGGGTTAAAAAGACGGGCACCCGGAAAACATTAGTAGGAACGCTGATAGTTTTGCTGTGTGAGAGCTTAGTGCCAATTACACTGATATGAGGTGATGTATAAGCAAGTCCCCGGTTTAAATGACCAGTAGAACTGCTTAACTAGGCAAGATGCAATCATAGAGAGCAATGTGCTGCGTTGCCCATTGCATGATCAATTTACTCTGCTACAAAGAGCATTGGTGTTCTCGATTTATTGATACATACGTTTGGAATTCTAAGCTTCATTTCTTGAAACCACGCATTTGTGCCTTGTGTAGGTGCAAGGTGCTTGTTCGCGCCATTGAGTTCCCTCTTTGGTGACTCGTAATATAGTATAAAACCATCACAACAAAGGACAGCAAAGGAGCGCATGTCAATTCGCTATTGGCCGTTTCGTTAATAATTTAGCAGTGCACAGGTCAAACACAGAATTGATCCGTGACCCTCTAACCAGCATTCTTTCAGCTGTGTTTTCAGAGCCATGTCTATTTACTGTTTAGTTTTTTTTAGAGCTGGAGAGTGCATCGCTTCAATAACGCATGTACTGTGACCGACATGTAGTATTGTAAACTATGCGTTTAAAAAAGCACAGTGAGTGGTTTACATGGCAACAGTTTACTACGTACCCCAATGAAAGTTATTAAGCTAATAACTTTTTACAAAGGAAAGCTTTGTGTTTAATAATGCTCCAGCAAATGAGTATATCAACAGGCCTTCCATATATTTGAAGAGAAAATTAATCGTGCTACGTGCATTTCTAATTTGTGCTTTTTCCACTCAAAAGTGCTATACATCAGAACAGTCGATTTATACATCGTAGTTCTGCGCTGCCTTCGTCACCATCGGTGTCCGTACTAGATAACGAGCGAAATATCTGAAATTTTCTAAAATGGTATAGAATTTGAACACGCAGGCTTTGTGCGGAGGTCGGTTATTGTACTACAGAGGCACGCTAGTGCTCGAAAAACCATCGCACAAATACGATATGTGCAGGCGGCATGTCGGGCATGCAGGCATAATTATATGGGCAATATAGCGTGGTAGAAGAGCAAAATGGCAAAGATGTACCAGATAATACGAATAGCGCAATGAGACGTTTGTTACCTGAGTCCAACCTATAACAAAAGACGCAGTCATAATTCTTTATCATCATAAGCCACAACACAAAGTGTCCATAATGACCTTCATATGTGTAGTGGGTATCCGGGTTCTTCACATAATGACGAAAAAACGAACAGTATAGTGGGTGCTTCTTAATTTCATGAAAATTACAATTTATGGCGCAGTACGTACCTTGCATGACTAGCAGTAATTGGTGACCCAAGGGGCTCAAGAAAGGTCACTTTTTCAGCTTTCGCGATCACGCTCCGGTTTTCCCTGATCGCCTTCTCTCACTCCAAACAAGCCTCTCTTTCGCCCCTTCAACTTTCCAACCATGGCCAACGTGCCCCCTCTCCCAAGCAGTTACCCCGTTG
Source organism: Rhipicephalus microplus (assembly GCF_043290135.1). NCBI lineage: Eukaryota > Metazoa > Arthropoda > Arachnida > Ixodida > Ixodidae > Rhipicephalus > Rhipicephalus microplus. Next base: position 63,344,120 of record NC_134706.1, on the reverse strand, counting down.
CCTCACTGCCGAGTTCTGCAGAACGTTACAACGGATTACAGCAAAGTTCAACTAGGAACGACTTCTACAGGTGTTTGACATTTATTTGGGTGTAATGCAAAAGCATTACATGAACCATGAATCGGAACACCTAGTAGACACCGGAGTTGCTCAGAACATTAGCGAAAATAAAATAAGCGCATGGAGTAATGATCTAATTCGACTGAAGCTAAATACATGTCACCCTGCAGTGATGGTGTCACAACGTCAGTGATCCCATAAGATGACTTGAGGCAATGATCTGTTGTGACTACCATTACCCCGAGTGGTTTACAAGAAGCGGGCCTGCAATGCGCTTTCGGCTTCTTTTTATGTGGTAGCCTGGGGTTAACGTCAAACCTCGCATTTTAAGTGGTTGTTTGGGCGTGTTGGTACAACATATTTGAAAGAAACAGTGCGAAAAACGAGAAACCAGACAAAGAACAATGCATGCAGAGCACTGACCCACAACAAAACTGTTCTTCAAACCACGCATATACACATCTGCATTGGAACTAAAAATGGTAACACAAGTGATAGTCGAAAAGGAAGTTGTATTTTTATCTGGGTGATTGAACGCGCTATGAAAATAGTTTTATCATGCTTAATTTTCATTATTTACTCTAAATTTTGCTTCTCCTTTTTTATTGCAAATGCATAGGCATACATGCGTGGTCTGAAGAATAAAATGTTTGTTGCAAGTCAGCGCCCTGTGTGTGTCCTTTTTTCTCTGGTTTCTACGGTTTTCGCCTTGAATCCTTTCAATAGGAACCTCACATTATTAATAACCACCGATGACGTTTCGTGGCTCGAGTCACAGAGCGCCAAGATATCGCTTACCTAGGTGACGTCCTCCAGCAAAGCAACCGTCGTGCACATGTTGAATGTTTTTCTGACATCTGTCATGTTGGCCGGTGCCTCGTGCCCCACCGTCGAGCCGCGACACCAGCACTGAAAAGGCAGACACAGAAAAAGTCCCGGAAGACAAAAACGAGGTACAAGTTCGTAATAGCCTCCGGTGACAAAACTTTCCAGCTAAATGCGGACCACTTCCTTCCGCAAGTTGTTCTGTAACGCATCACTGAACGCCATCGATGGCGAACACTGCTGCGCACTTCCACCAAATGTCACGGAGGGGATGGCGAGATTGCCGGTGCCGAGAAAGACGAAGCAGAGACCACATTGTGAGTATTTTTCGGGTGAACTTGTGCCCTAACAGTGAGAGAATGAAATCACTTGAACACCATACATGACCGCGTGACCGAACGACGCGCCAGACTGTCTAGGTGGGTAGATGCAGTAATCCCTTATCTGTTCGTGGCTACGCATTATGGCTATGGGTGAGCGAACAGCTATGCTTGATAACAAGCAAGAAAGATGAATCAGACAAAGAAGCCGTTAGCACATTCCAATCCCACTCCTTGCAAAACATGTTCGATATTATGGTCGAAGTCACGTGCATCATCAGGCAAAATGCCAAGACACGACATGCGTTTGAATTTAATGAACAGAGACATACCTTACCTTTCTCATATTCTTCATACACATTGCAGACATCCGACGATGTTTGGTTTTTTTTTCAGTTTGCATTTTTTGTAGTTGCCCATCATTTACCTTCTCACTGCCATCTCCTGGCGCCTGGGGGATTTCAGTCCGTAAAGGAATCGTGACCTGAGTCGGAACGAATGTTCACTTAAGGAAGGGCAAATTTATTTTCCGTGCCAAAACTTTCTTTTCTAGAAGCTGTTGGCTGTTTCCTTGAAGGCGAGACCTCTTGTGCAAATGTATACGCCACAGTGCCTAGAAGCCTGTGTACTCAGATTTGGGTGCACGTTAAAGAACCCCAGGTGGTCAAAATTTCCGGAGCCCTCCACTACGGCGTCTCTCATAATCAAATAGTGGTTTTGAGACGTTAAACCCCACAAATCAATCAATCAACAGTGCCTAGAAAAAGTCTACACAACATGCCGAGATATTCAAATCAGCCACAAAATTTTGTCACGCGCTATATGACAGTAGCTCTAGCAGCTCCTTATTCAAAGTGTGCACGCACTTTGCGAACGTCCAACTTCATCGGAGTGGGCAGTCCAGCGGGTCCAAGAGGTCGCAAGGTATCGAACCGTGGAAGCTACCGGAGACTTGAGCCTGAGTTGTTGCACGTCACCAGGACTTCAGTGAAGTTGTTTCCATTAAACCACACATTATTATATCCATTGTTACAAGATTTTTTTATTGTTTTCTTGCTTCGTATGACAACGAGGTGCTTGATAACGCTCTCTATCTGTCGCCTTGTTTTACAACATGATCGAAAACCTTACAACCACAATCTGTACATGGCTCACTGACGACCAGATTCAATCACTTCCTTGATTTGGCATCGTTTTTTGTGTCGTTGACTTTCACAAATAAGATTTCATTCTAAAACAGCAACTTGTGCTTTGCGTTTCTCACTCACATAACAATGACGAGTGACTTCACTTGGACTTTCTCTTCCGGTCCTTGAACTCGGCTCATGAAAGAATGTTCGTACGTTTGCGTATTACGTTCGAAACCGCTTTGTGGAAGAAAAACGTGCTAATAACAATACCGAATAAAACTAAGCTCGAGAAGCCGGCGTCGAATTACTTAAGGTAACAACGCAAAATTAACACATGGCGGACAGAAAAAAAAAAGATTGGGACAAGCGCTGACTTACAACTGAACTTCTATTGACAAAAAGGCTATTATATATACCTTACTGAACAGAAACAACAGTGAAAAAGGTGACAGATGCAAAGGTACAAAATGAAACCAACAATCACTGAGCAAGCTACGCCGACTCTCGCACCCCAAAGAAGTTGGCCCGAATCTGCATGGTACACTGCAAATGTCATCGAAAGACGATAGTCTTGCGTCTGGAGAGAGTCAACAAAACGTTTATTTGATGTTCTGCGCAAGAGAATCGGTGAATGCTATTATGGAGGTGCTCCGTTAGAGTGCCTCGAGCATGTAGCAGAGGCGAACGAGCGCATCGAGGATGGATGGATGGATGGATGGATAGATGTGGCTGCACCCTTTAGATCGGGCGGCGGCTAACGCCACCTAGCCGTAATACTTAGTGAACTAACCATTACATTTATATTTTGTTTTCTTTTTTTTTTCTTTTTTTCCCTTTTTTTCCTTTTTTTCTTTTTTCGAGTGACGTTAAACACGAGCGCCATCTGGCAGCTATCTTCGAAAACTAAGGCGTGCGCGCCCGTGGAGACAGATGCGCGCCCGCAGAGAGAGATGCGTGCCAGTCTCGGAGAAGATAAGGTGTAGAACGCAAAGCGACGGGCACGTGACACCACCATGCCATCATAGAAAAACTTTGGAAACAGCTTTATGAGCATCGCGTTGCACTGTCAGTGCAGCGCGATAAACTCTACAGTCCTTAAAGTTACTTGTGTGTTCCTCTCCCATTAAAAAGGCAGACATACAAAACATAGACATGTTGGATTGAGTTGGCTGTTTGGTGCCGTTTCAGGTATCGTTAAAGGCGGACAAACAGACAAATGTGCAGACAGACAGACAGACCAAATATTTTTCGTCGAAGGTCCCCAAGAAAGACTATCATCTTCAAAAAACAGAGGGCCCAAGAACGGGAGCAGTGTCACGGCGTTCTGTCTTTTATACGTGAGTGCGGCGGTTACAACGGCACCTCGTTAGAGGGCCCTGGAGTAGATAGATAGATATATAGATAGATAGATAGATAGATAGATAGATAGATAGATAGATAGATAGATAGATAGATAGATAGATAGATAGATAGATACGCTGAAAGTCGCCGAAGTTCGCTAAGAAACGCTTCGCATTTAAAAATTGGCAGGCCCCAAGTACAGTGGGAATCGATGATATGCGAAGCACGAATGAGAAATGCTGAAATGTCACTTTAAAATCAACACAACGTTACGAGGTGGAGGTAAATGATGCCGTACAGGACTTCTGTGTCATGATTATCATGTTTGCATGTGTTGTTTACTTTCGTCATCTATTCACGTCCCGTGATACCAAATTTAGTATATGTGGAGCTAGCCAAACGGTCGCGAGCACGCTATGAGCGTAGTATGTGTTCATGGTTCTGCATGACACGCGTGCCAGGATTATGATGTTTGCACCAGTCATACATTTCGCCATCCATCGACGTCACGTAACACCGAATTTGGTATATGTGGTGCTAACAAAACGGCCGCAAGTGCATCATGAAGGGCCCGATATACTCCAATGTAGCGTTGACGCGCGTGCAAGCTGGGAACAGCGACACTACGTTAGCAAAACGCGAGCTTATAGTCTGAGGCCAGGCGCGACCAGCGTACGTCGGCACGGCCCGACGGCAACCGGCGCGAAATGCGACATGCTGCATCTCGCGCCGATGCGTTACCCAGACAACACTGCGTCTCCCTCTTTTCGTGACGGCGGGATGCTGGACGCGCTGAAACGCCCATGCGTCAAAGCAACGCAGTGCGGCGCGCGCCTGTGAGTATAAGGCAGGACCGGCGCCTGGCTTAGCAACGCCGGCGAGCACGCGCGATACGTCATGTCGAAATGTATTGGAAACTTGAATGTGGCATGTAGTCAAGTTCTCACATGACACACATCTCATGATTATCATGTGTCCACCATTCACATACCTTCGTCATCCATTGGTGTCACGTAATACCAAATTTAGCACAAGTTAAGCTAGCGAAACGGCCGAGAGCGCATCGTGAGTGTGGCTTGTAGTCATGTGGTCACATGACACGCATGTCGTGATTATCATCTTTGGATGTGTCATTTGCCTATGACGTCCGTTCACGTTGCGTAATACTGTGATTGGTACGTGTGAAGCTACCGAAACGGCCGCGCGCGCATAAGGAGCATAGCTTGTAGTCATGTTGTTACATGACACGCATCTCATGTTTATCTTGATTGAACCAGTATCATACATTCATCGTTGCCCCGCCGCGGTGGCTTAGTGACTAAGGTACTCGGCTGCTGACCCGCAAGTCGCGGGTTCGAATCACGGCTGCGGCGACTGTAATTCCGATGGAGGCGGAAAGGTTCTAGGCCCGTGTGCTCAGATTTGGGTGCACGCTAAACAACCCCAGGTGGTGAAAATTTCCGGAGTCCTCCACTACGGCGTCTCTCATAATCAAATGGTGGTTTTGATTATGAACAAAACGGCCGCAAGTGCATCATGAAGGGCCCGATATACTCCAATGTAGCGTTGACGCGCGCGCAAGCTGGGAACAGCGACGCTACGTTAGCAAAACGCGAGCTTATAGTCTGAGGCCAGGCGCGACCAGCGTACGTCGGCACGGCCCGACGGCAACCAGCGCGAAATGCGACATGCTGCATCTCGCGCCGATGCGTCTCCCTGTTTTCAACACTGCGTCTCCCTCTTTTCGTTACGGTGGGATGCTGGACGCGCTGAAACGCCCATGCGTCAAAGCACCGCAGTGCGGCGCGCGCCTGTGAGTATAAGGCAGGACCGGCACCTGGCTTAGCAATGCCGGCGAGCACGCGCGATGCGTCATGTCGAAATGTATTGGAAACTTGAATGTGGCATGTAGTCATGTTCTCACATGACACGCATCTCATGATTATCATGTTTCCACCATTCACATAACTTCGTCATCCATTGGTGTCACGTAATACCAAATTTAGCACAAGTTAAGCTAGCGAAACGGCCGAGAGCGCATCGTGAGTGTGGCTTGTAGTCATGTGGTCACATGACACGCATCTCATGATTATCATGTTTCCACCATTCATATAACTTCGTCATCCATTGGTGTCACGTAATACCAAATTTAGCACAAGTTAAGGTAGCTAAACGGCCGAGAGCGCATCGTGAGTGTGGCTTGTAGTCATGTGGTCACATGACACGCATCTCATGATTATCATGTTTCCACCATTCACATAACTTCGTCATCCATTGGTGTCACGTAATACCAAATTTAGCACAAGTTAAGCTAGCTAAACGGCCGAGAGCGCATCGTGAGTGTGGCTTGTAATCATGTGGTCACATGACAAGCATCTCATGATTATCATGTTTCCACCATTCACATAACTTCGTCATCCATTGGTGTCACGTAATACCAAATTTAGCACAAGTTAAGCTAGCGAAACGGCCGAGAGCGCATCGTGAGTGTGGCTTGTAGTCATGTGTTCACATGACACGCATCTCATGATTATCATGTTTCCACCATTCACATAACTTCGTCATCCAATGGTGTCACGTAATACCAAATTTAGCACAAGTTAAGCTAGCGAAACGGCCGAGAGCGCATCGTGAGTGTGGCTTTTAGTCATGTGGTCACATGACACGCATCTCATGATTATCATGTTTCCACCATTCACATAACTTCGTCATCCATTGGTGTCACGTAATACCAAATTTAGCACAAGTTAAGCTAGCTAAACGGCCGAGACGCGCATCGTGAGTGCGGCTTGTAGTCATGTGGTCACATGACACGCATCTCATGATTATCATGTTTCCACCATTCACATAACTTCGTCATCCATTGGTGTCACATAATACCAAATTTAGCACAAGTTAAGCTAGCGAAACGGCCGAGAGCGCATCGTGAGTGTGGCTTGTAGTCATGTGGTCACATGACACGCATCTCATGATTATCATGTTTCCACCATTCACATAACTTCGTCATCCATTGGTGTCACGTAATACCGAATTTAGCACAAGTTAAGCTAGCGAAACGGCCGAGAGCGCATCGTGAGTGTGGCGTGTAGTCATGTGGTCACATGACACGCATCTCATGATTATCATGTTTCCACCATCCATATAACTTCGTCATCCATTGGTGTCACGTAATACCAAATTTAGCACAAGTTAAGGTAGCTAAACGGCCGAGAGCGCATCGTGAGTGTGGCTTGTAGTCATGTGGTCACATGACACGCATCTCATGATTATCATGTTTCCACCATTCACATAACTTCGTCATCCATTGGTGTCACGTAATACCAAATTTTGCACAAGTTAAGCTAGCGAAACGGCCGAGAGCGCATCGTGAGTGTGGCTTGTAGTCATGTGTTCACATGACACGCATCTCATGATTATCATGTTTCCACCATTCACATAACTTCGTCATCCATTGGTGTCACGTAATACCAAATTTAGCACAAGTTAAGCTAGCGAAACGGCCGAGAGCGCATCGTGATTGTGGCTTGTAGTCATGTTCTCACATGACATGCATCTGATGATTATCATGTTTCCACCATTCACATAACTGCGTCATCCATTGGTGTCACGTAATATAAATTTAGCACAAGTTAAGCTATCGAAACGGCCGAGAGCGCATCGTGAGTGTGGCTTGTAGTCATGTGGTCACATGACACGCATGTCGTGATTATCATCTTTGGATGTGTCACTTTCCTATGACGTCCGTTCACATTGCGTAATACTGTGATTGGTACATGTGAAGCTAGCGAAACGGCCGCGTGCGCACAAGGAACATAGCATGTGGTCATGTTGTTACATGACACGCATCTCATGTTTATCATGATTTAACCGGTATCATACATTCATCGTTGCCCCGCCGCGGTGGTCTGGTGGCTAAGGTACTCGGCTGCTGACCCGCAAGTCGCGGGTTCGCATCCCGGCTGCGGCGGCTGTATTTCCGATGGAGGCGGAAATGTTGTAGGCCCGTGTGCTCAAATTTGGGTGCACGTTAAAGAACCCCAGGTGGTCCAAATTTCCGGAGCCCTCCACTACGGCGTCTCTCATAATCATATGGTGGTTTTGGGACGTTAAACCCCACATATCATTGTTTAACCTTCGACCTCTGGGTCTGCTGCAACAGATTCTAGCCGCGCTATTCACTGCACAATGGTGACAAACCATCACAAACTTGGAACCCTTCAACCACCGTTTAACGTTCGTCGTAGTCACCGACAGCCTGTTTAAGCAACCTATGTAGGTGAGAAACTTTTTCTGATAATTTAAACTTACCTTTGAGGACACTAATAGCGTCTTGCATTCGGCAGCAATCACGTGGTTTTTTAAGTGCGGAGCATTTCTTAGCGAACTTCGGTGACTGAGCGTATCTATCTATCTATCTCTGGAAAGTTCGACCTGGTGTTCGAACTTACCGGAGCCTTCCCCTTCACTATGGCGTCTCTCATAATTAGATATATGGTTGTTTTGGGACGTTAAACCCCACATATCAATGAATCAATTTTATACCAAAGTTGTTATGACGGGACGTGAATGGATGACGAAGGTATGGGACTGGTGCAAACATGATAAACATGAAATTCGTGTCATGTATGAACATGACTACATGCTACGCTCATGATGCGCTCGCGGCCCTTTCGCTTGCTTCACATGTACCAAATTTGGTATGACATGACGCGAATGGACGACATAGGTAAATGACACACACAAACATGATAATCACGGCATGCGTGTCACGTTACAACATGCCTACATGCCACACTCAAGATGTGCTCGTGGCCGTTTCGCTAGTTCACATGTGCCGAATTCGGTATCACGTGACGTTAATGTATCACGAAGGTATGTGACTGGTGCAAACATAATAATCATGAGATGTGTGTCGTGTGAGAACATGACTACATGCCACAGTCAAGGCGCCAATACATTTCGGCTTGACCCGGCACGCGTGCGCACTGACGTTCGTTTCGTCACGTCTCGCCGGCGTTGCCACGCCAAACGCCGGCTCTGCCATACTCGCAGGTGCGCGCCGCGCTGCGTTAGTGCGGCGAAAATGCAGCTTAGCTGTGCGGCAGTCAGTGCGTTGGCGGAGAAGAAGGGCGCGAACACGCCTGCCGATGCCGGTCCTCGGCAGCGGTCGAGCGGGTTTTCCCGTGGCCACACGTGAGTCGGGATTGAAGGCGCGCAATACGAAAGTGCGCTATACATCACCCGCGTGAACGAACGTAGAGACAGGGGTGTACGGGTGGTGGGCCTCCTTGGCCAGGGGCGTCCGCGGACTCGTTGCCACGTAGTCCGATGTGCGAAGGCACCAACTGAAAAATCACGCCGCAGCCACTCCGCACAATCACCACGAATTTCCGCGCGATCCTCTGCGCAATTTACGTTGAGCTCGCGCGAGCGCGAGTAAAGGCGGACCGCGAATCACACAACACCGCCGCTGTTAGAGGTAGCAGTTCGGCGAGCTGATTTGCCGCCAGGTCGATGGCAGCGAGTTCGGCCGTGGTGGATGATGCAGTGAAAGGCAGCCGGCACTGTCCATGAAGGCCGAGCGCGGGGACCATGCATGCGGCAGCCGCTGCACCGTCTGCCATCACCGAGCCGTCGATGAAGATGAGGAGGCGGCCAGAGAGTTGCGGCTCGATGGCTGCTGCAGTCTCTTGTTTGAGGACGCACTGAGGGGTATTTCGCTTGGCCCGCATGCCGGAGATCGTGATTGGGATCGCGAGGCCCGAATGAAGGTGCGGAAGGATGGGAAGCGTGCCACAGTCTGGTGGCTGTGGGACGAATGCGCGGTACTCTAGAGCTCACTCGTCCATACCTGAGTGCGGGCGATCGAGCAGTCGGGCAGCAAATCTTCGTCCCTCAGGCGTCTGGTGCATGCGATGCAGGTGTCGCAGGGCAGCGCCTTTCACTCGGAGCGAAAGAAGCGTCTAACCGGCCTCCTTGAGGGTGGGGTCTTTGACGAGGATCGCGGTAAGCCGAAGAGGCGGCGCACGACGCCGCGATGATCAACGTCGAGCGTGGCCCGTTGCGTCGGTTTGAGCTAGAGAAGAGGCACCGAATAGAGGGCTCTGGCAGAGGCCACCGCGTTGTACAGGCCCAAAGCGATGTCCGGGCCTGTGCCACCCGCGATGAGGCGAAAGGCCCTTCCGGCAATCCTGCGCGATCCCTCTCGGATATCGGCGGTTGCGGTCTTCCAGCTGACGCGGTGGTCGATTTTGAGCCCGAGGTATCGGACTCTCCTCTTCCATGGCAGCTGGTGGCCGCGAAGGCGCATCTTCGGGACGTCGTAGCGGGCCGTTTTGCACGGGTGGGCGAGGGCGGCCTTAGTTTTAGTGGCGGAGCGTTACGTAGGAGTATATTGGGCCCTTCATGCTGCGCTCACGGCCGTTTCGCTAGCTCCAGATATACTAAACTTGGTATCACGTGACATGAATAGATGACGAAAATAAACGACACATTCAAACAAAATAATCATCACACGCAAGTCATGTACGGCATAATTTACCTTCACCTCGAAACGTTGTGCTGATTTGAAAGGGACATATCAACATTTCTCATTCGTGCTTCGCATATCGTCGATTCCCGCTGTACGTGGGATCTGCCAATTTTTTTTTTTAATTTTGCCTACTTCAAACAAACGCTGAAAAAAATTAACCAGCGTGGGTATCTTGACGTAAATGGAAAATTTTTTTTGAGAAGAGAGTACAGGTTTTCTATTATTTATCCCAAGTGTCAGTACTTACAATGTTTAATAAGCAGTTCTTCGTAGTTATCAAGCTGGTCGGATAAAAACAAATATTCTGAGGCGCTACACACTGCTAAAAACAATACACGTGCTAATTGGAGACGCGTAGCGCTCATTTTTAATTTTTTTACTACTCTGGGTGTTTTAGCTGAACCTTCATATATATATATATATATATATATATATATATATATATATATATATATATATATATATATATATATATATATATATATATATATATATATATATATATATATATATATCAGGCCTGACCAAGACGACGTTTTATGAAGCAGCGTTCCGATGCTTAGCTTTTAGCAGCCAGGTGGTCATGGCAGCTACGTCCTAGTCACAACTTTGGTTTAGCCGTATCATAAAGATGCCACCAAAGGCCCCCGCTCTGTCGCCCTCTCGCACCATTTTTCGTTCTTTTGCTGGCGTTCCTGTTTTCCTGCTAGAACGAGAAAATCCACCACACTGTGGCCCCTGTCTCTGCGTATGCCATTTTTATTTGATTCTGTTGCTTTTTCTCCAAAAAGTTTTGACTTTCGGATTTTCCTCACTGCGTGCTCGTAAATTTATGAGCGTTTTAGGACTGATGTTTACACACAAGAAACGTCCTAATTCATGATCACCTACTTTTATTTTCAAAATCTTGCTGCGTCATTAAAGACGACAGTCTTTCTTGGGGGCCTTCGACGAAAAAATTTTAGTCTGTCTGTATGTCTGTACTCTTGTCTGTTTGTCCGCCCTAAAGATACCTCAAACGGCACTGAACGGCCAACCCCATCCGCAGTGGCCACCAATATTGCTAAAGGTTTAGCGTTGATAGTTGTGCGATTGTTAATTAAAAAAGCAAAAGCAAAAGGTTCTGAGGCGCCATTACAACTTGTCTTTGTTTTGTATGTCTCCCTTTATACTAGAAGAGGACACACACATAACACTCTAAGGACTGTAGCGTTTAACGCGCTGCGCTGACAGTGCAAAGCGATGCTCAAGAAGGTGTTTCCAACGCTTTGCTACGATGCCACACTGGTGGCGCCTGCCCGTCGCTTTCCATTTTACACCTTATCACCTCCGTGACAGGCGCGCATCTTTTTAAGCAGTCGCGCATGCCTTCGTTTTCGAAGATAACTGCCAGATGGCGCTCGTGTTTAACGTGCCTAGATGCGCTTGTTCGCCTCCGTTACACGGTCGAGGCACTTTAACGCAGCGCCTTCAGAATACCTTTCACCGATGTTCTTGCGCAGAACATCAATTAAACGTTTTGTTCACTCTCTCCAGACGCAGACTATCGTCTTTCGTCGACATTGACAGTGTAACATGTAGATTCGGGCCAATTTATTGGACCAAGATCTCCCTACCTTTTCCGTATAACTTGATTGGTTATCTAAATTTCTCTGATTGATCACAAATTATACTATATGGTGGTTAAAGCAGGACCACCAAGCAGTGCTCGTGTGATTAGAAAATCTATTCTTCATCTCCCAAGACAAAACTTAAGCTCTTCAGAAAACCATCTTTGTGAGCAACGCTGTTTTGATTCAGTCTATGATAAAAAGGTGTTCTTTGTGCGGAATCGGCCGCGCTAAAACTACCTAATGCTGTTACAAATTTGTAGATCGATATATAGGCAATCATATTCTAAAATGCTCACATGGAAGCGCACGCAGACGCCCACCTGACTAAGCTTCGTATGCATATAATCAGATCAGATATCTTAACGAAAGTGTCAGCCATGCGTCAGGAATAGTTCTCGCGTGTAGAGACAAGCCTCCGAACTCTGAAACGGGTGGAGCTCTCAAGTGCTTTCTAGTGGGTCTACTGAAAAAGGACGCCGCTTGCACATGGAGTCCGTGCTTGGCCGTAACTGTCGCCATTGTGTATGCTCGCCGAGTGCCGGCTAATAAACGCCCTAACAAATTGGTGGAGAGTGCTGCGTTCCCCTCCGATGCGCTTGGAGCTACCATCGCGTACCCTGCCATCTACCGTACCCCACGACGCCTCTCAGCAAACGCCTCCTCCTATGCCACCCCCTTGTCCCGGTGTCCTCAGGATCTGCGATCCATTCAACTTCCCTAGCGCCGATGGTGCTGACGTGGAGAACTAGCTCGCTATTCACGAGCGTGTGAGTGTCCCTAACAATTGGGACAAGGACAGCAAGTTGTCCAACTTAGTGTTCTACCTTGCTGGCGTAGCCAGTTTGTGGTACAACAACCATGCATCCGATTTTGCAACCAGGTCTGATTTTAAGACCGCTATCATCAACGTTTAGAAAAAAAAAAGCTTACGAATGGCAGGGTGGCCAAAAACGTTAATGGAAGCGAATGGAATGAAAAAACTTTATTTAATGGAATGAAAAAAACTTTATTATTAAAAAACATTAATATTATTTATTTTATCTGGTTTGAGTACATAGAAAACACAAACACACAGGGAAAAAATTGGCCTCGTATCTGCATTTAATCTGCATATGTCGTCGAAAGACGATAGTCTTGCGTGTGGAGAGAGTGAACAAACCGTTTATTTCATGTTTTGCTCAAGAAAATCGGTGAATGGTATTCTGGAGGCGCTGCGTTAGAGAGCCTCGAGCGTGCAGCGTAGGCGAACGAACGCATAAAGTCACGCCACACGGGAGAAAGGAGCACCATCTGACAGTTTTTTTTTTTTTCAAAAAGAAAGGGCGTGCCTCTGAGACGGGTGTGCGCTCCCGCCTCAGAGGTGATAAGCTGCAGAACGCAAGGCGGCGGGTAGCTGCCATCACCATGTCGTCTTAGCAAAGCGTTGGAAACACTCGCCTTTCCGTGCAAGTGTTAGATGGTCAGCGCAGCGTGATAAGCGCTACGGCGCTTAAAAATACTTAAGTATGCCTTTTCTAGTAAAAGGTGCACATGCAGCATATATACGTGTTGTTAGAGTGCACCAGACACGCGCAATAATGGTTTTTGATAGACAATTGCACAAGTGTGAACGCTGAATCTTGAGCAACATAGGTGGGTGCTGCAGATGGGGTCGGCCGTTTGAACCCCCGATGCTGTAAGAGTGGACAAACAGACCAGTGTACAGACCCACAGACAGACAGACAGACAGACAGACAGACAGACAGACAGACAGACAGACAGACAGACAGACAGACAGAGAGAAAAATGTTTACATCGAAGGTCCCCAAGAAAGACTATCATCTTTAATAAGGAGGGGGATAAGGCTGACAACTGCCACCTATAGGGGTACAAAGCCTGCCTGCTCCTTCGGCAAAGTGAGGCATAGAGGAAATAGGAGAAGAAAGAAGGCAAGTTAAAATGAAAAAAAGGGGGGGGGGGGTGGCACGTATTTAGAAGCGCGGTGCGTGAAGGAAGTTGGGATCGTTTTGATAAATAGGATATAGATGTACCCCATCCAAGCAGCAAACCAAGTGAAATTTTGTCACAATATTTTTTGAGTTGGATAGCAGGAATAACAACGACAGCAAGAGCTGTTGGGCAAGAAAGAAGTGCCATGCTTGCTGAAGAGTGTCGCGAGCTTTCCAAGACTTTTACGACGCATGACCGTAGGTGGCAGAAGAGTATTCGTGACGGCTTCGCCACTTCTGAACCCACGTTCTTTCCTGGTGCGCTCGCATGGCTCTCAATCCCGACCTCAGTAGCTGGCCTTTCTTACAAAAAAACTCCGGATATACGAAGGCCCCTACCGTGTCATCGAGCGCACATCTACTGTCAACTATCGGATCCAACCAGTTGAACAATATTCAGACATGCGCCGTCGTGGGTGCGACATAGGGTGGAGCGCCTGAAGGCTTACTATGACTCGCTCATAGTGACAAGCTGTTAGGTCGCCAGGTGGCTCCCTCTTCGACCGCGGAATAATTGTAGAGAAGCCTATGAACATTTAAATGGGTCGAACTCTCAAGTGCCTTCCATTGCGTCTACCCAAAACAGACACCGCTCGCGCTGAGCGTCCGTGCCTGGCCGTGAATGTCGCCATTGTGTATGCTCGCTGTGTACCAGCTAATAAACGCCCGAACACGTGTAAGGAACCCTTGCGGTAAACATCATCTCCAAGGCAAAAGGCTGATTGTCTGCTAAAGGCGACCCCGTCACAACTGAAATTTCTGCGTTTGTGCGTTTTTGACTTACCTCTTGCATTCGTGAAAGTAGACTTACCGTATTGGGTCATTAATCTCTTTCAGTGATCTCATCATTATGTAATTAATAGGTAGGCTCCTGGCACCTTACTCCTTGCCGCAGAAACCACATGGCTGCTGTGAAAGTATTGATATTTAGTGATGTATCATCATCTCTTAATCTCTCACTCTTGCGCGGTTCCTGGTAGGAGATTCGTAAGAGCATCGGTGTCTCCTCAATTATGTCTTTTAGGTAGATTTCGTTTCGATCGAGGTTCTAAGCAATGAAAAGAAAGAGCGTCCCTCTTCAACAGATTAGTGCGTCTTGCTACAGGACTGATGGCTGTGAATGCACCGCAAATAAAAATTGTGAGATCCCACGTACAGTGGGAATCAAAAATACGGGAAGCACGAATGAGAAATGTTGATATGTCACTTTAAAACCAGCACGTTACGAGGTGCAGGCAAATGATGCGTACAAGGCTTACGTGTCATGATTATCATGTTTGGATCTGTCCTTTATCTTCATCATCAATTCTCGTCACGTGATACCAATTTCAGTATATGTGCAGCTAGTGAAACAGCCGCGAACACGCTATGATCATGGCATGTGTTCATGTTCTTACATGGCACGCGTGTCACGATTATCATGCTTGCACCAATCATATATTTCGTCATTCATTGACGTCACCTAACACCAAATTTGGTTTATATATAGCTTGCAAAACGGCAGCGAGCACATCATGAAGGGCCCAATATACTCCAATGTAGCGTTGACGCGCGCGCACGCTGGGCACAGCGATGCTACGTTAGAAAAACGCGAGCCTGCCAGCACGACCACCGCCCGTCGGCACGGCCGACGGCAACCGGTGTGAAATGTAGCATGCTGCACTTCGCACCGATGCGTTAACCAGATAACACTGCATCTCTCTCTTTTCTTGACGAAGCGACGCCGGACGCGCTGAAACGCGCATGCGTCAAAGCAACGCAGTGCGGCGCGTGCCTGCGAGTATTTGGCAGGACCGGCGCCTGGCGTGGCAACGCTGGCGTGGCGCTACAAAATGAACGCCGGCGAGCACGCGCACCTTGTCCCGTCGAAATGTATTGGCGCTTTATCTGTGGCATGCAGTCATATTCTCACAAGACTCGCATCTCATGAGTATCATGTTTGCACCAGTCCCATACCTTCGTCATCCAATGACGTCAGGTTATACCAAATTTGGCATATGTAATGCTAGCGAAACGGTCACGAGTGCATCATAAGCGTAGCACGTAGCCATGTTGGTACATGACACGCATGTCATGTTATCATGTTTTCCAAGGCGGAAAGGTGGGCGTGTTGGTATTACATGTTTAAGAAGGGTAAGAGCGCACTGACTACGAATGCATAAGTAGCGCTATGTGTGTGTGTGTGTATCCTTTCTTTGTGTATTCGTATTCAGTGCGCTCTTACCCTTGATATTCATGTTTTCACCAGTATCATACCTTCGTCATCCATTCATGTCTCGTAATACCAAATTTAGTATAAATGAAGCTAGTGAAACAGCCGGCAGCGCATCATGAGCGTGGCATGTAGTCATGTTGTTACATGGCACGCTTCTCATAAATATCAAGTTTGCACCAGTCACATACATTGGTCATTCATTCACGTACTGTAATGCAAAATTTGGTATATGTGAGGCTATCGAAACGGCTGGGAGCACACCATGAGTGTGGCATGTCGTCGTGTTGTTTCATAACACGCATGTCATGATTTTCATGTTGGGGTCTGCCGCTTGTGTTCGCCATGCAATCATGCCATACCATACCAGTTTTTCAACATGCCATGTGAACGAAACCGCCGCAAAAGCTGCAGGACCATGAATTGTAAATCATGACATTCATTACTTATATGTCATTATTTTCATGTTATGACTAGTCAAATACGTTTTCCATACAGTCATGTTATGCCATACCAAGTTTGGTACCGATACCAATATCGAAACGCCCAGGAAAGCTAAAAGTCGTAGGCGGATAGATAGATAGATAGATAGATAGATAGATAGATAAATAGATAGATAGATAGATAGATAGATAGATAGATAGATAGATAGATAGATAGATAGATAGATAGATAGATAGATATCTCTCTAGATATCTAGATAGACAGACAGACACGCTCCAAGTCGCCGAAGTTCCCTAAGAAATGCTTCGCATTTAAAAGATGTTCCTCGAATGGTGAATCCCTGTCAGCCTAGCCCCGGGCACAACCCGAGCGCATTTAACGTTTAATAAACTGAACAAATGCATATCATTCCTTTGACTTCTTTTCAGGAATCATGATTGCTATGCACCAAATTGTATAACAAAGCAGTAAAAGGTGCACCAGATGAGCCTTAAAGAGGGACATACAGCGCTAACATACTCCTGAAAGATAGGCATTCAGGCTACACCCGCTAATAATGTGGCAGAAACCTGTGAATTTTTGAACGAATGTGAGATAAAACTGCAGCAAAAATGATAGACAAGGCTAAAGGCTTGAAAGGGAGGTTACCAATAGATCGTAGCACTTTATTTCCATGAGATAATAGGATTACTTATAGATTGCTTTGTTTCATTAGCCCAAGTTTACTTGCAATAACTCAGATGGGATGTAACGAGGGCATTGAATATCAGAAGTTTTGGAGGAAGTGTCAATACAACCTTACGTTTCCTCAAGACACCTAATACTCTGCCACGCTTGTTGTATAAATACTGTACGATAATCACATTTCACGTGCTCATGAAGAACAACTCCCAAAGACTTCGTGGTGGAAGAGAGTTTGACACTGGTGTTATTTAACATGAGATCACAGGATTCAGTGATTTAATTAGGGAGGGATATTGAGCAAAAAAGAACAGCTTTTCTTTTGGAAAAATATATTAGTGAATAATTTTTAAGGGTCCAGCTGTATATATCTTTTAATGCTGAGTTAGCTGTAGTTACGAGACGACTAACATTCGTACCTGAAAAGATAAGCTTGTGTCTTCTGCGTACATTATATATTTGGCTGAAAAGTCAACATGTACAACATGTTTTATAAGATTGATGAATGAAAATCCCATTATGCTGTCTTGGGGAACACTATCTTTAGGAGTTTGCGCAGGCAAAATTTCCCTGTATATAGATACACACTGGTGTCTCTCTGTTAGGTAGCTTTCGATCAGATTTAGGGATACACCACAAATTCCGTAACACTGCAGGTTTCTTGATAGTGTCTTGTGGTTTATTTTGTCGAATGCTTTCGATATATTTAAAAATACCTCAAGTTCGAACTTTTTGGCCTCGATACTTTTAAAAATAACTCTTTTTAAACAATAGAACACTTTAGTTCGATAAGGCTGATCTAAAACCATATCGTGATAGAGTTATAACGAATTGTTAGTCGAAAAGTTTCAATAGACTAGCATGAATAATTTTTTCAAGTCCTTTGCAATGAAGCGAGAGAATTGAAGTCGGTCTATACTTTGGTAAAGTGTTTTTATTTCCATTTTGGTGGATCGCCGTCACGTTAGTATCCTTCATATTTTGTGAAAAAAGGCCGCTTTCTAAGGAAACGTAGGAAATGGGTGTCAGACACGGACTGAGTAGATCAATAATATGTTTTATCGCTTTCGTCTTTAGGTGGTTTAAATCCTCACTCCTAAACCTCCGAAAATTTTTTAAACGCTCGTATTACGTCATCTTCATCCGTTGGACAAAAAATACTGATTCCATGACTGGCGCTGGCAAGTACTCAAAAGCACTTGTTTGATGCAAGCTTTCAGTCATAGATGTGAGGTATTCATTAAATTTATTCACCACCTTTTTGCCCTTTAATAACCTCATTGTCAATTACAAGTTCTAACCGATTTGTAGCTCTGCCTGCAGAGATATGAAGGAGTTTCACTTATTCTAGATTTGCTTGCTGTCAGACATGCTCCCAAACATATAATCTTCTACCCTTCAGCTTTATAGAAAAAACGAAAGTTTTCAGCGCTTGACCAGCGTGAGTGAGTAATTAGTGCGACAAGCTGGTGATCGCAGCCGAATTTCAGCATGGCTGCCCTTGCGAGGCAAGTCATTGTTACTGCAAACGTTTCAGCGCCTGAGAGAGTTCGAAGCCGGCCACGCCTCCACTATGGAAGTTTTGAACTCAATCATTGTGTTGACTGGAAAGTTCAGCGGGACATGACGGCTGTCTTAATGTAGCCAACTGATTTCATAAAGCTGAAATTTCATGGCCGGGAAGATAAAAACATTTACAAACAGACGCGCTCCCTATTTGAGTGTTTCCCTCAATACAATGCGCCTACTTCTGTAAGTGTCAGTACAATAGGCGGCTAGCATAAACGATTGTTTTGTTTTCAATAAAGCTATATGGTTATAAGTATTGCACAAACAAACAAAAAAGATGTGTAAAGACAAAGAAAAGCGCACCAAGTTTTAAGGAGCTTGTTAACTTGCCCGTATACCACAATGCTTATAGGTAGTTGATCTAAAAAAAAAACGTCAGTGTTGCAGGACAGATAATACGGGTTATTCATAATCGTTAGTGTTCTGGCAGAACTGGGCACATCCACCCTGTTTCGTTGGGCACAGTCACGGCATCGTCTGCGAGCGTGTTCATGAAGGCAGGACGCTGAGCCACTCTTTGGCGGAGCTTTTGGACGGGCATTTTCTTTTGTCATCCAGCGCTAATTGGTCAGTGAACTTCACTGTGCTGCCGAAAATCGACGAGTACGCAGTGTCAGAGCTCTTTCAAAATTGATTCGAACGGCAGCTGTGCGAGGGGCATGACTTCGCGAATCCGAACAGCTGTTCTCTAGTGGCGAGTGCGTCCGATCTGAGGTAGGCGTTCAAATAAAGTGTTCATAGCGGAGTAGATGGTTTTCCTATGTTTCCCAGATGAACTTACACAGCAACACATCTTCATTGTATTTTCCACTGCGATTATGCTAACAGTATTTGAAACCACGTTTTTTTATTTTTCGGTATAGTGTAGAGACAGGACGGCACGGTAAAGAGAACACTTCACAAGTCAGTTTTCTCGAAATGAAAGAGAACAAAGAGGAAAGAAACTAAGGTGGTCAGATGAAGCAGATACGCTTCCAGACTCTCCCACTGCTCTGGGCACAAATTTGCGATGCATAGTAAGGAACGGTGAGGCGGAAGGTATAATCAGGAAAGAAAGCATATGCTTGTTCATTACTAACGTACAACACTAAATGCGATCAATTTAAGATAAAATAAATCAATTACGCAGCCCTTCGTGCACGAAGTGCACAAGCGAAGCTGAAACGTGTGGCCCCGTCTTGTATAAGGACGTGGGAGCTTCGTAACCGTTTCGTATAGCAAGTTTAGATTTTCTCATCACCTGCTTCAAACTTTGCGTTCAGTAGCGTCACCTACAAGGATGCGCTGCATGGTGACGCCACAAGGATGGCTAGAACGCATCAAGAATTTTACGGGTAACCATTCATACTGCGGCAGATGATATCAATAGTTGCATAAGCCGGCAAAACCTAAAAAGAAAATGGTGCGAGCGTGCAAATCTTTCAGGAAACCTATCCTAGTATTGCTGTTTTGTTATAGCTTGTGCGCACTTTCGGACTCCCTGACATCCACATTTTCCATTTTTGTAGCTGTGTTCAGCTTCGCTTTATAACAGTAGCAATGCTCCCGTCTCTTTGCTTGCCTGCAACACTTATGACTATCACTTGAAAATGTTTCCCTCTGGAATTGGGTTTCGATTAACGCGTTGCGAAAAGCATCTTGTAATTAATGCTCTTGTAAACATTTCGGTTTTGAACCTTACGGTGGAATACTTAATATAAAAATTAGTATACAGCTGCACAGAGCACTTACCACGTTATTACTTGTGCCTGTTTCAAAATAAGCTTAAACAAAACATCCAACCCAGCTTTAGTCAAGCGGCAGTAATCTCGTATTACATCAGTAGAACCATTTGAAATCTCGAACAAGAGGTGTATTGGTTGTGTTTTTAGAGCAGAACATCTGTGTTCATTTAGGTGACCCGTTATTTACGGTAAGACGTATGCGTTGATTCAGTGAATGCGACAAGGCGATAGCGCTATGTGAATTTATCTTGGTCTTTGGAGAAGAACTACAAAAGCTGAATTTGCGGAATTCAAGGAATGATATTTTAGAAACCGGTGCGGCAGCTCATTGTCGATGCACTTTTCTTTCAATTTTCTAAAGGTACTCGGCTGCTAACCCGCAGGTCATGGGATCTAATCCCAGCTGTGGCTGCTGCATTTTCAATGGAGGCAAAACTGCTATAGGTCCATGTGCTTAGATTTGAGTGCACGCTAAAAGACACCAGGAGGTCAAAACTTCCGTAGCCCTCCACGGCGTCTCATAATCATATGCTTGTTCGGGGACGTTGAACCCCATATATTATTCAATCAATTATTTTCTAAATTACAGAGCGTTCTCAGTGCGTGGGTGCCAAAGAGTGACACTTGAATGCACTGACGTGCAAGCTAGGGTCACAGCCTTATCTCAACTTGCCCAATGTAGTGATTGTACTACTCATCGCTATATTAAATTTTGCCTTTGAACTTATACTTCAGCTGTTAACTCTTTTCAGCGGAGGGTCTACTAAAGGCAAAACAACAAATAGCACAATGAAAACGTTTGTGAGAGGGACCTATGTACCGAATGATGAATCTCTACCTTATGTGCGAAGAAGAAGAGGACATCGAAGAGAAAAATGGCGAAGGAGTAAAGAAAGAAGAGGAGGAAAACGATGAGGAGGGACTAGAAGAAGCTGAAGAAGGACAAAAAAGAGCAAAAAAAAAAGGAAGAAACCCAAGATTTGTAAAAATTAATCGTGGCTCAATATTCAGTAGCGGGGGGGGGGGGGCGGGGGGGGGGGTACAAAAGTGTAATCTAAGGGCTCTATTTTACGTTGGTCACAACCCCACGAAGGCATCACATGCAAAAACAAAAGAAAGCGTAGTAACACGTAGGTCATAGGTTCGATGATGGCTGCTGCGGCACATTACGATGGAGGCGAAATCCTGGAAGACCATGTGCTGCGCCATCTCACTCCGCCCTAAAACACACCAGATCGTCGAATCTTTGGCGACACTTCATCGCAGCATGCTTCGCTATCAAGTCGTGGTTTTACTCAGTAAAATATCAATATAGTGTTCAATATCACTATTGTTGTTATATTAGTGTTATAATAATAATAATAATAATAATAATAATAATAATAATAATAATAATAATAATAATAATAATAATAATAATAATAATAATATCAGTACTAACATATATTTATTCATTTATATTTTGTGTAACTTGGATAGAGTAGCAAGTAAAATTCACTGAGACCATTTTAGGGGCACCTTACAGCTCTTTTATTGTGGCAAAGTAATTTCGATTGGTATATTTCAGTAACAAATAACACAGATGCCAAATTTTGAGGCACGTGTCATCACAGGGGTTTTACCGAGAGGCTGCGACTTATCAGGTTCATGAAAAGAAGAAGCCTCACGGGATACCCTTCTACACCTAGAAGTCAAGAATACAAGACAAGACAAGACAAGACAAGACAAGAAGCTTCTGAAACAGCATCTGTTTTATTATATTTATTTTCATTCTCCTTGCACAAAATAAACAGTCATGACTGTTTATTGCTTTCTTCCTTATTTGAGTTCAATACTTTGGCGGAAAAAAGAAAAAAGGTATATCATCTAAAAAGGTAGCGGCAACCAATTCGTTCAAAAGGCACTGACAGCTATGAGGAATTTTCAATAACTTGTTTCCTTCAGTTGATGCCTAGTTATTTTGAACACCTTCGCTCTGAAATCATTTTTGAGCTCTCGCGAGTGGAGAACCTCTTCTGTATCTATGGGATCAATAAGCTTAAATTGCGTGTTCAGAAATTCTCGCCGAGAAGTTTTCTGAGAAGTTTGCTGCTCTTCGGAGACCACTTTGCGTAACATATGTCGGACGATCCACGATGATGGAGTACTTCCAGCCACTCCAAAGTTGCTCTTCTTTTTTTTTTTCATCTTGCCGCCTGACACCTCAAACCGTACGAAAATAGTAGCTCAATAGAATTGAGAGCTAGGCTAGTTGGTGACTGATCATTACGCCATATGATGAAGTAGCAGACATTGGCCGTGAACAAAGGAAACAAAAATGACAGGAAACTCTACACTTCTTGTCCATTTTTTTCTACATATAATCACTTCCGTAGCTACAGCGCAACATAAAATAGAAAGGAAAAGTATACAGAGAAACAGCACTCTTTCTTTTCTATTTTTCCCTTCCCACTATTGTTTCTATGTACCTACCATATATAGAACGAACAAAAAAGCCCTAATTAAGCACTTCTTAAGTTATAGGAACTACAACATGCAAATTTATTAGGGATCATCAAGATGACCCATTAAAAACTAAATGTAGGCACTGGTCAACCTTAACGCTAAATGATGCAAAAAATTATGAGTTGATGTTGGCATCATGTGTCGTGAGCGTGATTTCTCAAGTCTCCACAGTTTGTGGCATCACTAATATGTCACATACCATGACGTTTCGTGATGATGTCGTAAATGACATTGTTGCTTGCTGATCGGTGGACCGTTCCTGGGGCTACTGCGAATACACGTGAGTTACAGAAAACTTGAGGAGCTCCGACCCCGGAGGTATAGTACGAAACGTTGTTACGTCTTGTTTGTAGAAAGTTTTTGGAACCGAACGGGAATAAGCATTCACTATTTCTTAAAAGAAATAGAGTACGAAGTTTGATTTTATATGAGCATTACGGTCGATGTAGCACATTTAAAGCTGCTGCATACCGTAGCAGTAACCTGGAATCAACGTCGCTTTTCTTTGGCTACTCAAGGTGTGTGAACTATGAGCAAGAGTGATATGTAAACGAATGACAGGGAGGTTACCAAGGCACATGGGTGCCGACGACGGAAGCCACCTACGCCAAGGACTTGGACCAAAAACCTACGACAAGGACTTGGATCATCTTCAGCTTTTTATACTGAAAAGATGACTCTTCAGTGCAACAAATTAGAGAACGCATAAAAAAGAAGTGGCTTTGACGCAAACGAATTGTATTGTTGGTCCCGTTATATCTACTCAATTCTCGAAAAACAAGCCATAAAAACTGGAGAGCAGGGCAGAACGTCTTGCAACGTTTCAAAGAGAATGTTCTTCCCCGCCACGGTGGTCTAGTGGCTAAGGTACTCGCTCGACTGCTGACCCGCAGGTCACGGGATCAAATTCCGGCTGTGGCGGCTGCATTTCCGATGGAGGCGGAAATGTTGTAGGCCCATGGGCTCAAACTTGGGTGCACGTTAAAGAACACCAGGTGGTCAAAATTTTCGGAGCCCTCCACTACGGCGTCTTTCATATTCACATGGTGGTTTAGGGACGTTAAACCTCACATATCAATCAATCAAATAGAAAAAAATTGCTCCAATTTTTTTTTCTTGACAGCCAATCGATTCTTTTTGCCTGGGTAATACTCGAATGACTGCTACTTTTTTTCGACCACTCACGATGGTTGTTACATCACCAAGGAATAAACCATGCGGTACTGCATTCGGCAGGTTGCTTGACAAGTGAATGCAAACATTTATTATTATAAAAAGAAACCAAGCAGATATCAGACTGCTCCGAGACTTCAGTCCTCGGTTCAGGACCTCATGAAACGTGGCTGCTCCAAACGCTCTCGCGAGCCGATTTCGCTGGCCTCCAGTGTTGACGGTATGCATCCAGGTATCATACTGTTGAATGGTTGGACGTGAGATTTATGGGTTGTCACTGATGATGGCACATACTTACTTGGCGTGGTAGATATGCTTAAAAAATTTTGTTGTGTATACAAAGTGTAACATACAAGCTGAGTAGAAATCAACAGACAATAATGGGAAAATTTATAGGAGACGTGATTGGCAGGCTTTTTAACTGTATTCTGCAGGATGTAATATATAATTGCGAAGAAGTCACAGTGGACTGAAAGGCAACTTGCCGGTGGCAGGGACTGCAACTACAAACATCGAATAACGCGCCTGATTTATTATTTATTGATTTTGAGTGGCGGTCTTCCTCTCGTTCACTGTATGATGTACGTGTGCACATCTAAAGCTGGGAATGTTAGCGCCCTCTCATAGGCGTGACGGCGAGTGTTGAACATGCTCTTTTTGCCAGCGGGCGTAAAGTAGACTCAATATTTTCATGACCTGGTGTGTACCAAAAAGCCTTCGCATGCTTCCTGAAGGCTTCTTTGAGTTTCACGACAGCAAGGAAAGCGGTTGCAAAAAGAAGCTATTTTATGCTGCTCCCTCGCAGCAACCAATTTGCGTCACTTCAGTCTGGAAACAGACACTGATGAAAAAGTGTATGGGTAGAAAATGTTTTTTCTTTCATTGAAGGAGATACCGGAACCACAGCGCAGCATCCAACTTCACTGCTCTCGAGCACAGAAGCCGGATGCTGGGACCACCATGACAACGGTTCACACAGCTTGAACGACGCGAACTATTATTCAGAAAACCACAAAACGTTTTATACGAATCGCTAAGAAGCGTAGCCTCTTAATTACCGAATAATTTAGTATCTGGTGAAGGTGTCCAATCTGGAACAAATAAATTTCCGGGCTGTGTCTCTACCTGTACTGGTCACCCTTTAGCCCCGCCGTGGTGGTCTAGTGGCTAAGGTACTCGGCTGCTGACCCGCAGTTCGTGGGATAGAATTCCGGCTGCGGCTCCTGTACTTTCGATGGAGGCGAAAATGCTGTCTGCTCGTGTGCTCAGCTGTGGGTGCACGTTAAAGAACCCCAGGTGGTCAAAATTTTTGGAGCCCTCCACTATGGCGTCTCTCATAATCATATAGTGGTTTTGGGACATTAAACCCCACTTATCAATCATTCAATGATCACCCTGTAGTAGAGTAACCACGGAAGAGTTGTGTTGGTCCCGTGTACGATGCTGAAAATCTTTCTCGCTAAGAAGCCCGTATATGCATTCTCTGGCGGTTTCGTAGAGCAAACACGTGGCTGGCAATTTTCTCTTTCTTCATCCTTCCGCCGTGCATTTTGCCCGAACTGAGTTTTATCCAGTAGCAATTGAGCTGTTTTTTACAGCGAAAGCTGTTGTGAGATCACTTTTCGGGTCCCGCGCAGTTGCATGTTGCCCGCCGCCGCCGCCACCAACGGTGTCCATAACCACATCGCGCTAAGTTACAAAAAGAAACTTGAACCAATGAGACAGTGAGGCTTGAACCCGGGTCCACTGGGTGACAGCACATTATTCTACCACTGAGTTACGCGTATGCTTGTATCTTGTTGTCAAACTTGCCTTAGGCAGGCATTAGCACCAATGGCGCAGTGGGGCTTGAACCCGGGTGCGCTGGGTGCCAGCCCTGTATTCTACCACTGAGCTACACCACGGCTTGTGAGTTGATGCCAAACTTGCCTTAGGTAGGCTTGAATTCGGGAAAGCAATCACGTTAATACGACTTATAAAGTGTCTTACAACAGCGAAAGAACAACCAGTCGTCGCACAATCCGAATAGCGTAACGAGTGGGCTGTCCAATGCTCTAACGCACTACAAAATCTTGTTGATGTTTCCCTAATAACTGTGGCGCATACCCACTTCAGCCTAAATTCCTCATCGTCGTCAGCCACTGCATGGACAATTGGCACAAAATTCCTTGCAAGTGTTCAGCGGATACCACGCTTCTAGGAAGATTGACGAAAAATAGCATAGCGTATACCGGCCTACTACCCAAAAGCTTATTATTAGTGCCCTCGTGGGTACCAAGCAAGTGTGCTTGCAGTAGTTACCCAATGAGTGTTTTAAAAAGACTCTGAAAGGCCGCACTTCTAGCTTTCGCTGTGACTATGCTGCGCCTACAGAGCATGCCTAGCGTTTTTTTTAGTTATCACATAAACAACCTAGTGACATTCTTTCATTAAAATCCACTCTTTAAGAATCAGTTCAAGGCGAAACTGTAAACAAGTGACCAAGGGTGCTCTACAACATGGCGATCGCACTCTGGGCCTTGAGCAGCAAACTAAGAGCTCAAGCAAATTCACTAAATAGAGATATTTTGTTAGAGTAAATTGAAAGGTAACCTCGGGAAATATGGGCTATCGCTAATAGCATGCGTCGCGTTCAGTTCACTTGTGACAAATTTTATATTTTGTTCAAGTTACTTCAAAGCGTGTATACATTTTTGCTGTTCTTTGAAGAGATGACACCATGATCTCCATGTGACGCAGCAAAACACTGTGGGAGCGCCTTACATTCATCGGTGTCATGCCATCCTGACTACGTTGCTAACAAGGTCGGACAAAAGACACAAACCTACGAAAAGCATGAAGCACTTTCATATTTATTCTCTCTGATGTGAGGTCATTTGCTATGCGATTTCACTTTTCGATACGCCTGTTTACGCTACAACATTCGGCTTGTCTTAAGGCCAAAGCCTGAGATGTTTCACCACCGCAAATTTTGAACAGCCTCCAACGTCAACGGCGTTAACAGGAAGGATGCCGAAAAAGGAGCATTATGTCATCACGAAGTCACAATAGTACGTCATCCTATTTCACAAATTTCAAAGTTTGTGACGTTATCATGATGTAACTAAAACGCCCCTGTGACTTAACATTCTGACGTCATCACATGATATCAGCAAATGGCCAATGGTAGGCCAGGTGAGATATCTCCGAATAATGAGGTGTTCAGAAGCCACGTTAGGTGCAGAAAGTTTTGGGTTGGTGGCGAGGCAGCATTGACACTTCGAGAAGGAAAAGGTTGCCTTTGCTTTCGTCTTATCTTAGGTGATATACATAAAACTGCCTGCGATATATATATTTTTTGGCCAACCTAAATTCTCTTTCAATTGTTGTTGCAGTGGGTTGGTAATTAGCAATGACACCAATGCCCAATTCGGCAAGAAGGGTTCACTTGACAAGAACACTGATTTTAAGTTTCCTACTTTATACCTTGATCGTTTTTTATGGCTATATACATAATCAATGGATTGAAGAAAAAAGTGGCAGCTAGGTGAGTAATCGAAGATTGCTATTGGCAGAGACGCAGCGTGGCTCTAAAAAAAGATTATCTAATTTACTGCTGCACCCCAGGGTTGTGGTATTGAATCTCGTCCTCGGCGGTCGCATTTCGTTGGAAGTTAAATGCTCAGAGAACCTTATACATAGATTTATTTGCAGGTAAATAGCACCAGATGGTCCAAATTTGCGGAGCTTTCCACTACGCACTCCCCTATAATCTCAGTGGTGTCACGAAACCTAAAACCTTTATAATTACGTTGAATATCAAACTAAATGTTTATTCTGTACGAATGTTTGTGTTTTACAAACACTTTTGCTTCAACCACGCACGTTATTGCGACAAGAATTTGTAATCTTTAAAACTATTCTGTTTTTTACACAACCCTGTTTACCTGAAGGTTCTTTTCCGGTATACCTCACGGAACAAAACGTTCACCGCAAACTGACGTGCCAATGAAAAAATTCCACCGAATCATGTCAACACGCTCACCAAGATATTTGAGTTGTTTTTATGTTAGACTTTGTGTAAAAGTGCTAGACTTATGTGAGACCTTGGACACGTTTTTTCTTAGCTTTTAAATAAAATCAATGTTCCTTCTGTGCTTTCTTGTGAAAGGACATGCCATTATCTGATGCTCCAAAACCATGCGGTAAAATCCTATCAGTAATACAAAACTGACTTAGCATGCAGCGTTGATTATGCGACAGCGCTAAGCGGATAACCAGATGCAAAACAGCAAATTTGGCTAGTTGGAACCTACCAAACACGATTAGTGCAAAAAAGAGGATAAAAAACACAAGAAAGTCCATGACACAAGCGCTGTCTAATAACTGCAAGTTTAATGGAAGAAACGTGTCATGTATATGAAATCGCTCTCACAGATGATGAGATCTATTACGTGCTTGTTGGGGGGTGGCAAGATTTTCCTTGGCTTCATGTTTGCATATATATGACACGTTTCTTCCATTAAACTTACAGTTGTTAGACGGCGCTTGTGTCGTGCACTTTCTTGTGATTTTTTTTTTGCGCTGATCGTGTTGAAGCTGATAACCAACAGCGACGGGGATGTTTTTTGAAGGTGCTCGGTTTTCAAAATCGCGCATTTATACTCCCTCGACACGGCTTAGCAAAAACTACTAAATAATGAAGATAAGAGTAGCATGTAAAACAGGCGTGAATGCAAATATTTTTTTTTAATCTTTCAGCCTCAAAACTTTGTTGATGTAGTACGGAGCCCGAAATGGCGGAATATTATCAAAGCTCGGTTCATATCAGTATTCTTTCTTTTACCTTCAAGCCGGTGTACACCGAGAAGACGCGAGTTCCTTCTTCACAACGCAGAAAGAACTGAAAAAGATAGCTTCATCTGTGTGCATTCGTCCATAAATGGACGTATCTGGCAATAACCAATAACCAATAAAGTCACCCAAGATGATTCGCGAGCTTACACCTCAACAGCAATTTTTCTCTTTCACTGCGCGTGAATATAAAAAAAATAATTGAAGTCTTCATTGTTAACGCAGTGCTAACATTGCGTGCACCTCTAACCTTATTTTGAAGCCTGTGTCCGTACACCAGAATCACACATTGATCAGATTTGCCACTGCTTCCTCGCTCTTCCAAGCTTCTCGCATGAATATACGCCGGGAACGATGACTTGAGTTGTGTTCTCTCTCGAGTGAGCTTTCTTCTCAAAGTACACTCGCATCAAAGGTTTTTATGGACAACAAATGCGAGGTACGATCGATGTCCCCTGAAGCTTCCGCCTACTCAAAATATACAGCCACAACATAATATAAGGGTATTTTTGATAGTGAACTGATGCGTCAATCTTACTCGGTCAACACTTCATCAACATCCCCTGTGAGACGATAACAGACTGATGGAGCGTGCTGTGAAAGTTTGAAAGAAGATCTGGCAAGATTTTTCGATAGTGAGTTTGTATGGCCGTTTAAGCTTCCTGTATACAGACACGGCTTTGAGAAAGTGTGGAACACAGTAATGAAAGGTAAGATAGTTCATTGTGATATGAAAAGTAGTTTTACAGTCATGAACCAACCAACATCAACACGAGTTTGACTTCAGGCTACATTACACATTATAATGACTTCAAGCAGAAAGTTGTGACGACGTCAGGTATACTAAAATTTCTATAACTGCCGCTAATGCAGTACCAACAGAGCCACGGCGTAGAGTGGCTGTGGAAATTTGACCAGAAAATGCTCCAGCACGTCAGAAAACGTTCATAACGTGTAGTGTTGTCTAGGTAATGTGAGAACCAAAAGGAACGTTTACAAACACATTGCAATTGAGTTTTCAGGGAAAATTTATGCGTATAATAGTATTTAGTACGTTCTTGAGGGCTTCACCTTTCATTGGACTCAAGGAAAAGGCAACTGAAAATTTCTGTGTCAGTACTTCTTTAGAAGCGGATACCTTTAGGTTTTTCACTGCTCTGTGTATTAAAAACTGGGATTATCATAACGATGAACCAGTACGCGAACCCTTTGTGATCTTCAACTTTTGCGTCCGTCCCGAAACAGATGCACCAATTCGTCTGGGGTGGAACGCTCAAAGTGTGATGAAGGGGCCAGATTACGTGGCTGAAGATGACGTGACGTGTAATAATACCGGGTCACGTGCTAAACCTACATAACCTCACAAAATAACTTGTCATGAGACTAAAATTTAGGTAAAATTACGTCACATCCAGTAACGTGATAAGCTCACCTATGAAACATTCCCATGATTAAATATTTACGTGACCACTAGAGTAACTAAACATCTTCTTACATAACGTACTGGTCACGTGGCTAGTCTCATGTAACACCACTTGATGGCTCAATTGTCTAAAAAGCGCGTCATATGAGGCAACATATAGCCACGTAAAAACAATTACATTTAATATTTGTCACATGCTGCACTGCTCAATAAATCATCGTTATGTACGTGGACAGAACAGCGGGCCTGCGAAAGTTGGCATCGCTCCGCTCAGAGCGCGAATGAAGGGCCTTGTTTGATCAGGTAAAGGTCTTGTTTCACTCGAAAAAGCAGCTCAGAGAAATAGTGAGACCTTGAGCATGGTATCTGACGACTTCGGTGCGTGCGCAAGCACTCAAACCTTGTGGCTATGTAAAGAAGAAATTGAATTCCTAAGCGAGACATTGTAGTCCTTGCAAAGACAAGCAAGCTGAGAAGGGTCGCGCAATATTGACACGCGCATCATGTTTTATTGCAGTTTTCTCTGGTTCAGAAAGATAGTCTTTCATGGGGACCTTCAACGCAAATATTTGGTCTGTCTGTCTGCCTGTCTGTCTGCCTGCCTGTCTGTCTGTCTGTCTGTCTGTCTGTCTGTCTGTCTGTCTGTCTGTCTGTCTGTCTGTCTGTACGTTTGTGTGTTTGTCTACTCCTAACGACACCGGGTACTTGAAACGACCGACGCCATCTGCAGCTCCCACCTAAGTTGCACAAGATTTAGCGTCCATACTTGCGCAATCGTCAATTAAAAAGCATAAATTGCGAATGTCGTGAGCACCATATCAACACGTATATATTCTGTATGTGCGTCTTTTACTAGAAAAGGCATACATAAGTAACTTTAAGGACCGTTGCGCTTATGACGTTGCACTGACCATGCAACGCTTGCACGAATAGGCGAGTGTATCCAACGCTTTGCTAAGACGACACGGTGGTGGCAGCTACCGGTCGCCTTGCGTTTTACACCTTATCACCTTGAGACAGGCGCGCACACTCGTCTCAGAGCCACGCGCTTCGTTTACCAAGAAAACTGCCAGATGGCGCTCATGTCTCACGTGTGACGTGATTTGATGCACTCGTTCACCTCCCCTCTAACGCAGCGCCTCCAGAATACCATTCACCGATTTTCCGGCGCGGAACATCAAATAAATGTTTTGTTCACTCTCTCCGCACGCAAGACTATCGTATTTCGATGACATTGGCAGACCAACATGCACATACGACGCCAATTTTTCTTCTCACATATTTATGTTCCCAATTAACCCCTTCACTCAATCTCTTGCTTTCACTCGTGGGGCGGCTCACAAAAGATTTTAAGTTGATGATTATCACGCACCCGTTCTGTCTTTTTTTTTGTCCTGTCGTAACCCTTGGTGTCTCCCTTGTTACACCCATGCATGACATATTGCCACCAAAAACATATATTATAGCTACCCCATAACTAGCCACAGCATAGACATACTTCGCACTATCTTTAAAAAAACAGTTCTAGAAACAAGATGGTTTCAGTGAACGCTTAGTTTGCAGCAAATATTGGGCCTAAGAATGTCAACTAAGAAGAATAAACTGGTTCAAGAATGTATTTTGTTTTTTTTTGTTCTTGCACAAATCACACTGCCGAAATTACAATGTAAAAAGAAATCTCTTGATATGTAGACAACTGTCGCAAAGACGCTAAGACGCTAAGTGACATGGTTCCTGGTGCATTTAAATAAAATAACCATCATACTAAAGCAAGCTGCTGTTTCTTCGCAAGCTTCTGAATGATTGATATGTGGGGTTTAATGTCCCAAAACCACCTTATGATTTGAGAGACGCCGTAGGGGAGGGCTCCGGAAATTTTGACCACCTGGGGTTTTTTAACGTGCACCCAAGTCTGAGCACACGGGCCTACAAGACTTCGCAAGCTTTTGAAGTGACCAACCCATATTAAAGTGCTCTGTATTCAGTGCACTTTTGAAGTGCTGCTGAGATCAGACATGCTGAAAGTTTTTTATCAGAGTATTTGTAGAGAATCTGGAATACGCTCACCATCGACCATACGACACCATGTGATGACTTCACCAAGGAAATTCAGGTTATGTCACGCCACAGCGATATCATGATGATATGACAAATTCTATTGCCAGATGAAGTGATGATGATATCAGGGGTTGAGGTCATCGAGTGACCGTGGTTTACGATCCCACGTTGAAAGACGGTAACATTGCAACACAGTAAAACGAGCCCAATCATATCTTTCAAGAGCTTGTAATGAATGGAGTTCCCGGCCTGTTTCATTAGGAAGCATCACTGACTAATGAATTTACAAATATCCTTGAACAATCATTAAATAGTTACCTAAATTATGTATTGTTGTACTTATATTCTGTGTTGGTTATTGCATTCGCTGTCTAATCAAATCAAATTCATTGTGCATAATTAGCTTTTTCATGATGTTTTCTAAGTTCAAAGTATTGAACTTCGGCGGAGCCTCAATCAGTTGCTATGATTTCATGACATGGGTTTCATGTTTTTTATTTTATTTTGTAGTGGGCTACCTTTCCTCCTCGGGAATGTACAATGTACGCGGATGATGAAATTTAAAAAAATTAAGTAATAAATAAATAAACAATACCGCTCGTGTTGAACACACAGACGGCCAATTACCGCATTTGTTGAGGCAGCAATAGCCTTCGGCATTTTTATTTCGAGATACAGACTTATAAGTACACGCTAAAATATACTAACCAAAGAGATAAACACTTCTTAAGAAAAGAACATCGAAGAAGCTTTAGCACTAGCTGCTCTCAATTATTATGTTGCACTGTGAACGGAAGTGATAACGTGCGAATGTTTTCAAAAAGTATTGTTTTTTTTTTTCTGTCTTTCCCCGTCTTTCGAATTCCACATTTAGGTATAAGTCCACCTCTATTCTTCCGTTTGTTTTGGAAAGCAAACATTCCGGTCACCAAGTGACAATAGCGGTGAAGATAATGATCGCGATAACATCTTTATTTAAATGCAGAGTCAACAGGATGCGTAAATGTTCTTCATTTAACTTAAAAACACGTTGTACAATACGCAGCTCAAATTACCTACTAGTGGCACAATAGGCTACGGGCTACGTCGTCAAGATGCACACAGCGTTGCACATTGTGTTCATTATCATAATTCACTGGTAATCACGCTGTGTTCGATTATGTATCCTAAACGGCATTCACAAATGGTGTTGCGACAGCAACTAATAGGACGCCTTCTATGTATAAAAACACGTGCCAAAAGATTGTGTTTAGGGAACCCTTCATCTGTATGAAATCGATGAATGGTTTTTATGTGACTTTTTAGAGCTTATAGAAAATATGTGCACATTCCGTTGCTTGCTTTCACTTTTTTGCGGGGAGACAATACAATCAGATCTTTCACACATTCACGTTATTGTGAATATGTCTGTGATCTAACAGAGCGAATTCCCGTTATCGTGTCAGCTATTCAATGGCAAGGCCCGCCTACTAAGGCCATGTTGAGGCGCGGCTTTGAGCCCCTGTGACAAAAATGCGCAGTACTTACTGATAGCGTCCGCTTTATTTGAGTACGTCGCGAAAGAATGAAGGCTCATTAGGACTTTTGCTTATAAGATCACAACTGATTAGCAGGATATCTCGCACTGGAAAGCTCTCGAACAATCTTGGCTGCGGGTTGCAGAGCGTGTTTACATTGGATGCTCCTAGCTACCACATGACATTCACGAGCGCGTCATTATATAGAATTAGACATTATCAAAACGTTGCGTATTAAAGGCAGCAGTTGCCTTAAATACCCTTAGGGTATTTAGTTCCCTAGATGCAGGAGCAGTAAGGCAGAAATTCTTGCCTAAAAGCACGAAATCTACAGCTCGTGAAGTTTTTTTTTTACTTTATAAACTTTCAAAGTATTTTTAGAGAGGAAAGTTTAGTGGATAGTAGTAACAGCATGTCAGGTGAGCAAAAATGCACCAGGTAACGAATCCGACTTTAACGGCGCGTACACAGATGAAGGAACAAGTACGATGTATGGTACTGTGACACTATCGTAGATCACTGAACGAAACAGGAGAAATAAACAGAAAAACTGACAAAGTTTCCAGAGAATCACATATCAGCTGGGAAGAATTGCTACAGTTGTTCTCAAAACGTGTCAGGCCCTTTGAAGATTGCAGTAGAGGAAACTGAAAACTTCTTTTCTTCGCCAGAAAAATCGTGTTTGCTACCATCTGAGAAACGCTTCTTCACCTCGCCTTCCTGTCTCTGCGGTAAGATAACGCAAAATGATTATTGTAAAGGCAGCTACTTGTGATTGGTTGTGAGCTTAGCGCGATGCCACAATACGAACACAGTGACAGAAAATACGAGTTGAGCGCATAAAGTCATCTTGCTTTGACCACACAACGAAACAGAGACTCTTAATTGACTCCGATCAGCGTGCAAGACACCTTTGCTTGCTACGCATTGAAACATCGTATCTCAGAGAGTTTATTTTTTGTTTTGGCACAGTTGGGCCGTTGGGAACTACGCCCGACTCTGGCGAGTGGGCAACGAGTCCCACCACCGCAGCCAGTATAATTTTCTGACCACTTCCGGCATGTGGTCGTTACGCCATCTTTCTCACATGTCGGGCCTCCATCTCGGTTTCCAATGATCGATATTACGAAGTTTTTGTAACACACATATTTCGGTGGGGAAGTCTGACGTGAGACACCCGGCAATGGCCACCGCGCGGAAATGCGGCCATCGAATGTGCGTAGGTGGCATGCCTAGTTGGATATACAATTTTTTCTTTATAACTCACACTCTCTCGTTCGCACGTTTGTCGGTTATCGCCCGTGTCTGTTATGGGAAACGTTATTGTTGGTCCAGGCTACAGACTTTTCGTTTAACTTGGCCACTATCTATTCCTTCCTGAATGCGAACGCCTAAATAACCTTGTTGCCTTGAGCGATTCAACCGTCGCGCTGCTATTCACGTAACTTAAGGTCCAACTCCCAACGTTTAAGGACGGTTTGAAGGCAGCATTGCGCAGTGGAAAAGAATAGTTTTGATTGATGTGTGGCGTTTAACGTCCCAAAAAAGAAAGGAGGAAGCAAACAAAGAAAGAAAGAAGGAAATAAATAAATAAATAAATAAATAAAGAAAGAAAGAAAGAAAGAAAGAAAGAAAGAAAGAAAGGTATTTTGTATTAGGCAAGCGCACTGAAAGCTTCATGTATACCCTATATTTCCGTTAAAGACTGAGCAACCCAAAAGTTTTTCGTTTTTAGATTTCACTTAGTAATAGCCCTTTTTCTTATTTAAAACGATAATCTACCTGAAACACCTAATCATGAAATATTTCTGCACCTCCTCAAAGAATGTGGAGGGCTAGTATGATAAGAATATAGACGGGGCCCCTTGTCCTAATACGGCATGAAAGTTTTATGCGCAGCTAGAATAAATATTTTGATTTAGAGCGACAATCCGGTCTCATCACGAATACCGTCTTTCGCCTATAGAAACCGAATATTCTCGCTATCGTAGCGTTCAGTTTTATTCAGTGTTGGGCTTTTTTTGCTCTGTCATGCTCTTTCACCCTCATACCTATCTCGCGGCTAACATCATTTGCCGCCTTGATATGTTTAAGACTAGTCCGTCAGCGCTTTTGATAGATCGGCTCACGTAGGCATAAAGCCCTTGCTTTAAAGCCTGCCACTACCAGTTATATACGGCTTATATCCTTGCATTTTTTGTTGCGTTCTTCAGCGCAAAACGGTACTTTGCACTCGTATTCTTCACGACACCCTTGTTTTGCTAGTCGTGTTAACTGCACCGCGGACATCTCTCGCATCTTTTTCTTCTGTATTTGCGTCTGCGAAAACAATTTACCACAATGCCGTTCTTTCAGCACCTCCGATGAAGGCCCGGCCTGGCGGCGCATCCTCTTTAGTCCAAGTAAAATATGGTGCGACGTAAGGGCTCACGAATAAGCGTCAGCCAATGCTTCTGCCTTGAAGTCCGTTCGCTTGACAACAAGAGTGCGAATTGTGAACGTGTGATTATTTTGTACTTAGGCTTCTTGTATGTCAAAAACATTTAGGGAAGTGAGAATGAGATGTTTCTTGGGGAAATAACAATAGTGAAATGAGGTTGATAAAATGATACAATTATTTGATGCCACATTTTAGTTTTTGGTGTTTCAGCCTGTAATTCCCAGCGTCACTCGATAAATATTTCTTGGACACTGGAGCCACCCCTGCTGCGAGATTACATTCGATTCTCCAAGCGAGCGTGAAAGCTTGACAGAGAACCATGGTCTGCTGTTCTTCAGTAGTAATGTTCAGTACAAATTGCTCTAAATCAGTGAACACTTCGTTCAAACACAGTAAACCGAAATTCCTGTGGGCTTGCTGTGGACGGCTCTTTGCCCTCTAATAGTAGCGTTAAAGGTATTCTGAATCGCTCACCACTTTTTCTGAACACACTGCGTCACGCCACAGCTTTTGTCAATATAGCGTCATCAAGCGTGAGGCCCATGGGATGGCTTTGTGCTCTCTCATACAAGAATACGAAGTACTCTTGACTTGAGAAATGCATGTTCTAAACACTATCTATTAACATTGGCACGGGTTGAGCTGTTAAGGAAGCTGCCTTAACCATTGAGGCAAGCTCAGCGACAAATAAAGCTTGGAAGCGTTCTATAGGCCCCCCATTGACAACAGTTGTGATACGAACCCCAATTCAACAGAACTAGTGTCGTTTCGTGGCTCGTAGTATAAAGATTCAAAACAAGATGAGCTTCCCATTAGTAGCCTTGGAGCACTGAGCATTGTACCTGAATAGGTATAATAATTTTATTTCTTGTCCTTTTCGTATGTTTTTGTTTGCTTCGTGTTGTTTATATGTGTGAGGCTACGTGTGCGTACATATTCATGTTATGTGTTTGTGAATAAAACTTCAGTTGAGATATTGCTGCTTGTGTTTGGTGTGCTATATTCCCCGCCGCGGTGGTCTAGTGGCAAAGGTACTCGGCTGCTGACCCATAGTTTGCGCGATCGAATCCCGGCTGCGGCGGCTGCATTTTCTATAGAGGTGAAAATGCTGTAAGCCCGTGTGCTCAGATTTGGGTGCACGTTAAAGAACCCCAGGTGCCCGAAAATTCTGAAGCCCTCTACTCTGGCGTCTCTCATATTCATATCGTGGTTTTGTGGCGTTAAACCCCAAAATCAATCAATCAATCAATCAATCATATACTCTTTTGAGTTTTCATCTTGCTTAACGGCGCCATTTCGTAATTATCAACGAAACAAGCGCCTCTGACTAAGCTACTTACTTCGATGGTAAGGAGGAGCATGATTCTTGCGTTCTTTGCGCAAGAGCGTCGCTCTGCAATTATGACGAAAGCGGAACTAACGGGAGCTCCAGCAGTTTCGCAAATTAATCCAGCGATAACGACGCCTGGTGAAGGCGAAAAAAAAAGTTTCGCGGCGATGACCGGTAAACAACAGTTCAGGTTGATCATTAGAGAGCAAAGCCGCTTACGAAGCTGAAACTCCGCCCCAACAATTGCTTTTAATGGGGCTTTGCGGAATAATAGAAACAGATTGTTCTGTATGTCGTGTGTATCACTGAGCTCAGATGTCTACTTTTGAAGCTTCATAATGTGACCCAGTATTATGAAAGCTGTGTGCATTCAGCCAAAAAGCGAGACGTCGAACACGGAATGTAAGTGACTAAAAAAGATGGACTATGATTGTTTAGAGGCATATGCAGCATCCGCTGCTGGTATGCTTAGCGTGCTTAGATATACATTAGTAGTGCTGGTGAATATATAGGTTAATAAAGTGGCAGCAAAAGCATACGTTGTCCTTTTCCAAGCCTGCTGTAGAACTTGATGGTAATTTGCTGCAGTTCATGATTAACAGTAACTCCTCATAAACACCCCTGTATGAATTGGGCATTTTACAACCAGGAATGTATAAATAAAAGCAATAGAGTATGCCTAATGGTACAGCAATGACAATTAGCTAGAGCTTGTGGGCGTGGATACAGAGTACCCACCTAGAGTTGCAGGGGATAATGAGTGCGCTTGTGCTTTAAATCAAGAATGAAAAGTTACGTCACTGTGAAAAAAAAAAACATTGAAAATCTCTATGTGGTGAGTGAGCTGTGTATTGCGACAGTTCGATTCCATAATTTGTGCATAAAAGATGCACTAGGCATCGTAGGGAACATGTCCTGAGTTCATTTCAACCTAATGGAGAGGAGGTGGTTTGAGAGGTGCAACACAGTAGTACAGTTGACTTGCTGAGCTCATCGCAAGCTAACAATAAAACAGTGATAATTGTACGCGATTTGTACTGCTCATTGTTAGTATTTGTATTATTGTATTAGTCCTAATGACTGGTATAAGACGAAGTAAAGAACTCTTGAAATGTCTGGGATTGTTGATTTAGAGTTCATAAATATAAGCAGACTCTATATGTTAGATAACAAAAAGTTCTAGGGCAGCCTACTGAAATGTTTATGAAAAATTTAGGTAAACTTTCAGTGGGATATCGCCCACTTTCCATGAAGACTTCGGCACTATGTTGGGCACCAACTTCATGAAGAATGTTAGAAAGTTCACCAGCAGATCAAACGAAAAATCTAAGTAGGGTTTCTTCTTTACGACCTTAGTAAGCGCAATCGTCGTCAAATTGAAATTTAAAATATTCATGTTTATATTACGAAGCACACACGATGAAGCAAAGAACCACACATAAAGCTTCTTTGAACGTCATCCCTTTTTCGCGTCCCCCTGAAAAAAAAAACCGTCATGGCTGTGCGCTCATTCAAACGGGTGGCTGTCCTCAAGAAGAGGTAACGTCATTATTTGATGAACAGACAAAACAAGTCCAATGCATTATATACACGCGATAAACAAGCTACTTCCACTACCTAGAAAACATTTACTGCAGACAACATTTCTTACACATTAGAGGCAGCAAATTCATGAAAAGCAAAGAATTGTTATTTTCTTATTTATGTTCACATGTATGAACGCCGCAATCAATTAGAGATGCCTGGGTGTTCAGCAAGTGCTTAAATTATGACAGGGTGGCCCAATTGTGCGCCAACCAGACAGACAAGTAGGCAGGTGGTGAAAAAAAAAAGACAAATAGTTTGATATTTATGCATTCCAGTATCCCGAAAAAGACTTTCGTTTTTGATATTCAAAACGAAAGTGTTACTTGCCTCTAGCAGGTAGCATGTCAGCAGCGATGTAGCGCGCCACAAGACGTTGTGATAAAGGACGGGTCGCCTGCTGCAGTTTCATGCGTAAAGAAAGAGTATTCATCATGTGGCGCTCGGGCCGAATGCGACCCACGGACAGTTTGGCTGACGGTGCGCAGCTTCTCCAAGAATATAAAATGTTTGTCTCGTTGCTTACTCGCCTATCGATAATAATAACGTGTTGTTCGCGTACGCCACAGAGACGGGACTGATCTCAAGCAATTTTTTTTTTTCGTGATGCACTCAATGCAGTCACCATGCATTGAAGGGTAACCGTGGAACAAGAAAATGTGGTATAGCTTGTAATCTGCGTCCCATATCTGTCACTACGGAGATCTTGTATCAGTATTTTCCTCTAATCCTGACACCAACTCCACCCAAAAAAATTATCCACATATGAGACATGCCAAGTGACTTCTTCCGGGTAGTAATGTTAGATTTCATTTTACTTCAAACCATTCTTCCCTGCCCCGGCACTTGCAGCACGAAATTATTTCTTGACCTTGGGCTGCTGGCTGAGGTGAGTTTCAGTTCTCTAGCCCGTTTCTTTTTTCACTCACAATAATTTTTTCTGTTTTCGTCCATTTTTGCGAACATCTCGGCATTGCATTGCTTTAACGGAATCAACCGCAAGCCAATAAAGATATAAGAAAAGCATTATAGATGTGTCCTTTTAATTTTGACTAATGCTCTTAATATGCGGTAACGTATAGAGTAACACCAATTTATAAAACCCATGGTTATTCAACTTCACGAAGCCCCTATTTCTCTCTCAAGAAATATTGTAACTGCTAGAGCACTATACGTAAATTGAATCCCTATGTTGTGAGGTTGTCGCAGCGGAATAAAATCAACGAGTGAAAAATGCCTCCTGTCTGCGCGAACAGAAAATTGCAGCATATCCACGGAGTGAATGATGATGAGTGGGACGACACGTACGCCGGTTCGTCCACGCTTCCGTGCGTCCGTGCATCAGTCCTTGCATCCATCCATCCATCCGTCTGTGCATCCGCCAGTCAGTCCATCCATCCATTCGTTCGTGCATCCATCCGTCCGTCCATTCATTCATGCGTCCATCCATACGTCCATCTGTGCGTCAAACAGACAGACAAACGACGGACTGTCATGGCCAGCGGATGATTCATGGTTCACCAATAAAACCCTCCGAAGCTTCGCCCTACTCATCATCATTCACTCCGTGGATATGCTGTAAGGTGGTTACATGCATACATACAAGCGACGACCAACCCACGCATTAAGGAGTCTGGCCCCTAAAAATACCAACAATTCTAATCCTGGCTTAACAAAGAACACAGCTAGGAAAACAATCAGAGCCTCATGACAGAATCACCAGCAGTAACGAAAACGTGAAGCCCATGATAGCATAAACCACAATAGCATTGGAGTAATCTTGCGAACCTTTTATAAGGAAATACGAAATTTCAGTTGTGGTAACAAATATTTTAGCAAGATAGGTGCGCAAGATAGGTGTGTGGCCTCGCCCATTCAGGGCACACCAGAGAATGAATTCCCCTCGCGTCTTACGTTGTTGATAGGGCGGATGTGATGGACAGCTGGATGCTGTATGAGTCGTTTGGATGTAATTACACATGCAGTGTTCGTGAACGACGATGGCTTCTCTGTGCGTGATGTTCAACCCGGCCATTTGTTTAAGGATGGTAAGGAGTAGGCTTGTGCGAATAGTGAATTTCAGGGTCGAAGCGAATTCGAAGCGAATAGTGATTTTGGTCGAATAATTTCGAATCGAATTTGAATAGTATGTACGACATGTAGAAAAGGGAATATTTATCATACCCCAACTCACCTGCACGATATTTCTTTTGAATTTATATAGGGGCTCTATGCCAATGCCTTTTTTTTTCGTTGAAAGGAAGTCGAAACAACTTTGATTAATAGATTTGGTAGGATCAGAGTGATAACATGTAAGATACATAACGTTTTAAAATTTATTTTGCTTAAGTCATACAAACCATCATAACAAGCTTAATAAAATGAATATTTCATTTGAGGCCAACATTTCCTTTTAAAAGGGGCTCTGAAACACTTTTTCAGCCAGTAAACATGCTTGTCGCCTCACAAATTTACCGCCGCAAAGTTTCTAGAATCAGTCCAGTACGAGCGGAGTTCCAAAACTTTGTCGCATGCTGCAATTGCATTCTCCATTCTCGACTCGTCAAAAGAGCTGGAAGCTAAGTAGGGAAGGATGGCAGGGGAGAAGAAAAAAAACATCATGAGCGCCTAGTGACCTTGAGCAGTTTTTCTCTCTTTTTTTTTCTTCGAATACGAGGCCTTTCAGTGAGATCCTGTACGTACTTGTGGACTAGCGGCGGCCTCACGCGGCGGTTCGATAACGACGAGCACGCCATGCTCAAATCAGCCAATGACTGTGACCAGAGCCGTATTTTAGGCGCGAAGCTCCTTATAGCGGCACCCATTCGTCCCCCGTAGTATGTAACAAGTGTAACATTTTGACCTCCAAGGTGGTGCCGGTGAGAGATCTCTTGTGTGCGTTGTTGAACAATGAAAAATAGTGCTCGATGTACATGTCAATGGCTGCTAATGAGGAATGAGAGACAGAAGCTTTCGGCTTTTAGTTAAGCGCAGGCTGCGATCACGATTAGCAGCCATTGGCATGTACATTGAGCACAATCTGACTGAAAATGTTTGCTACGTCATACTCGCTGGGCGTAACCTCCTTGGTTTTCGAAAGCTTTAGCGAGCGTTCAGCCGCAGTGCCATGAATACAGTGAACTAGTACATACCATGAACTCGAGGTGGTTAAAGGTGGGAAGTGGACCCGAAGCGCAAGCCGTAAGAAAGTGTGCGTGTGCAACCTCTCGTTTAGTCCTTGGAATGTCCTCTGGATGGCGGTGCTTCTATATGGGGAATATATGAT
Organism: Rhipicephalus microplus; assembly: GCF_043290135.1. Taxonomy (NCBI): domain Eukaryota; kingdom Metazoa; phylum Arthropoda; class Arachnida; order Ixodida; family Ixodidae; genus Rhipicephalus; species Rhipicephalus microplus. Next base: position 63,301,532 of record NC_134706.1, on the reverse strand, counting down.
GAAAAGATGCGAGATGGTGGTACTTGGAGTGTTGAATGGATGGACGAATGGACACATAGACAGATGCATGCATGGACGCACGAACGGACGCAGGGGCGGCTGCATGCACGAACGCACGGACGGACGCATGGATGGACGGAAGCAAGAATGAAATGAACAGACGAATTCTTCGCCCCACTCTCCATCATTCACTCCGTGGATATGCTGCCATTTTTTTTCTTGGCTGTGACAAGTAATTTTTGAGCTTGTAGTGTCATTTGCCGAGGAAAGAGAGCAATTTTTAGCTTTGAAAATTTATTGTGAATTTCAGGCTATAATACTTTCCTCGCGTGTTCTCGGTAGCCTCTACTACCGATCAGCAGCGGTTTCTGACCAGCAAGTGTTGCAGGGCCCCCTTAAATCTGAAGGGGGACTTCGTAGCAAAGCAGAATTTTTTAGTAGGCGTTTTCACGGCTTCGGAATGCTTTCTTGCAGTGAAACTAGTTTTACAGGTGGACTAATGTACATTTATTCGTTCATTGCGAATACTCCGAAAATATTCGATAATTTAAATTTGAGTCGAAGTGAATTCGAATACTAATCTATTCGTTCGAATATTCGAAGCATTCGAATATTCGCACAAGCCTATTAAAGCGAATTGAACGCTGTTAACACTAAAAGCCGAGGAGCTGTTTTGGGGTCATTGCAAACTGCCCTTGTTAGCGTAACCTCATCGCGGGGAAGTACGACTTGAGAAAGAAAGGAGCATACGCAGCCGGCGGCAACTATCGGAAGGTCCACTGGCTCCATATACTAAGCCAGTAAGGCTGTGGGAACGACGGGGACTTGTGCTTTATCTTGAAACATACCAGGGAAGGGCAGTCGTCTTGTTTGCATAAAGGCCGCTTCTTAGCTGACTATCGGAAAAGGCTGAACTGTTCGTAGTAATCTCGTATAAAGACTGCCGACAGACAACGAGATGAATGTTGTGCCACTGAAACTCAGCCGATTTGAAAGAAAACTTTATATACATTAGAGCGAAGTAGGCTCGTGAGATGCTTATGTCAGCCCGTGCTAGAGAAGCAAACATGGACGCAACTATCCGCCGCTCTCTTCTACAATGTATCCCATATATGCAAAGCTGCTTTGCGGTGCTCATTTGTTTAAAACAAAATAACACAGAGCAATTTTCGCAAACGCCACCCATTAATTGGGGTTGTGGCACTGAGAGGGAGAACCACTCATAGAGTTCGTGGAAAACTGCGTAAAGAAGTTCACATTCCTGCAACGCCACTGCGGCCCACTCAATCGCTACGAGCCTGCCGATAGATAGGCGTGGTTCCCCTCAAAGCCCGCATGGCATGCCAGCGTATCACAAGAGCTTACACAATGTCTGTGCGCCTGCGCCGATGAGCTTCGATGCGCGGCCGCACCGTGTGCGCTGGCGCCTCGCGGAGGGCTGCCAGGGTGTGCTGTGTTCTTCGTACCTAAAGTGGATGGCACTGTACGTGCGCTTAGAGGGCAACGCATGTGTTCCTAATATTAGCAGTGTACATATGTATGGTTGCACGTTATGTGAATACGTGGTAAAATCAAGTTGCACACTCCGGCCCACCTAATGGTCGTATGGTGTTTTTGCAAATAACGAGCGTTATTGAATGTTTCATATAGGTTCTTTCAGTTACTTTTATTTCTTTCGTTACTTTGTTTGCAAAGATCTGAGAATAAATTATTGGGCTTGGTACTAAAATTTATGGAAGTAGAGGTCTTGTAGGTATAGAATAAAATGCCAGTATATGTTGTGAACCTTTTATTTCATCTTTGAGTGATACAATATGTTATCGCTGTAATTTATATTTTGCGGTTACATTGGTAAGTAACAAAAAAAAACGCTACAGAATGGCAGGACGATGTTGACACTGGATTAATGTCTCTCAGTGAGTGTCTTACGACTCCCTAAAATGCAGCAGAATGCTCACTATCGTTGCCACTACGTCTATTCTTCTTCATCGGCATTGGCGAATTCAATCATTTTTTTTAGAAGTCTCAATGACGCTTTCACTCTGAATTGTTAACACGAAAAATCACGAGGTTTTGACAGAGGTCGCATTCTTGCAGGAGACAACTAGCGCGTGTCGGAACGTATATTTCAGTGAAACTCAGTGTTCAGTGTCCATCTGGCGTTCTTTAACGTGAACCGACATTGCACAGTACGCCGGCCTCCCTTATTTCACTTCCGTTTAATCACCGCGGCCGGCATCAAACCCGCGTTGGCCATGTCAGCAGCCGAGCACCATAACTTGCACTGGCTTCATCGCGACGTACTATTAGACATAAAAGGCATTCACCTTGATGAGATAATTAATCGTGCCACATTCAGTACCACACTCAAAGGACGATGGTAGGATTCTGTTCGTATAAACAAACAGAGGAAACAAAGTTCAAGTACAAACTTATATAATAAGTTACATATAGCTGCGGAAGAAGCAGCAGCGGCAGAGCAGTTTAGGCTAGGTCGCTCACTATAGGCGTAAACAACGGATGACGAGATTCCAGTAATATTTCTCCTGTACATCAATGGCAGTTGAGACTGAACGCCAACATTCCTGCTAGATATTCGCCGGATCTTCAGCTTACGTCGCGTTTGTCGCTGTCAAATAGCATTGGCGACCGAGAGCACGTTAGGTGAACTGTTGCATCTTTTTCGGTGTCATGAACCGTTTTAATCTTCTCCGCAGGGCGCGAGAGTTCGAGTATGAAACTCGACAGAACTGCCGATTCTCGCGACCCTCTAAACGTGGCCACGTGACTCCCAGAGGGCACCTTTCTGACCTCCCCGGCGTCCACGATTCGCAGGGACCCTGCGAACGGCAGCCGCGGACTGTTCATGTGCTCAGACGGCGACGAAGAAGTGACGCTCCCCGTCGAAGCGCGAGGTGCGTTCATGCTTTTGACTCTTCTATAATCCCGTTGTTTAACCGCTTCCTGGTGAAGCCTTGAAAAGGTAAAGTGAAGGTAAAACAGACCATAACTGGACTTTGCGAACGCTGCAAATTAGATAGATAGATAGATAATAGATAGATAGATAGAGAGAGAGATAGATAGATAGATAGATAGATAGATAGATAGATAGATAGATAGATAGATAGATAGATAGATAGATAGATAGATAGATAGATAGACAGGCAGACAGACAGACAGACAGACAGACAGACAGACAGACAGACAGACAGACAGACAGACAGACAGACAGACAGATAGATAGATAGATAGATAGATAGATAGATAGATAGATAGATAGATAGATAGATAGATAGATAGATAGATAGATAGATAGATAGATAGATAGATAGATAGATAGATAGGTTAATGCCGAAATATCCCAGTTCTCTATTCCTATTATAAGGAATTGGAGAAGGGGAAAAGGAACACGAGTAACCGAGATGAAGAAGAAAACAAAGAAGAAAAAAAGAGAGAGAGGCAGCGAGAGCACTGTAGCGCGTGGAACTGCACCGCAATTCAGAGCTGTTCACATAAGCCCACCGTCCTGAGAACCAATTTTCTTCCAATTTGTTTAAAAGGAAAGTACACCAAAGAATTTACGGACCAAACTTGATAATCTAGAAAGGAACACTTTTGTGAAGGTTAGGCTTATCTTACCATGCAAGGGCACGAGGGACCTCTTAATCACAATAAAAGTCATGTATATTACCAAGGGAGCATACCACCTCCAAAAGATTGAACGTTTATTTTATTTTATTTTTTTTAATCAAGAAAGGTCTCATATATTTCTCGTTAAGAAAACACGTATGCGGCCCCTTTCTACAGCGATAACAACTCGACCAGCGAGTAATTTTCTGGAGACCCGGCCATGGCTCAAGCTGCTTTTTTAAGGAAATTAAGATTAAGTAGGGCGAGACAGGTGGGCGAGTTGGAGTGGGTTCGTAGCTAAGAACGGCAAAAAAATAGAAAACACGGGACACAAAACAATGAGAACACGGGAAACGGCGCCCGTCCTAGTGTTCTCATTGTTTTGTGTCCCGCGTTTTTTGCGGCTCCCTTAACTATATATAACTATCGAAACATTCAAATTCGAAAATAACCGCCAAGCTTTAACAAGAGTCAGTATACCCGGGGGCACATGGCGTGATCGGCGCCGTATTTTGCGTCATAATGTGACGTCAAATGTAAGTGAAAATATGCTTAAACCTAGGTGATTAATTGCTGCTACACTGAATTCTAGTTTGCGATATTAAGCACTGCTATATAAATGACCCTTATGTACACCGCAATTTACGTGTGGTCTTTCGGCTACCTGTTTTATGTGTATTTAAGTGCGTTCATTACGTGAAAAAGACTTTTGGGTGCATTTTAAACGCAGAAGTGAAGCTATTTGTTATTTCTTCATTAATAGGCCTGTTTAAAAAATAATGGCAGATGCAATAGTTGGGGCCGAGAGAGTTTTTAAGTTTTAGTGTTTTGAAGCTCGAGTTTTTTCGAAGCCTTTGGAAAAACGTGTAATCAGGGAAAAAAGCAAAAAAGTTACGAAGCCACGCAAAAAACAACCAAATAGAAAAAAAGACCAGTTGCAATAGAAAAATTATTGAATCTAAAAGTATTTTTCCCCCAGAATAATTTTACACAGCGTGTGTCAAGATATGCGTCCCTCATTTTTAAAAATCAAATAAACGCGACTTGAAGTTCAATGATTTAGCAATAAATGTTTGTTGCCGTAGCCCATTCACGATATCTAAAGACACTATTTGAGACAATAATTTGTAAGATTAAATAGTTGTCTTTTTATTTTGTGTGTTAACGTGGCTACGTAAAATGGGAGAATCGTTGTGATTTCGTAGACCTATTGCATTTTCCTTCTATATATTTCTTTCATTTCCATAACAACAGTCACTCACTTTCATCAAATAACAGTCACGTTTGTTTACCCTTCAGTCATTGTGTTACTCATCCTAGTGCTACTTCTACAAGTTTCTTCTGCAAGTACTTCTACAACCTGAATACTGTATACTTTCTGTCCTTTCTCTTCAGATTTCACACTTCGACGTAAGGGCACTCTCGCGTCACCGTAGGGTTGTGACGAAACAAGTGCTCGTAGGCGTTACGAAGGCTCTCAGAAAATAATCTTACCTTCATTGCTTTCGGGCTGCGGTTGACCGAAGCAAGGGCAAAACGTCATCCGCTTACATAGTTCTTCCGAGCAGCGAACATAAAAGGTCATGCCGGATCGTAGTGAGTGGGTATTGGGTCGTACTAAGTTGCAGCCTTCAGTGAACGAATTAGCGCCAAACAGAAATGGCGTCCGAGAAAATTTTAAGGACAAGAAACTTGCTACTTGGCCCGAGCGATCCACAAAGCGTCAAAGAAAATTTTTTACGCTTGACCCTCTCAGCCGAATGTGAACCCATGTGTGGAAAAATTCGAAAATGTCACCGGATGCAATAAGGATTCACCTACGTGGCACGTGTGTGTTTAAGCAAAACACAGTTGATTATTCCTTTAAGACGGGAATTCGCATTGATGCAAAAAATTTTCTAAAAAAGTAAATTCTGTGGAGCATTCGCATAATAAACACTATTTGGATAAGCCCACAATTTCTATAATAATTGTTTGAAGTACATCCGTGGTGAGAATAGTGGCGCGTACCATTCCGGGGAAACCCCAGTTTCAACAAGATAAGCCATATTTTCATTCGCTGAGTGAGAAGCGAGGGTGCGGCGCGAAATACAAACACTTCCGCGCATGCTCCTACAATCCTCGCGAGATTTTTTGTCCAATAAATTAGGGCGACCAATTGACGGGGTGGGACTTGACCCTTACGCTCAAACACAACAACCAGTGCACTCTGTGAACGTTGAACGTTGCCTCACCCATAATTAAATACAGCCAGCTGAATTATTGGTGGGAGGCGCACTACCCTTCAAAAGCTAATCGGCTACTTGTGACCAGCCTAGGTGAGCTGTAATTGTCAGCGGGGGCTCTGCAAGATAGCCTGCCCCCACAGTAACCAGAAAGCGTCACGCTTATCAAAGTGAAAATTCTAGTTGCATCATCAGAACCACAATCTAACTTTTGTCTCATATCGTTGTCGGCGGCGTCAAAAGAAGTGGCGCGAACAATTATTATGACAATATGACATCACCAAATGACATGATCATACGTCGCGAATCATGACCGTACACCATGATGTGATAACGTGACCATCGCTTGGTCAAGGGTTGGCCTATCACGAAGGCAGGAAAAACAGGTAAGGTGCAGAAAGTTGCGGTGTCTCTGATCTTGCAAGCAGTGCGGATCCAGGTCAAGTGCAGAGAGCCTCTCTTGGGGGGCGGGGAAGGATCGATACATTGGCTGAGATGATAATGACAACGTTGATGACTTAAGCATTGGAGGCGTCTTGGTTTAAGGTATAAGAGGCCCTGCGAGTTTTTCGGGTTATTTCTTACTCAGAAGTGTGCCGTTGTTTGCATTCAAAGGTCTCATTGAACGCTTAGGATTGAGCCGCCGGCTTGAAAGTGCTAATCGGTCTGAAATAAATTGACGACAAACAGGAAGTTCTTGTTGTAGAAACTGAGCATGTCATGCTTCAAGGCTTGTGGTTTTCCTTTCTCGGATGTGAAAGCAAATTACGCACGACAGAAGACCTTGTGTGGATGCTAGTTCGAACGTTAGAACAAGGCAGTGCTGCGATGTTGAAGAGAGAGAGAGAAAAAAAACGACTACGCAGACAGAGCGCATCTGACAATTCAGGTCATAAAAGAGTTATGGAAATGGAGGTATTAATGTCCTCTGTATGTTCTCTAGATGTCACTCCACCCCCATTTTCGGCTGTTTCATTGAATAAATTCAATTTCTGGCTGCGTTTTGTCTGTGTAGGCCAGATTTTCTCAGTCCTCAACTTTGCAGCGCTGCTCAACTTACGCACGACAGAGTTGCTCGCACACGCCCACTTGTATTGTCAGACTGAAAGGATGTACTAACTCATGGCAAGTGTAATCATGATTACATGCCTTATTTTAGCACTATTGCTGCTTATAAGAACTTTGCACTGCAGAAGAAATTTTACGTTATTACAAATTTTTGTCAAGGAAGTGCTGGACCCTTAATGCGGACGACCAGCATAATTATCGCATGTGCGTGCTTCTAAACGACGTGCGAAATGTACACAATTTGTTGTTATTTGATATGAGTTTTTTCTTCCATGTGCTCCATCTTGTAATATTTGGCCCACTTTTCTCTCTCTCGCTACGTTCTAGTTTCACCACAAAATAACAAGTATGTAAACCTTGAAGTGCCGTAATTATGTGCTGTAATTGCACTTTCTCGGCACTTTAAAAACGACAAGAAGATGAGGTATAGATGCTGGAAATTTGTTATGAGGCATAGTATGGCGTAGACAACCCGTGCTCTGTTGCCATTCTGACCTGTGATACAACACGCCATATTATAATGTTCTCATCGCGAAAGATACGCGTGCCAAAACAGCCTTGGTTGTTTTTTTTTTACCATGAGCAGGCCCCTGTAGGTGCACTCTTTTGATGGTTGTTTTTTGTGTGTGAGCTCACTGGTTCGCTGACAACAGGAGTATAGTATTGTATTACTCGCAGTTTCACGAACATGGCCACCTTGCCATTCTTGCATATTGCCTTGTACTAGAACGCATGCAGTAATATTGCTAAGCGTGTCTATATTCAGATAGTTGGGGAAAATTCATTGAGAAATCTGGACAATGCTACAGAGAAATAAGTTTGCCGGCCTGCGTTTGCCTTACAGAAATGCTACAAAAACTGTGATCAGACAACGAATTAAACATGGCGAAAAGACAAAGATTCAGTCGCAGAAAGTTAGACAAATTCCTTGTTTCGAAAACACGAACGAGGGATTTCTTCTCTTTCCTTCCACTTTGACGCCGATCACTCACAATAATTAACAGTTCTGTTATCCCATGCGTGGTAGTAATTATATTCCAAGACAGGGGCAGATGTGTCCCATAAAAAAAAACAAATTTTTTACCCAAATCTAACACAGTTTTGAAGTAATTAGCACCGATGGCAAAATCATGTTTCATAGTAAAGCTAGTACAAAGCCAATAATACCTACATCAGTAAAATCTGGGGAAAGATGGACGTGTCTGGAAGACGAAGGCAAAATACCAAAACAATATTGCACTCTCTATATTTTTACGTTGAAGCAAAAAAATGTTACGCTGCCACTCTTTCTATGAAGAAAGTTTGTTCACTTGATATGTGGGGTTTAACGTCCCAAAACCACCATTTGATTATGAGAGACGCCGTAGTGGAGGGCTCCGGAAATTTCGACCACCTGGGGTTCTTTAACGTGCACCCAAATCTGAGCACACGGGCAAAGTTTGTTCACTTGTATGTTGCTTTACGACCACTCTATTCTGATAGGAACATGCTGAGCACCACTAAGTAGCGCACGCTGTTACCAGTCGTTGTAACTCAGTACGTTGTTGCAAGGTCACTAACTCGCCTCACCTAATGAACCACACGGTTCTGCCGCAAGTGCCATGTAAATGAATGAGGTTAAGTAGGGAGTCGTATAAAGTTAGAGAGTGCACAGGGTTCAAATATAGCAAAAAAAAAAATAGTGATTCTTGAGCTTCACCTCAACGCGTTCAACGCAATTGCAATATCCTGTCCCTATAGTGCCTACTTGAACCACTTAGGTGTACTCTTTATTGTATGATGTTACTCGAGAAGTTTAAACTGTGAATTACTACAATGTAATCAATAAAGTTGTAACTTGTGTTGTGTCAGGGAAACCTTGAAATATGCCTGCATTATGTGCATGTATTAGGCAGCATCCTACAAACCATGAGCAACTGTGCGCACGATATCTGTTTTGAACTTGCTATGCACCCACTACGTTGTCCTAATGGAATACGCGCATTAACGTATGTGTCTTTTGTGGTAGGCCACAGTTCTTCAACCATGAATTCTTTATGACGATCACATGCCCTGATTATATATAGCTAGACACGCTTGTATCAGTCAATATTAATGCTATATTACATGTTCTAAGGATCAACCAGCTCAACCTTGGAAATCGTGACCTCCCAAGATTAACAGGGGTGTTTGAATACGCGTGCGTTGCTGGTGCTCGGAGCTTCCTGGTATGCTTCTTTTTAAAGACGATAGTCTTTCTTGGAGACCTTTGACGCAAAAATTTTGATCTGTCTGTCTGTCTGTCTGTCTGTCTGTCTGTCTGTCTGTCTGTCTGTCTGTTTGTCTGTCTGTCTGTCTGTCTGTCTGCTGTCTGTACGTTTGTCTGTTTGTGCACTCTTAACAGCATTGGTTATTTGAATGGCTCACCCCATCCACAGCACCCACCAATGTTGCTCAAGATTCAGCGTTCATACTCGTCCAATTGTCGAATAAAAAGCGATTATTGCTTATTGCGCATGTTTGGGGCACCACAATACCACGTATATATTCTGCATATGCATCTTTTACAAGAAAAGGCATACATAGGTAATTTTAGGGACAGTAGCGCTTACCACGCCGTGCTGACCATACAACGCTTGCACGAGCAGGCGAGTGCTTCTAACGCTTTGCTAAAACGAGACGGTGGTGGCACCTACCTGCCGCTTTGTATAATACACCTAATACCCTCTGAGACGGTCGCGCACACTTGCCTCAGAGCCACGTGCTCCGTTTTTTAAGAAAACTGCCAGATGACGCTCATGTCTCACGTGTGACATGACTTGATGCGCTCGTTCGCCTTCGCTGCACGCTCGAGGCACTGTAACGCAGCGTGTCAAAATATGAATGACGTGTCAAATAGTGAATTGTGCCAAAGCATGAATAAATATATATATATATATATATATATATTTATATATATATATATACGGGAAAGAAGTGTATACTTAAGGGCTCGATTTTCGTGTTTCGACACATCAATAATGAGATCAAACAGACGATAATGCCCAGGAAAGTATAGGGGAAGATATTAAACCGAATTTTAATGTATATGCTGAGAAAGAAAAGTGGGTGAAAAGATAATTTGCCGTGGGCAGGAACCGAACTTATGACCTTCCGATTCCTGCCTACGGCAAGTAATTTTTTCATTCACTTTTATTTCGTAGCATTTACATTATAATTTGGTCTAATAACTATCCCTATACTTTTCTTGGCTTTATTATCTGTTAGATCTCATATATATATATATATATATATATATATATATATATATATATATATATATATATATATATATATATATATATATATATATATATATACTGAGTCATAGGTACACACTCTTTACACTCATCACTGCACGCTGACATTTCAAGTAGGCTTGCGACACGAACAAAAGTTAGGGTTTCTTAGCAAGAGAATCCGTATGGTACGCAGCGCCTCTTGCAATCCGCCATATTATATTCTCTATTCACCCCGGCGTCACCATATTTTTCTCTTCGCCTTTGCTTGGATGCGTTAGGATATTTCTTGTAGCTTTAATTTTTGTGCCATTTTTTATTACACTATCAATATAATGAAGTTGTTCTCGGCGCCGGTCTTGCAGGTTTTGCTGTGCTCGATATATATTAGAACCTTTTTATTGAGCCGCGCTAGCCTTTCCGCATTCGTCTACGATTTATTAGACACGTCATCCCTAAATCTTCTTCCTAGGTGTCTAAGAAAACAATGAACCTCCGTAATCTGCATAGATGGAGCAGGTGCATTGGGTTCAAAAACCTCGTAGTGGGCCATAGACCCCATGTCACACCGAACGTTTTTTTTTTTCAGCAGTGAACAAAAATAAATGGGAACGTTTTTTCGGCTTTGCAGAAGAGGCAACGGCAAAAAGGAGCAAGAGATCTCTCGTTCACACTTGGCGGACTTTATATACCCTAGCTTGCGGAGACTTCAGTAATTTTTCAAAGTAATGCGGACCTCGGTGAGCCCATAATGGCTTGCTGCTTCCTTTTCTGTTGTTGTGCATTGTATGTAGCCTATCAAAGAGTAGAGCGTCTTTACTTGGGCAGTATTCCCGTGTAGTTGTTCCTGCATATCCGTCAAAAGAAAAAAAAAACATGTTATCCTTTTGTTATGCGCTTGTGCAATGCTTCCTGCTTCGTGATTCTTGTCGTTGCGTTCAAGTATATTTCACTTAGTAATGATATTTACAATTAGAAGCTGGGATAAGCTTATAACCGATTGGTTTTTAATTGTAGTTGCTATTAGTTGGTGTCGAATAAAAGTAAGACAAATAATGTCTGATTCACTTGTCATAACAAACCCTACAACGTGAAAGTAAAAGTTCTCTTCGTGGAGGTAGTAGAGTGTTTATTGTACATAGCGTCACAATAAAGGTGAACAAAGAAACGGTATGGGAGCAAACAGTAATGCTACACCACGAACGGCAAGCAGCTTAAGTTTGGTGCGCGCTGCTCAAGCAGAAAGGATACCCGAAAAGAACATGCAAAGGATAATCGCGAACCCACAAGTTCCTCAGCTTGAAAAGCACGCCGCTCACACTGAAAATAGGACGCACGAAACGAACGCAAAGTCATGCAAAGGACAATGGCGAGCCGCTGACACCATGCACACTTCTTTGTGCTTAAGCAGCATACTACTCTTCCAAAAGCCGCCGCTGCAGTATAGTGAACTAGAATAGACTAGTTCTCTATAGCTGCAGTGAGCGAAGATGCATTCGTACTTTCTGCAAATACGACGCACACTTGCCGTGAATGAAGAAGACGTACGAACCACCCGCTTCTTGAGAGAAGCGCATGCACACGAGAGACCATGCCCTGCAGAGGCGCGGGCGCATTGCGATGCGCTGGGCGATGACCTATAGATTGTTTCAAAAAACCTTCCGGTTACCTCATCCGCCAGGCCGTAACGTCGAAACTGAAAGGACGTTTCCACGCTTTCTCAAAGGTGAGGAAAGTCTCTCACTAGTCTTTCAGATCAAAAAAAAACAAAAACGCGCGTAGTGGTGAAGGCAATCTCTTGTAGTTTTTATGTTCCCCCAAAGAACATTTTATTTGAATATATTTTGCCTAATAATGAAAGGAAAGTGTGGAAAATCACTAGGCTATTTTTTAACCTCTTGTTGCCGACATAGGTGGACAAAACCTAAAGTCATCAATGGTCTACATAGCGTGACTATTATGCCATCGGCGCCATATAGTTAGTGATAACCAGAAAACATGAGTGCTACCGATCTATTTGTACCACTTTTGGGAAATGATGCGCTGAGATAGCTCGCCGTTGGTATGCTTAAGAACGTAGCCTGTCTAACCGAGTCGTTTCGCGCTACACACTGCGGAGCGATTTTCGACTGCCGGCGAGAAAACCTTTTATGCTAGGTTTCTTTCTTTCCCTTCACATCTGTTAGTGCATGTTTTGCCATGTAATATCTGTGACAAAATCGCGCCAGTGAAGCCGTGGTAGACCCTGTCGTAATAAAGTAACCACTAAATGTTTGCAGTATAATGAAGGTCAATCAGCTACTCACAATTTTTATCATGAGATATATCCGTTTATGGCTGACGTAAGGGGCTGCCTCCAGAATACCTACAGTGTTCGTTTTCTTTCTGCAGTGATCCAAGATATCCGGCTCTCACAGTCAGTAGAGAGTTGCGTGTCATGCACAAAAGGAGTTTGCGCATGCGAAGACCAGTTGGTGTAAGCTGCTTATCAGTCATTTCAGGCTCACAGTAATAGTTAATTGCTTGTACTCCACAATTGATAGCCATTCGCCTTTTTACAGTCTTGAAGTGAGCATTCTAAAGCAGAAGGATGCTTTTCTATCTGGGTAGGTCCAGAAAGCACCTTCATTGTTATTTCCTTTCATGCGTCTAGTGAACATGCTTGCTGGGCCTACCTAGTCAAACAGAAAAATGGATTCTACCGTATAATAGTACTCAATATAAACTTTTGAAAAAGGAGAAATGCCATCAATTGTGAACAAATCACAATTAACAAATAATGTGAGTGCGAAATAATGGACAGCCTATTCCAACAGACTATATACGCTTTAAATCGTACGGTTTTTCCAACTTCTGTCATTACAGGTGTGTGTGAAACATTGCTGCAAAGAATAAACATTCAAGAAGAAAAGCTTATGAGCAATAAAAATAATACAGACAGTTTCACTTGATTTCATACATGTGTTCAAAGGTTATCGCATAACCCGACGAAAGTGACCAGCCAGCCCAAAGTTAACCTCGTGTTTTGCGCATTTCGAGAATGAATTTTGAGACTGTGTAAAGCTTTGAATATTTCAAAACAACTACATTGCACCATTAACCATAAAACAAAGATGTGAGAGAGTGTGCGTTGGGGAAACTGAGGAATATTTCAATGACAGGGCTAAGCAACCTCAGAACAATTAAAAAAATGGGTGAGACCGCCAGCAGCCTACCATGGTAAAAAATTCATATGTACAACCAAGTTCAGAGATCCCAGGTTTTTGACGTGTGTAAAATCCAAAAAAAGAGAAATTATGCATGGTTATTGTATCGATAAAGCTAGAGATTAGTGTTTGAGCACGACATTACTTATTTGCTCTACTCAGGTACGTTGTATTCTGAATAAACACCTCACAGTAAAGAAGTACGCATATCCGCACTATGATTATTGTTGGCGTACTGGGTGATAGTGGTGCATTTTTAACAAATATTCGTTTGAAAGTTCAGCACTAGTCTTGCTTCCTGCTCGTTCATTGGAGTTGTTTATTTTCGCGCGGCCTCAAATTCTTCGTATGTGATAGTAAAACAATACTCGGCGGGCTAATTTCGACAAAGTCAAATCGTATGACATTCTCTAATTTCATTACTGGGGTCGTTCTGATCCAATCATAGGTTTTACCAGCATGCTGAGCCGATAGCGTTGATAAGATGCCCAAATGAACAACGTGGTTGAGTCAGCAGCGATGCCACTACAGCCCTCTCTGAAGAAGGTGGTTTCATGGAATCCTTCGTGATAGAGAACTTGCAAAAAAGAACAAAGACATGTGCTTTGTGCGTTGTCTACTGAATCTGTTTTCAAAGAATAATTACAAGCTGACCAACTGCCAGACTATTTTTACGAGAAACATCGAAATTAGGCTTGAAATTAACAAAGTCTAATGTCGAGGACTAGGCGAAGGGGGCAGGATTAGACTGCTTGCAACAGGGACGTGACCTTACTTGATCAAACTTGACAGAAAACTTCGCTTATGATAGATTGGCTCTCATCTGTAAGATCCACCTCCTTTTGGCCTGCAGGATACACCTAGCTTTCCATCAACGTATTTTATTTTTTAGAAATACACTTGTTCAAATATATTCTCTAAATGAGGGAGCCAAAAGAGTTCAAGTGAGTGATGTGATAAAATATGCAGTGTCTGCATTGGATACCAATGTCACGTTTACGTTTGCTCAGTCATGGTGGAGGGTTTCGTAATAAAACTCCAACGCTACTCTCACCACAAACTGTCGAGTTTACATTGCTAATGAGTCTGTTCGGACACAGCTGGTACGGGGGTGCCGGCAAATGAACCGTTCTTTACTCTATCGAAAGAAACAGTTTACTCTCTTCAACAAATTCTTTTTCAATGTTTGCTTCCACATTCTCGCATAATTTAGCAGGCAGACACTTTCACAATGGGAACATTCCTGCTTGCGTAACGTGGCCACTACCTCTAATTTGCATACTCTGGGGCCAACAAAGTTCACCAATGTATTTTGCTTGCAATTTATATTTACACATGTCTGTTTTTTGTTTCTTGTGATGAAGCCTCTGTCTCACCCCATGATCCGTGAGAAAACAATTGGGGTGCGAACAAAGCGCCCGACTTCCACCACAGCGTGGGTGCTCCCAATTGAATGAGCGACTTACAGAGTCCAAAAAGGAAAGGACTCCACCTCCAAATAATTCCGTTATTTTTGAGATACGAAGCAGCTATTTGAGTAGTCTGTGTAACGCTGTCCCTCCTTACACCCTCACAGCGCGTGCTCGCATCTCGTGCCGGCCCAGGAAGACCTCCGCCAAACGGTCGCTTCGACCCCCCCCCCCCCTCTCGCCTCGCAAGGCCGACGAATGCAGAGTCTGCTAGTAAAAAAAAACAAAACTGGCTGCTTGCACTGCACAACCATTCACTAGCCATCTACCCACTGTATGTAGGCGCTGGATGACGAAAGAAATTTTTATCGCTGTAATATGCTGGTACTGGTACATCTGCAGAACAAATTCACCAGATAATTCAGTCTCGGGCATTCTTAGTTGGCTTTCGCTTGATTAACATCAGCGTCAACACCTCCGCGAGTGTACGCGTTAGCACCCGCTACTTCGCATCTACACATGGTTGCCTTAAACGGGAGATGGTTCAAGTCTTTTCTTGTTTTGTCGGCAATAACGAAGTGAATGAACACTTCCATCACGTGCTTGGATAGCCAGGCTAAAGTAAGGCGAGAATAGATTGAGCCAAGTGTGAGGATTTCATGTCACTTTTGCCTTTCGTTGTGGCAACTATCGGCAAGACACTAATGCAAATAGTGGTTTCACTGTGAGAGGTTTCTTCTTCGAAAGCGTGGCGTATTCCTACTCAAGCAATAAACCGAAAGAGCAGTTTGAACATCAGGCAGCGGCATCTTATAGAAGCGCCAAAAAACTAAATATCATGAGAAGAATACACTGAGGATTCGGCTGATATAAGCACCACGTTTCTGCCGATGATGTTGTAACTATGGAAGCATTCGAGTCATTCAACACGTTTTAGGAGTTGGAGCATCGTGAAACCGAAACGCATCAGGTGCTGCACTAGACAAGAGCTGTGGCGAATGCAGTGTGGGGTGCTGAACAGGTTTAGAAGACAGCCCCCTCCCCCACACCCGTTTATTTATCAAACGTTTAACATTTGTGGTACACACATGCGCACGTGCAAAAGATACCTGCGAACGTATTAAAGGACGGTGGAGTTCCACGCCCGAATAAAATTTTGGACCATCAAAGCAAAGCTGATGCGGGTAATGTTGAATGCGAACAAATTTTGTCACGTCGCACCGTACACCAGTTATAGTAGTATCAACACAAGTAATATAACAATATCATTATTAATAATATTATTAACACTTGTATGTGAAAGCTAGTGAGAACATTTGATACAGTCTGCTCTTCAGTGGCTAACATCGACTGCTGTAGCGGTATGCGGCATAACAACGGCTTCTAACGGCTATAACAGAAACTGTACTTTTGTATCATTAACAACTTTGCAGTGTTCATCGGGGCTTATTTATGTTAACGCATACAGACTGGACCATAGCCCTAATTGCTTGATTTTTAAAATTCTGAATCAAATGGTAATGTAATGTCATTAAAGTTCTATCACGGGCTTTGTGACCTCTTTTTACGGAGCAGTGGCCTGTAAAACTATTGCTCCCACTCCTCACGCTTCCGTTATTTTTAAGCGCCTTCTTTCCTTAGCTTTTTAAATGCGAAGCCTTTTTTGCGTACTGCACTCACTTTTGGCGCCTATCTATCTAAATATCTATCTAGCCACCTCCGTCTGGGTACTCTTATGATCACCACCTTAATTTGGTGTACACCAAAATTAGTACGGGAGTGTAAGATGGTTTGACGAATACCACGTGCCAGTCATGAACATACCTGGGGGCGCGTATGTGCCACTGCTATGCGGCCATGTGCCACAAGTGATTGACATTTTATATCAACACGAGAACCGCAAGAACACACATGCGTAATTTTAACGCTTGAGCGTTAAGAAGAAAGTGGCGTGGGCAGCGTTGACCGAACGAATGCAAAGAGTAAATGTCACTGTCCCAGCAGGAATCGAACCTCAGCATTCTAGGTAGCAATCAATAATTCTACCACATATCGACACCAGGTCTCTGAAGTACTTTGTTATTGGACCCTCATGACGTGAAACGTCAGTTCTCGTTGTAGTATTGGCCATAAAACTTTATGAACATCACATATGTACTCCGATAATATAGCCGTCATGTCGGAGTAACGTCAATTGTAGTTTGACGCCGTTCACTGAGGTTTATTGCTTGGTGTGGCAGTGTTCAGAGATACCATCCTCGTGAGCCCAATAGCGCATACAGCAGCGCTTCATATCAGCTTACCGCTTCTGATGTTTGTATTTTTCATGTTGCTGTTGACATTGTTACGCAACTTCAAGCAACAGCTAATATGAATAAAGTGCGGCTGTTTAGCGTATGTATTTGCGGAGATTTTTACATATACTGAGCGTCACATTCCTACAACTCGCGCATAAAGAAATTAAGGCACGTTCACCTCGCATCTGTATGCTTCGCACAACATCAATTCCGAAGGTACGGGGGATCTGCCGAATTTTTTACCTTTGTTTAATCGGCTCCTTCCTTTACTTTTGGGTAACTAATACAGGTTTATTGCGCGTTACCGTTTATGCCTTTCCTTTTGCCTCTTTTACACACAGAGGCCGGACCTATTCCATCTCTCGGAATAGGTCCGGCCTTAATTTTTCTATAACTAAACTACAAATGGTTATGTTATGAAGGACCACGTTTGGGAACAAAACAAGTTATCTGCATAGAGTGGTATGTATGTATATTAGTATATAAGAGCTGCTTAGCGCACCCCACCTCATGGCCATGGCTGGTGCTTCTTTCGCAATTCACGCAATACTCGTCGGCGACGACAACTCTTTTCAAAAGCCACTAGGGCCATCAGTTGCGTGAGGCACACATCGTGTTCGTGCTGTTATAAAACATTAGTGATTTCAGCTCTATATAGTATGGATGTGTGTCTTTCTCTCTGGGGAAAAAGAGTGGTAACTGAAGCAGCGCCAGAAAGCTCAGAAGCGCGAATTGTCTGGATTACTACGCGCCGCCGCAGCCACTGCAGGTTCTTCCACCATAACTTCGCTCGTTTCCATCTTCACAGTAGCGGATGGGATCCAGATTGTTAAATTAATCATCTCGTTTTAGAGCCATTATTTATTTACTCGATCGTTCTCCGGCAGCTGTGCATTTAATAAAAAAGCAAAGAACGCAGCAGTCTGCCCACACTTGACTTGCACTCTCTCTACATGTGGTCCTGTATAAAGTAGAAAAGAAGTAAAAAAGGCATAGTAACAGAGGCGGCGAAGACAGTGAGTCATAAAGACCTCACATCCGGCTCGCAGACACAAGCACATGTGGTTCCGAAAGAGCACAACAAAAATAGCCCGCCGTTGGATACGCGCAATGCATAACCTATGGAGGGTCGCTTTTGGAAAGCCGCCGATCTACGTCTGGGCAGTGAAGACACGGCGGAGTTTGCCTTTGGGAGTCGTAAGACGAGAAGACAAAAGAAAGGATACGTGAGCTACGCGACCCCGAGGAATGTGCGGGTCTGTCCACGAAAACGATGTTCTTGTGCTGTCATTGTGATTTCTTTTCTTTTTTCGTTTGCACGTACAACGCGTTTGAACATGTTCAAGTATCTAGCTAGATATAGACACAAGGCGAACGATTTTGCAGCTTGTAGCGGATATTTGCGGCAGTTCAGTGAAGCTTTATACTTAGATTGGGCATATTCCTAAGGAAAATAAGCATAGAACAGATACTCAAAAAGCTGAGATACCCAAGACGTGCGTGGTTAAGTTAAGTTAGTGTCTGTACTATACTTTATCGTTTCCAAAAGTAATTTATGATAGCCTATTCAAATTTATTATATATATATATATATATATATATATATATATATATATATATATATATATATATATATATATATTACGTGATGCACGGGAGACTCGATTGCCAAAAGTTATGCACAGAATATAGGGGATTGTCATCAGTGCATTGTAAAAAGTGAAAAATCATTGCACAATGTTATTACCACTAGGACACCAACCAGAGTATGAGCAAGCGAGCCCAACCAATTTCTAGGCGCAACCCCAAAAATCTGCCTATTCATAATGACTAATACTGTGATCGAGATAATGATCAAGATCAGAGCGTACAATTGAGAACTCCATGCAAACAACTGGTTCCATAATATATTTTCCGTTGCCACTGGAATTCTGAGATGTTATAAACTTTGGTCAGTAAATAGCTGGACGTTCTTAAGGATTATGAGGTTATTTCAACGCATATTTTTAAACCTGACTGAAATCCCTTAGCTATAGCATCAAGAGTCTGACTGCCCTGCCCAGGGAAGCCAACGACACTTTCACGTTTGTACGATGAAACAGAGCCACATAACCTGGCTGCATTCATATGAAGTCGAAGTGGTAATGCAGTTGTTGGTTTGCTTTTCTAACAGCGAAAATATATTGAGACCACAAAAAAGCTCGTTTTTGACGCCGTATTTTACCGCAGCCATCGGTGTCCATAACCACTGTCACGCAAAATAACATAAGAAAACAAAAAAAATTAGAAAATATCAAGGGCAAATAGGTAATAGAGTCTGTGTCCCCAGAGGGCTAGGCCAGCATGCTACTAAACAGCCACACTTGTCCTCCGTTGCGAATCGAATCTAGGCCGAATTCACGTCAGAAACGGAATCGCATTCATACAAGTAATAAAGCGCTTAAGTACAACAAAATAAAAAAAAACAGGTGTCCCGCAATGCAAGTTGCATAAGGAATGCGTCCTATAATGCACTAACCCATTACAAAATAAGAAGGCATAATTCTTCATCGTTGGCAGCCGCTGCATGAAAAAATGGCAGCATATCCACAGAGTGAATGATGGATAGTGGGGCGAAGCATCCGTCCGTTCATTCGTTATTACTTCCGTCCATCCATGCGTGCGTCTGTGTGGCCGCCCGTGCGTCCATCCGCCCGTCCGTGCGTGTGTCTGTTCGTGCGTCCGCACGTTCATCTGTTCGTCTGTCCCTGCCTTCGTCCATGCATCCGCTCCTGCGTCCGTCCATGCGTCCATCTGCCCGTGCAGCCATCCGTACGTCTGTCCATGCATCTGTCTGTGTGTCCGTTCGTCCACCTATTCAACACTCCAAGTACCACAGTCTCAAATCTTTTCATCATATATTCCTCATATAGAAGCACCACCATCCAGCGGACATTCCAAGGACTGAACGAGAGGAGGCACACGCACACTTTCTTACGGCTTGCGCTTCGTGTCTACTTCCCACCTCTAACTTCCTCGAGTTCATGGTATATACTAGTTCACTGTATTCATGGCACTGCGGCCCAACGCTCGCTAAACCTTCCTAAAACCTAGGAGGTTACGCCCAGCGAGTATAATGTAGCAACACTTTCTTGTCTTCTGTGCGTTGTTGAACAATAAAATATTTGCAGTGTGCGCGTTAATTAAAGCCGAATTCTCCTGTCTTTCAATCCCCCTTAGCAGCCATTGGCATGTACATTGAGCACTATCTTTTATTGTTCAACAACGCACAGAAGAAGTCTCTCGCCGGCACCACCTGGCAGGTCAAAATGTTATACTTGTTACACACTACTACAACAGCTACGAGGGACGAATGGGTGCCGCTATAAGGAACTTCGCCTCTAAAAATATGTTGGTTTACAGCATAGAGGGAACCTTGCAAGTTTTCGTGTAGCAGTTCACCAAAGAGTGTCAAAAAAGGCTTTAGAAGGATCACTCTTCAAGTTGTCGCTGTTACGGACTGTACTGCGCTTTCAGTCTAGCCATTGCTTTTTTTCCCTTTGCGCGTAGATGTAGGTTTTAATGCAAGTTTAGGTTAGTCTTTTCCTGCCATATCCATCCAGACGAGCAGGTGTTATGTTTAGTAAAGCGAATGTGGTTTGCTATAAATAGGTGAAGGCGGTCTTACTTATTTTTCCGGAGACCTGTTAGCGCATTTTCGCGTCCGTGTTCCTGTGTGTGCCGTTGTACTACTTAACTTGAGCTGCTTTTGCGTCACGCCGCCTAAGTGGTTCTGATTGTCCACGTTGTTACAATTGACCCGGTGGTTCTTCTGGGCAGACGCCATTGTGCGTAAGCCAGTTTGCTACGATGCTTTCAACCCCTTGGGCCCCCAGTCAGCAAGACTCTGTCCTGTAGCAGTTCCAGGCAGTTCTCTGTGGTCGCGTCTCAACGAAAGCTTCACGAGACAACTCTTTTGTTGAACGGGCTCAAACAGCGTGGGATGGCGCCACTGTTGCTGTTCTGATGAAGTCAATCTCTCCACTTGGCTATTGTCATCAGCGCGAGGCCATCGTAAAACTCCAACAGTTCGGAAGCATGTGAAGGCGTTCAAGAAGCCGTTCTCAGAGATAGCCGAGCGTTCGGACTGCCATGTTCCAGAGAGTTCTGGAAGCCTGTAGCTGAAAGCAGCCATGAACCGCTGCTGACGTTCGCGTCAGCAGCCAATTCTTCGGAGGAGCTCAACTTTCCCACTCCATACTCTACCTCCTCACCATGCGGTGCCTTCAAGGCGTTGGCCGGGTGCGTCATTGTGAGGTGCGCTCGTGACGACCATTGGACGTTCTCGCCTACTTTCTTTTTCTCACGAGTGGCCCAATTTCTGCACGCTTTCTGGTGGGTGGACCACTGAGACATCACGTCACCTGATTTGCGGAAACCGTGGTCACCGCCTTCTTCAGACTGCCGTGTAAGGAATTAACGGGGTATAGAAGCCGAAGCATTTTGTAAATAAGAGCTGAATCTGTGTTGTACGTAGAGCTGAATCATAGACTAAACCTCTGTATATAGCGTAATCTTTTAAATCTCTGTACAGTTCCCATTTTCCGAATATCATGTAAATAAATCTCCGCTTTATTTTTTTTACGAACGCGTCTCCTCACTGCCGAAGATCGGCTATGCGGACGATGTCAGGGAGCCAGCTACCTTGAAGAAGCCCGCCGTACCTGCTATCGATTTCGAGCCCTTAACAACGTAGACATAAGTGCATAGCTCAAATTTAGTTCGTCTAGTGCCGCCGAAATCCCAGCTGCTCACAAAAAAAGTCTCCTCTTTCAGAGATTTCATTCAAATATTTTCCGTGATTATCGTGTGAGTAGAAGCGCTCTTTTCTTAAATAAAATTATGCTCACATACTAGGGCATTTTTTAACACTCTTATTTTGAACCAGAAATTTTGACTACAAACCGGCATTAGATTAGAATTTTTTTTCATTATTGAGAAATTCGAAGTAGCTAGACATACTGCTGGTGAGAGAAGCAACAGTGTCACTTGTTACTATCGCCACCAAAGTGGGAGATCTGTCCGTACCAAATATTCTATTCCTTGATACCTCCTTGCTAAAACCGCAGCATAACGTAGTCTCGAAAGCTATTTCCGAACGAGAGCATGGATCAAGTCAGCTAGCATTTCGTCTACAGAATTAACTTTATGGTCACAGTGAAACTGAAATTTCTACGAAATTTTATATCTTTTTTGTTTTCAAGAGAATATCACTCTCGAGAGGCAATAGACTGCCATCATCCAGAGTCAAAAGACCCTCGATGGTGAGGTGCCCACTGAACGTATTCATGCCAGTTCATCCATCGTTGACTGTCCAGGCTGTGCGTTGGCTGCTCTTTTTCAATGGCATGACGGCGCCACACGCATAACAGGTGGGCGAAAAGTTTGGCTCCAACCACATGAAGAGCGTACTACCAGATTTTATTTGTATATGTTTTTCCGCAACTTTCATGGTATTTTATTCCCTCCGTGACTGACCTACCTTTTACCAAACGACTAAGCCAATTATTAACGTCATCTTGTGCTCTCATATTATGTGGCATCATAGTCATGTCACAACCACTTCATGATGACGTCAGAATCTTTGGTGACCTGTGGCGTCATAATGGCTTCATAGGCTGACATCATCACATGATGATAATACAAAATACTAGTGCTGACGCAACCGATATGAACATTCAACGTTCGATTAGGCATGTAACATTCTCGCCTTAGTAGATTAGCCGATGATCTGAACGATACGCTTGCGGTTATACGCTAGAGCAATGAAGAACACTCACCATATATGTAAGCTTGGGTTGCTCAAGATGTTGCTCAGGCGCATGTGTATTGAATGTGCAGTGGATGAAGTTCGGCCATCCATTCTTTTATGGTTCGGTAATCACCTTCTCAATGGCGGAGGTTGTATTACCTAGAATGAAAAATAGCGTGATTAACGCCTCCAACAGAGAAATTGAAACACAAACGTGGTGGATTCCTTCGTGATAGAAATCCGCTTAACAAGACAGTAAACTTTTTAAATAAGAAGTTTAATGTTTTCTGTGTGAGACCTTGCCCAACCTTGTCTCTTAAAGCTTGAGACCTATCGTGAACGCACTGTGAATAGGGTTCATCTCAAAGTGAGGAAGACGCTGTGAGCGATTGCAAGGAAAATGATAGGTGTAACCTAAGGAGACAAGAAGAGAGTGGAGTGGATCAGGGAATGAACCGGGGTTAAGGATATCATAGTCGAAATCAAAAAGAATAAATGGACATGAGCCGGACACGAGTGCATAGGCATAATAACCATTGGTCAATAAAGGCAGCTAACTGAATTTCCAGAAAAGACAAGTGCGTGAAGGGCAAAAAATTTAGGCGGACAGTTGAGATTAGGAAGTTTGCGGGTATAAAGTGACACCAGCAAGCACAGGACTGTGTTGACTGGCAGAACGTCGGATAGGTCTTTGTCTTGCGGATGACGTAGTCAGACTGACAATGATCATAATGGAAACGCGTCCATGTTGACACCTAATGGTACATTTTTATTACGTCAGCTCACGCCGATGATCAATCATTACATAAACCTTAGGCGTCATGGATGCTTGGGATGGCTGTAGTAGTTAACGGTGAAACCAGAAGCGGAGAAAGCGGTGTGGCAGCCTGGAGAGCCGGCACTGAATGGACGCCGAACTTTATCTCAGGTCTTCTACTGGTGGCATGAGAGGGCATTGAACGCCACTGCCAGACTAAAGAGAAATGCAACGCTCTTCGGGTCGATATGTCGTTGGCCGGCCGCTATTTTGCCCGGGGCGAGCGTAAGTGAAGAACACACGTAGTTAATGTGAGGCCACACAGGGCTAATTTTGATATGGATGGTTGCCATGAGTGAGGCCGATGATAGAAGTGTTATTCCCTTCCAACGTTGTGTTAATGCACTGAAAAAAAAAACTGCACTTCTCTTGTTGGAAATGCGCTGAAATTAACAGGCGCGTAGGAACCACACGTTGAAGAACTAACCGTGGATGTCACAGTCATAATTCATTACATCACTTTACGAAGAGGACCGCGAATGGACAGCGTTAGATGTAAGAGGAGCGTCTGTAATGCTTCCAGCGTATGTGGCCGTGGCGCAGTGAGTAGCGTTCCCGGCCAGCGTTGCCGAGGACTAACAGGTTATGAGCTCGACTACCGTTGAAGGAACTTTGCTTTCTCACAGTGCGTAGTATTTTAACATTTTTTTTTCTATTACAAGAATACAGCAATTAATTATTTGCGAACCCTGATATATAACATTTTTATTGTAAAGATATTAAGTGGGTACTTGAAAATTTTTTCAATATCTTTATATATTGATATATGAAAACTTGCACAGCATTACTTGAACCTTGCTGGCTATACCACCGTGTAATCTGTACGTGGCAGGGATGGGCAGAGAAGCCCAAAAAAGAATTTCAGAGTGTAGACATCAATATGTCGACACTTCAACTCTTAAAAGACAGTATGGGGCACCTTCGGCTGTGATTTAACAGGATATTTCCTTTATAATTTCGCAAACGGAAAAGGAAAATGTGTTCTACCATACGAAAACATGTACACAGATAACGTAAAACGAATAAAAGCATACTTGTTAATTTCGGGAATATATAAGCTCCTCAAAGACAATCATTAAGCACAATAAAATATCGGTAAGAATGTTTATTTCCATTAAAACTTCCAAGGGACTCGAATCGCTAAAGAAGATCAGTGAATAAAGAAAGAGTGTAAGAGTACAATTATTCTAGGCAAGTAATCTGTAAATCTTAGACACGTACGGCGTACACAATTGTGTACACCAACTTCGAAGGTGCGTCACACTCTGCTAGTTTCTTAATTTGGCCTGAATCTCGTTGTGACATACCAGGGGGCTTACTGAGAGAATAAATATCAATATTTGTTTTAATTTCGCTGCATAATGCTGCAGATGACAATTTTACTTGAGACACTACCATGTTTGACGATCATTCGACACTCCACGTTCCCGCAAGAGCGTGAAAAGTATCTCTTTTCTGCGCTGGCAATAAACACAACAACAAAAGAAACTCTCCATGCACTTCGGGCCAACAGTTTTTTAGGGGCAAAGCTCCTTATAGAGGCACCTGTTCGTCCCCCGTAGTTTGTAACGACTATCATTTTGACTTCCAAGGTGGTGCCGGTGGGAGACTTCTTCTGTGCGTTGGTAAACAATAAAAAATAGTGCTCAATGTACATGTCAACGGCTGCTAAGGGGGAATGAGAGACAGGAGAAGTCGGCTTTTAGTTATCGCGCATGCTACGCTCACCATTAGCAGCCACTGGCATGTGCATTGAGCACTATCTGGCAAGAAAGGGTTGCTACGTTATACTCGCTGGGTGTAACCTCCGTAGCTTTAGAAAGGTTTAGCGAGCGTTGAGCCGCAGTGCCATGAATACAATGAACTTGTATATACCATGAATGAAGTCGATGTGGTTAAAAATGGGAAGTAGATACGAAGCGCAAGCCGTAAGAAAAAAAAGCCGAATTCTCCGCCTCTCATTTCCCATTATCAGCCATTGGCATGTACATTGAGCACTATCTGACTGTAAAAGTTTGCTACGTCATACTCGCTGGGCGTAACCTCCTTAGTTTTTGAAAGGTTTAGCGAGCGTTCGGCCGCAGTGCCATGAATACAGTGAACTAGTATATACCATGAACTCGAGGTGGTTAAAGGAGAGAAGTGTACCCGAAGCGCAAGCCGTAAGAAAATGTGTGTGTGCCACCTCTCGTTTAGTCCTTGGAATGTCCGCTGGATGGCGGTGCTTTTATATGGGGAATATATGATGAAAAGATGCGAGATGGTGGTACTTGCAGTGTTGAATAGATGGACGAACCGGACACATAGACAGATGCATGGATGGACGCATGAACGGACGCAGGGGCGGCTGCATGGACGAACGCAGGGACGAACGCACGAACAGACGCACGCACAGACGGGCTGATGGACGCATGGACGAACGGAAGCAAGAACGAATGGACGGACGAATTCTTCGCCCCACTCTCCAAATGTTCACTCCATGAACATGCTGCCATTTTTTTCTGTTTACGCACAGAACCTCACTGATGGCATAGAAAGATAATTTTTTACACACTAATTATTCAAATATTGAAAACTAGACAGAACAAAATATTCCTTCTTTTTTTTTCTTGGATTGTACTACTGAGTGCCTTAGAATTATGCGACGCGAATTTCGCGACTAAAGGGCATATGGTTGTTGTGTTAAATATAGTTTAGCAACAGCAGTCTTTCTAGTAATCTGAGATTTAAAGACCACTTATTCGGCCTCAAAGCAAGACTGCAGAAATTACTAGCCACCAGGAAAAAAAATTGGCCTCGTATCTTCATGCAATCTGCAAATGTCGTCGAAAGACGATAGTCTTGCGTGTCGAGAGAGTGAACGAAATATTTGATGTTCTGCACAAAAAAATTGCCCGCAGCTTCCCTCGGGGGAACACTTAGGAGGATGCGGAGCATATAATTGGTTAACGGGGTGTTAAAGTGCGACTTACTTGGGTCGATGGCTAAATTGGTTAACGTGGTTGTGAAATGGGGTGTTAAATTGCGACTTACTTGGGTCGATGGCTAAATTGGTTAACGTGGTTGTAGGAGGGGGTGTTAAATGAGTGAACACGTACAC
Organism: Rhipicephalus microplus; assembly: GCF_043290135.1. Lineage (NCBI taxonomy): Eukaryota > Metazoa > Arthropoda > Arachnida > Ixodida > Ixodidae > Rhipicephalus > Rhipicephalus microplus. The sequence goes on along the minus strand of NC_134706.1, from coordinate 63,274,732 downwards.
ACGTATGCGAAAGGGCGGCACTGGTCGAAGGGACGTCGATCATTGTGTTTGTGGATTCGTTGGAATTCATTTCACCGCGACCTTGGACGTGAGCGAGCGAGCACCGACCTGAGCGAGCGAGCACCGACCTTGAGTATATATACAGCGCGACGGCGCATGCACTGTCAGCTGTCGAATGTTCGAGAAGGGGGAGAAGCGCAACGGCGCATGCGCGCGCGTCAGCTGCCGATGTTCTCGAAGCGCGACGGCGCATGCGCGCGCGTCAGCTGCCGATGTTCTCGAAGCGTGACGGCGCATGCGCGCTACATTACACAGCTAGCGAATGTTCGTGAAGAGGAGAAGCGCACGTGGTGTGTAGAGGAGGAAGGGTGCACAGATGGTGGAGGAGTGAAGCGCGCGCGGTGTGTAGAGGAGGAAGTGATGCACAGATGGTGGAAGAAGGAGGAGGAAGCTTGCGGATGGCGCCGCACTACAAGCCTCGAGTATTAGATGCTCCGCATCTAAAAAATGGGTGAATGGTATTCCGGAGGCGCTGCGTTAGAGTGCGTCGAGCGTGCAGCGGAGGCGAACGAACCCATCAAGCCACGTCAAACGTGATACATAAGAGCCATCTGGCAGTTTCTTTTTTTTTGGAAAACAAAGCGCGTGGATCTGAGACGGGTGTGCGCGCCCGTCTCAGAGGTGATAAGGTGCAGAACGCAAGGCGACGGGTAGGTGCCACCCCCGTCTCGTCTCAGCAAAGCGTTGGAAACACTAGTCTTTTCGTGCAAGCGTTGCATGATCGGTGCAGCGTGATGAGCGCTACGGTCCTTAAAATTACTTATGTATGCCTTTTCTAGTAAAAAGGTGCACATGCAAGATATTTACGTGTTGTTATGGTGCCCCAGACTGGCGCAATATTTGTTTTTTAATTGACAATTGCAGAAGTATGAACGATGAATCGTGAGCAACATTGGTGGGCGCTGGGAATGGGGCCAGCCGTTTCAAGTACCCGACGCCGTTAGGAGTGGACAGACAGACGGACAGACAGACCAAAAATTTTGCGTCGAAAGTCCCCGAGAAAGACTATCGTCTTAAAAAAAGAAACGTACGGTAGCTCCACTAGTGCGAAACCTCAGGAAAAGCGTCACGTGGGCACCCAGCTGTTCCCGCTCGTAGTTCACATTGCTCTGTTCGCCGAGGCGTCGATGACGCGAACGCTTGAGGTAAGCAGGCAGCGTTTGCCCGTCACTGGTAAAATCTTCTTAGGCAGATTCACGAAGTCGATGTGCGACGTCTGCGCTACGTTTTGGTGCGCTTCATGGACCTCCTGCTTATTACCTCAGTTCAGAAATGCCTCGTGTGGGTGAAGTTCCGTTCGGGTTTTTCCCCATCGCACGTACTCACGCAGGAATGCTGCACCAAACGGCGCAGTGGCGATGGAGAGGTGGCTCAGGAAGAGGAGTATTGACGGACTCGGCGAGGTAGTGGCGCCTTCACTTGCGGCTGAAACGGGTTAACTCTTTTAGGTTGGTTACTGCAATTACTCCTGCAATATTTAGGGTAATTGTAGTACTTTATATCACGATTCGTTTAGACCCGTGTAAGCATCGCTAGTTTTGTTATGGTCCGTATTCAGCGCGTTATTTTTAGCGTGACCATATAAATCACGTGAAATGAATGCTCGGCAAGCAGAAAATCTTAAATAGCTCCACGCTTAAAAGATTGGGGTGCTGCATGTGCCTTGAAGGACTGCGTCTGTCCTCAGCTCTTTCTCTTTGGTATACGTGACGCTAGCGAAATGGCCGTGAGCGCATCATTAGCGCGGCATGTAGACATGTTGTTACTTGACACGCGTGTCATTCTTTTCATGTTAAGGTCTGTTGCTTGTGTTCATCATGCAATCATGTTATACCATACCAGTTTTGAAACATGTCATGGGAACGAAACCACCGCAAGAGCGGCAGGACAGTGAAATGTAAATCATGACATCCATAACATGCATGTCCTATTTTTTTGTTAAGACTAATCAAATATGCTCTTCATACAGTCATGTTATGCCTTACCCAGTATGGCATTGATACATTAATCGAAACGGCCAGGGGATATAAAAGTCATCGGTGGCTAAATAGATAGATAGATAGATAGATAGATAGATAGATAGATAGATAGATAGATAGATAGATAGATAGATAGATAGATAGATAGATAGATAGACAGACAGACAGACAGACAGACAGACAGACAGACAGACAGACAGACAGACAGATAGATAGATAGATAGATAGATAGATAGATAGACAGACAGACAGACAGACAGACAGACAGACAGACAGACAGATAGATAGATAGATAGATAGATAGATAGATAGATATATAGATAGATAGATAGATAGATAGATAGATAGATAGATAGATAGATAGATAGATAGATAGATAGATAGATAGATAGATAGATAGATAGATAGATAGATAGATAGATAGATAGATAGATAGATAGACAGACAGACAGACAGACAGACAGACAGACAGATAGATAGATAGATAGATAGATAGATAGATAGATAGATAGATAGATAGATAGACAGACAGACAGACAGACAGACAGACAGACAGACAGACAGACAGACAGACAGACAGACAGATAGATAGATAGATAGATAGATAGATAGATAGATAGATAGATAGATAGATAGATAGATAGATAGATACGCTCAAAGTCGCCAAAGTTCGCTAAGATATGATTTGCATCAAAAAAACGACTGCTCGTGCTGCACAAGTATTCCCTGCTTCCCCCCCCCCCCCCTTTATACATAGGCACTGGGTCTTGACCTTCAGTATAGTGGCGGTGGATTGTTTCTCCTGTGCGTTGTTGAACAATAAGAATTCACAGCGTGTACGTTAAATAAAAGCATACTGTGGGTCTCAGTGTCCAATCGGAGTCTTCTGTCTCTTACGTCCCATTAGCAGCGATTGACATGTTCCAGTAGAAAACACTGGTGCATCGCTGCGTGCTTTGGACCTCCTGAGGTTTTTTTCTCAGGAGATGCAAAGCACGCAACGCCACAGTAAGCGCCAGCGCAAATGCCGTCGCCAGTGCAAGCGTTAGCGCCCTCTGCTTCGCATTCACTCATGGTTCCCTTTACCGGGAGCTGACGTAATTTTTTGTTTCCTTGGCAGCGCCCCAGCCGCCTTCTATCGCTTTTTTCTCTCCAGCCTTCGCATCTTTGTTTTTGCTACCGTTGTCGTCGGCGACTGGGTAATTTATTTAAAAAAAAAGTGCTTCTTTAAATTGCGGTGCGTATAAACGCGTGCTTGATGCTTGCCAGGCGTGCTTGAAAGGCGTGAATGCTGACGAAAAGTGTGGCCCAGTGTTCTGTATTTGATATAAATGCCCAAGGTGTCCGAGTGGTTCACTCTTCACTTATACGAGCACATCTAGTGGATTTTGTTCTCCAATAACAATATCTTAGTTTTCTCAACACTTAGGACCACTCCAGGAACGTGGAAGAACTGCATAATCTTCTTGAACACTACTTTTTTCAGCGTAAAACACGCTTTGTCGTCATTTTAGCATGAACACATTTATCTTAAGCATTAATAAAATATTGCTACTCATCCAAATATGCTGAACACGCTAATACTATGGCATGAGAACTGCCACTATGAGAATTAGTTGGGTGGTTGTACTGCAAGAGATGTGTCAGCAATCTACTATCTATCGACCTCTTTAACGTGGGTTGCGTAAGTTTACCCTTCCTAATGCATCGACACCAGCTTAATGGGGCGTTGGTTCTTAACTCAGTAAATCTATGAACATGCCTTTGCTATTTCGAGGAATTACGGAAATGCAATTGAACTGCCCAACCATTCGCGAAGTGCAAGTGGGCTAAGTTTTTTCCATTCCGAGGAATTGGAATGAATAGAATTGCGGCGAATTCATATTCCGTTGAACGAAACCAGAATTCATTCAACACGGCCATTCCGTAACACTGGTGCTTATTGGCGAGATATGCTCTTGCTTTTTTCTGGAGCTCCACGACATAAACTGAAAGCAAATAGTCAGTTTGGAACTTACGGTCCACAGAGTGCAACTACTTTGTGATAGTCTCGACCCGAATGACGCCAGCGCCATTGTTTGTAGTCATGTTCTATTTTTTCGGCACTTCCACCTGCTAGCCCAATGCCAGACGCGCCGAACGTATACACACGCACACAATAAGGGATGCTAACTTCAGAAGGCCGCCTTTCAGGGCGAGTTGTTAACATTCCATTATTAAACATAGCGCATTATTTAACGTAGCGTATCAAACGTAGAGCGAGAGGGGGCTTAATTGGTGACGCAGCGCGGATGGATACATCCTGCGCCGCCTCGTCTCGGGGTCTAACCATCCTTCTTATCGGCTAAGAGGCCCCTTAACCTCCACAGTGCCGAAGAGAACTTCTGCGGTGCAACGTAGTAGTGTTGCTCAACGTTTTTCACCCTAAGCATTCGGACTTACTTAGATGAACTCAACCTCCTTTCTTATCAAGGCCAAATGGACCATGACGTTCTCTACATCATTAACGAAGCATGCAATTCTGCATTGTCATGTGGAGGTCATCTATTATGAAATGAGAAAATGATCATGAATTCACCTCTTTTATTCCAAAGAACATCGCTGACTTTCAGTTCGTTTTTCCAGAATGATTTTCCAAGATGCGTTCCCATTTAGAGCATCTATACAGTGTGTGCCCAATTTTTTATACTATCCTCGGGTTCGATTTCTCTGTGTAACGCTCGATGAACCAGACATAATGATGATTCAAAAGCAACACCCCCCCCCCTCCAAAAAAAAAGAAATGGAGGGAATATTTGCATTGACGACGTGCGTGTTTTCCGTATGCAGAAATGGTGAAGGCAAAATCGTAATAACACTATTTTTGTGAAAGGAAATGCTGAGTTTGGGGCTTGTAGGGATTGAAGGCAGTAGTTTGACAAAAAAACGTTACTTTTTTTTGCGCCGCGGGAAAGGAAGAAGATAAATTCATTGTCACTGAATATAAACTTGTAACTGCAAACTTTAGTATCAGCGCGAGAAGTAATTAACCTCAAAAATGTTGTTCTGTTCTGTTCTGTTTTAACAGTTTTGCTGTGTGTGTGTGTTGTAAAGTAACTTACAAACCCAAACACGAAATGCATATGACGTGGCCATATCACAACGCGAATATGTGCAATACAACTATGCACTGGACGTCGTTTTCGGCCCTGGCCTGATTACTTGTTGAAGTTCACCCGCCGGAATCTCGCCCGGTAGCTTGAAGTGAGAGCTGTGCCTGGTCCAACCACAGAGCAGGCCCGACCAGAGCGCGAACTACTATTCTAGCATGAACGAAGAAATAATGCGATTTAAAACGTGCACGAGCAATGAACGAGTGACGAGTTTTCCTGCATTGCATTAACATTATGCAATGCAGGGAAACGTCGACCATACAGACACTCTTGTAAGCAGTAGCAAATGATAATGGTGAATATGACACGTCTTATTGCCCAACGTCGCCATTTGCAGACACACATCTCCCACAGAGTGCATGAACTGGACTTCTTTCCATCCTAGTATATTCTGTAAAATTTATTGTATTGGTTGCGTGTATACTTCACTGAACTCGTGTCACATTCTGCGTTCTAAATGGGCAGAAAGTCTATATATCTTCGATCTTTTGACTGTACCTTGTCGTAACCTATACATCTCTCTTTGCCTGTTTGTAAGTGCTCATGTGAGTCGTCGAATTCATTTTTGTTCGTTGTATGGGAAACGACCTAAAAAAGAACTTGTTTACCCAACCATATCCTCCCGAGGGCGCTACAAGCATCGTCACGATGTATGTGCTTTGAAATATGTCTCAGCAGGTTCGGATGAGTTATTGTTCGTGCTTGAGCAAACCCACGGCTCGAGCCAATTCTTTATACCCTCAACACATACCATATATTGTAGCAGGAGATCCGTCTCTCGACTGAGAGCCAAAACCACGAATAAGTTTGCTTTTGGGAATTGTGCGACGGAAGTAAGAACATTTGCTTCGACTGTGCTGTCCCCAGAGATCCGCAAAGGCAGTTTCACCGAATTTAGTTTTCTGCATCGCGATTGAACCGGCACATTATTTTTTTACATGTTCACCAGAGCACATACGCTGTTTCTTGTGTCTGTGCAGTGCTGTTATGCACACGCAAGCACAATTTACGACGAAGGTTTCTATTTCGTCTCGTTTTTTTTCTGCCTTTCTATTTCTCTCGGGAACTGCAGTGAGTACTTGCATGAGTCTACAAATTATGCACGGCAATCTTTTGCGTACACGCAACAAAGAAAGCCCCCGCTCTTTGTCAAGGTTAAGGAAAAGTACCGTGGTTGAACGTAGTTAAAACAAATGTGTTGCAATCCTGGACGAAATACTAAAGAGTCTACGCCAATTGTTCTCTGTCATTGGTCGTCCCGGTTCCTCTTGTGAATCATGGAAATTGATCTGCAATATCTTGAAGGCTGACAATTAAGGTGAAAAAAGAGAGTGACGAATTTACAGAACTTGCTGCATCAGAATTGTGTCCCTTATTTATTTTTGTAGAAAAACCACGGCAGTTCAATCTTACAAGCTTGTGAATAGCTTGCGCGGCCTGAAGAACACAGTAAACTTGTCTCTAAATGTGTTTTGTTTACGAATATGCGAGGCTAAAAAAATCAAGCTTGCGAAATCTATGTCGAGAAGCTGGAAAACTTTGACACATCCTTCAAAACCATCTCGTGCAGACAGGGCAGTATATGTCAGCTCTATTGCTATGCAAATGGTATTTGCGGTGCAGAACACAAAAAAACTACAAGGCGCTGCTCTCAAGAGACTTTTTGTGGCCAAAAATTCTCATGTTTTTAGCACATGTTTTAGGATTCTAAAAGGTGACATCGAACACAATTAGGTGTTCAAGAACCCCTATCAGGACCACTGGGCGAAGGTCAGAGCTTAAAAGATTGACTCTCCACTATATTGGCTGTTTTGCCATTATTGTTGAGTGGTCAAACATACCCCCAGACTGCCGAGCAATAGTCCGACTTTGCTTTAGAGTACACGGTAAAATACTTGAAAAATTGCCTTCTGCGCGCAAGTTTGTCGAAGGGCATACTTCATGAAATAATCAAGATTTTCAAACACTTACTAATACTTGAATGCCAACAAGACTGAATGCCGAAAAAAGTTTCGTTAAAAGATCACTCCTCGTGAATAGTGGTTCAGGTATTAAAATACGTGGTTTAATGAAACAGTCGATGTAATGATACCTTGAAGTTCCCATTTATTCACAGGGCTCTTGTCTGCGTTATGCACACTCGTTTTCTTTGTACTGCCATCCATGTGGTGCAGAAGCTCCTACTATTTATTTGACTCAAAGTTGTATTTGATACGCTATTTGTTTCACCGATAAATCACGTAGTGTGGGTACTGAAAATAATCAGTATGTAAACCTTAACTTTAAACATTTTTCCCGTGTCTACAAGGCAAACATGACCTGTCAGTTTTATTTTATAAGACCAGTTGCTATTTTAAAGTGGCTAAATGGCCGGTATGCCAACGAAACGCTGCACAACAAACTTTAACGAATTTGAGTGGATTGTAGTGTTCTTCCTTCAAGGCCATCCCATCCATTCATTATTTGCATCGGCGAAATTCTTATATGAATAATGAATAGTGAAAGATGACTGCTGCTAGCAGTGCCAGAGGCCAACATGAGTGCAGAAATGTCATCAACACGTGTTGCCGGTAATGTATGACGTCATAATTCAGTTCGACGTCTGTTTAAAATGGGATGAAATGACAATGTCACTGGACGGTGACTTCAAAAATCTCTGTCGCTTGGCTGAAGTTGCGCCAATCTTAAAGTCACTCCCAATCTACGTGAGGTGCAGACAGGTAACGTATTACAGTTGGCAATGTAGGTAACAAATATTGTATTAGGGATGGCAAGGTATTGATTCATGTTTTGCTGCGACCGAGTCTACTACAAGAAGTGTCTCTAGTCACCACAAGATTTATCCTGATACGTGAAAAACAACATGGATATCCGTAGCGGCTAACCGTCACAAAGCAGCAATAGATGACGGGTGGGCAATACAAAAGTTACACCATCTCAAACTATCGGAAACCATGACCAGCATGCGAAGTAGCGCATGGGCCGACCTAATGTTCCATTCATCACGGGAGCCTTGGCCGATTTTCCCGCTTCTTTGCAAGTTGAGCACACCATCCATTCACTGTAATTTCTATTGCTGTTACTTGTCTCGAACTCTTGGCGAAGCAGGCTTCGCGGATTCATTATCACGCCAATTTGGATCACGCGGGTTCATCGTGCGTGTGTAGAAGCTTGTTCCCCGACGCCATCAAGTGATTGCTGAGAGAGTGTAAGGTGAAGAGGCCTCAGCGTCTTACCCGGCTCCTAACAAAGACCGGAACGCGATTGCACCTGACCGCGTTCTGGTAGTGCTTGGGCCAGCTCTTGCGCACGCGCAGTAAGGATGGTTACACCGCACAGCACCGCATTGAACTGCGCCATAAGCGTCTTCGTATCCAAAACACAGCAAGTGCACGTACGTGATCGCAGTTGTGTATCGCATGGACAAACGCATGAAAAGTGCCACGGTGCGAACGGGATATACAAAAATGGTCGAAGAGGAGGGTTTATTTCTTGCCCTGGTTGTGGCGCCGGAAGCTGCAGTCATGATCAACAACTCGCAAGGCGCCAACTCTGGCTTCGCGTGCGGCCGCATCTCGTGGCCAGCCCACATGTTTCAATCTAGATATGGCAGCAGGGACAACAGGGAGCTTGAAGGAGCGATGGCTTCGACAGCGTCATCCTCTCATTTTAAAAACGAAAGTGCGATGGTCTTCTTTCTGTGGACCCCGGCTCACACCATCGTCCAGCTTGCAGGCGACCAGCCAGCGCCCACCGTAGCTAGAGGTATCACTCACCGAGCCGTGAGCGATTCGATGGCCACCTCCATCTCTAATATTGGGTGACTTCAACATTATTAGCAACAGAACAACAACCGGAAGAGTCGTGAGGCGATCACCTGAGCACATTCAACAACATCACACAACATGACAGAGCGAACAGGCGCAAATACCCATCACGACCCAATCGGAATCATCACCGACGGAGGGTGTGACAGGACACGGTTTCATTCCCTCTTTCCCTCGCCTTGACGGCAGAAAGCTGCCGGACTTTGTATAAAGTTTCTCTATTCAGCACTTCACAGTCCAGTCTGGCCCTGGAAGATCTGCTGTGACTGATCCAAAGAGTTGAACCAGTGGCTCCTGTCACTCGGGCCTTAGAATAGAGGCACCACCCTGCAGGGTGAACTACGCTGTTCACCCGTATGTCCCCTGCGTAGCACTAGGTTTCCAGCCCGCCTACTCTTACGAGTACTACTACATTTTGAATGACGAGTATTGTCTTTTTACGGCTATTTTATCGCATTTTCAATTATATGGACACTCTCGGCTGGATCTTGCCGCTGGCGTCAGCGTCGCCATCACTCGACATATATGTATACGTATACATGAAAAGAAAAGAGACAAAAATAATTGAGAAAAAAAGACTTCGGCTTGCGGATTCGAGCGTGGTACCTCTGTACCAAGAGTGCGAGGTGTTAACCACTGAGCCACCGAGGAGCTTTTTTTTTCTTTCTTTATTGCCTGTTGACATACAACATTCACAAACATATATACATCAAACAAAGTAGAATCATGAAACAAAAAAGGTAAAAAGCATCATATTTAACAGGCTTTTTAAAATTCTTTCATCTGTGCCACCGAGGAGCACAACCTTTAACGTTCAAATGGTAAGCTATTTGTATCTACCACATACCGCTGGTGATGGTCACCTCGGGGGGGGGGGTACTTTTGTGTTTTCAGCATTATCAGCAAAATGGCGCAATGAGCATGCGTCACCACATCGTCACAACGTGGCGGCGCGTGCTCTCCTCTCTCACTGGCACTTTCCCCGTTGAGAGGAAGGAGGTGGAGGCTCACTCGCACACCCTCATCTCGCGACGTCTCGGTTGGCTTTGGACTTTCACCAGAACGATTCTGTTGTAGTTACTGGGCGCACAAAGGTCACTGCAATCGTTGCACAGTCTCCGTTTGTGAAAAGGGCGCGCTTTGCAGACACAGCGAAGTAACAACTGAGACGCTTATTTGCCTTCATCTGTACCTGTGAGTACGTTCTGTGCATCAGTTGTGCGTAAAAAACTCAGGGCACGTTTCGATCTGCTTGCCATTCTGTGCGTGACTTCCCAATTTGTGGATATTGTGTACATTGCTTCTCCTTTACGACAAAGCTGTGACGTTTTTAATGCACGTGAAAAGAGTTGAGACGAAGACGTTGGCTTGAAGGTCTTTCCTATATGGTGCCGTTTTGACAAAAAGAAAATGAGTTCTTGAAGATCTTACTACATGTGTATATGGAGTGAAAAGTATTAGTTCTCGAACTGATTGCTCTAGCATATAAAAAAGTGATAGGGAATGTGGCTTCGTTGTTAAATCGTTTTATCACGTTATTAGCCTTATGCTGGGGCTTTTCATAGTGGCCTTATCAAATGGGCAATCGCAAGGCTGCTCTTTATTTCTAAATGTTGCGTGTCAACCCATTTACGGGCTTAGTTGTTTTACAAGTAGTATCTGTAATTACGTAAAAGTTTTAGGGGTGAAGCTCCTTAAGCCATAGGTCGTGCGTCCGCGATGTATGTAGTAGTAGTAGCAGTAGTAGTAGTAGTAGTAGTTGTAGTAGTAGTAGTAGTAGTAGTAGTAGTAGTGTTAGTAGTAGTAGTAGTATTAGCAGTAGTAATAGTAGTAGTAATAGTAGGCAGCCACCTCTCGTTAACTTCTTGGAATGTCTGCTGGATGGCGGTACTTCTGTATGATGAATATATGATGAAAAGATGCGAGATGGTGGTACTTGGAGTGTTGACTAGATGAACGAACGGACGAGCGCATGGACGGACAGACAGACAAGCAGACGAACAGATGGATGGATGCGCAGATGGACGGATGGACAGGCTGACAGAAGCATGGACGAACGAATGGACCAGCGCACGAACAAACGGATGAACTGATGGACGCACGGACGGACAGATGCATGCACGGACGCACGCCTGGACAGAAGCAATAACGAATGATCGGACGGAAGTGCGGACGGAATAACGGGCGCTTTGGCCCACTCATCATCATTCACTTTGTGGATATGCTGCAATTTTTTTAAAGATATTTCTGCGCAACCGTGGTATGTGGGCCACAGAACTATACTTGCGTCTACCGTTAGTATGAGTCTACGACAGCTCTAGAACTAGATATGCCATGGTAGTTATACAGAACGTGTTGTTTTTCGTTTCAGTCATAAGTATCATGTTTTTTGCGTTACCATTTTATAGTACGCGGCGTCTTTGTAGGGGCGTCTTGCCTAATTTTGACATTCTAAAGTGTTGTGCGTGGTGAGTCTGAAGTGGTTAGAAGTGCTGTAGTTAGTTCTAAGGATAGTTCTGTGGAACACGCATGTCATAAAACTGCACGTCATCGTTAAGACATTTGAACTAAGCATGCAACGCGTGTTCTGTGATAGCTTTTTCACGAAACATCAAAGTTTTTGACAATTATGTGAATAACACATCAAAAATACTAATCTTATACAATACTTTGGCAGTAGCATGAATGAAATTGAACCAGCAATTTCTTGTGAATTATAAAACCACACAATTTCTAAGTGGGCATCACCATAACAAAGCTTTATTCCTATATAATGGGTGGAGAAGCACTGTCTTCACTTTTTCTAGTACAGTGTTGTAAGCACTTTTGAAAAATAATGAAAGTATCTTTGATTTGCTAAGACATGATTCGCATATAAAAAGAGAGATGGCAATGTACGGGAAATAATTTACCATCTGCAAGGAAACATCTACCAAGCTAGGCACAAATCGTATTCGATGATTTCATCGATGAATTATTGATAGGTGGGGTTTAGCGTCCCAAAACCATCTATAAATGCATTCGAGCTTCGATTTGCGCTAGTAAAGTGTCTTGTGGTAGCCCTAGCAGCTTGGTTTGAAAGCGGCATTCAGGTTCGCCGGTAGTACGGAGCTTTTCGTGCACCAAGCATGCTTGCTACGTTCGATGATTGCGTGATGTACAGATATTATTCGATGGCTAGCTTTGTAGGAATTATATGTAGGTAACGTAGACAAATTCAGAAATTGTGTGGATCCTATTACTGTTCGAAGAATGTTGACTAGATATCTTGCATAGGCAAAACCCAATGAAGTGGGACACCTGGTAACAAGGCAAACTAGATAAACTAACTTAACAATCTAAGAGGGCACAGATGGATTGTGAAGTTCGAACGGGGCATCATACAAATAGGTCAAGTAAACCATTTTTGCTATCGGCGTTGGCTTCGTCTGGAGCCGCGCAGATAAAGAAGGTTCCGCAGATTCCACGTACCATAGGAATCGACGTTATGAGAAGCACGTGGAAGGAACGTGACTGTGACGTTTTTTTTTATTTGGCGAAACGTTTCGAAATGACACTCAAAATACATAGAAGCTTTAGACGCATTGATATATGTTGAACAGTCAGAGATGTTGTCTGCGACAAGCTGTTCAAGTTGTGTAACGATGCGAACAGCAACGTGGGCATTAGGCTAACAACACGACAAGGAGTAAGCCAATATTAGAGCTTGTGCTTGCGAGGTTGCCCTTGTTCGTAATACGTAGATGAACTCCGGTTAGTGGTGCTTATGCAGACGTTAAGCCGCTGTTACGCATGCAGCCATGGAGTGCATATTTAACGTGTGTCAAATTATATAGCCAGCACTGCAAACACAATGGACGTTTATGCAATATTACGGCTACATAGATATTTCTTTTTCAAAAGAAAATTTGAAAAGCGAAAGTATTTTTCAAAAGCAGCAGCGTTGAGTTTTACTTTGTGGTCATTTTGAACGCGTTCTTCAAAGACAAACACGTTACAACTTTGATGGTTGTTAGTTTACACTGTTTTTCTTCAGTGCCGTTCTTGATAGTATCAAGCTTTAAACACGTGTGTTCTTTCAACACCATTTTTTGTCTTGTTAAGGGTATCAAGCTGCTTGTCATTCTTCGTGTAATATTCTAATTTCGTGCTGCTAATTTCTCACACTGTGACTTCACCTTGCTGTTTTTTAATGCTCGCGAAATGTTTGTCGCTCGATCCTCTTATAAATCGAAGAGATTTATTGCCGTCAGCTTTTCATTTTTTTATTTTTTTCCGCCCCGAGCTGGCGTTCGACAGAAAGAGTGTCAAGTTTAGTGAAATCTCACTGATTTTGTTGTGTCATGCCCGCATGTGTAGCTCTCTGTCGTCACCAAATACTTCGCACAAATGCCATAGTGCCTTCTGTTTCTGGAGGGGCCTTTTTTGTTTGTCTTTCCTGCTTGCTTTGAACTGGTAACAGAGTACGGGAAACAAATAGAGTACAGGAAATAGAAATACTGCAAGTTGTTCGAAGCACAGAGACGTCGACAATCGTTCTCGGGCTCCTAATAGAAGTCGGCAGAAGTCAAGCGTGGACATCAGCAGCAACAACAAGGGCCAAGTTAGCGGCAAGTAAAGGCATTTGCCGCGCACGCAGAAAGGCGTTCAAACGGCACTGGCGATTTGAGGCGTGAATTTCGCACCAGTGGCGTTTCTGTCCGCGATTTCTTTTAACTGCTCCCGTCAATCATGGATCGCTCCTGGTAACACCTGCAAAATAGAAGAACATCCCGGCGAAATTGTTTCTCTGAGTAGGGAGTCGTAGAATGAATAGAGAGAAGGATGAGGATGAAGGTTAAATTCGGTCGGAAGTCAGTTGCTTCTTTTTGTTCATTATACACGCACTGCGCAGGCAAGTTTGAACGCTTGTGTTGCTGGGGCGATTTGCGAAGAAGCTAAATAGTCGCGTTTTACGCGTTAAATCAAAGCTGCTATCCCTATTGAGAATCGTACATTGTTGCCTCAAGAATTGTTTGATGCCAATTAGTAATAAACGACACTATAGTATATACCTCATCAACTCCTTCGGACACGTATGGAATGAATGACTGTTCATTCTCATGGCATTTTTATCATTTTGACCTAATACTGTGTCTTCTGACAATGCTAAACGCTCACTGTAGCTCAACGAGCAGGCTGAGAAGAAAACAAACTCTAACCAATACACATTGGAAGAAGGTATTGTGAGGTACGAAGGGATGGAGCAAACTTCTTGAAACGTGATAGAGAATGTTTCATTTTGAATTGTCTCAGTAATGGCCGTGAGAATAGTCGTAGTTCAGGACTCCAGAATGGTTTCAAAATAATTGCTTACTGCGCAGATGAGTTTGGGTCGCTCTTTTGCTGCATTAAGAAGTTCGAGGAATCCCGTTCGTGTCGTCTAACAGCCAACAATAAGCATAAGGTACCACCTCTGAGAAATCTATATTTTACATAATTTCTTATTTATACTTTGCATCGAAAAGGTAAACCGAATTAGAACATTCAGACGGATGGAGGTCTACATGCCTGAATGCATAGATGAATGGATTACTGATGTATGTGTGACTTGGAAACACGGAAATTTTGTGGTGTGACCCCATTTCCAGTTTGGATGCTGTAAGTACGTGGTGATGAGCCTATCTAGATTATCGATAAGCTTGGGTCTTACATGGGGTCACCACAAAACTGCACCAACCCAACAATAAATGAGACAAACTAGTCGTCTCTGGTCAGTTGCGTACATACGCAACCTCTCGCAAAAGCATTGCTAACGATAGAAGTTAGAAAGAAGTTCCGCTAGATATATGGTACTCACCTAATTTAGGTTGAGGTGACAGAGATCATTTGTTCGCACAGCTTGAATTATATAAGGCGAGGATTCTTAGAAGTGAGCTGTTTAGCAACGCTGATGAGCTTTGGGAAATAGCGAGTTGGGCGGGACTATTTGCAGCTTTATTGCGGAGTTGTACACGTTGACAGGAAGCCCTGGCTCATAGTTTTGATGAAGAATGGTAGTCTTGACTCAGTACTTGGAAGAATCAGGCGCAAGTTTGTGAAAATGTCAAGTGATTCAGGTTGGAGAGCGATCACCTCGGTCCCTGTTCGGCCATCTCGCCCGAATGGTGCGGAATGAAGTGCAGCGACTCAGCTTTGCCGTGTACACGCCAAATCTATTTTTTTGTTGTGCTTTAATGCCCCAAAACCACCACATGATTATGATAGGCGCCGTAGAGGAGGGCTCCGGAAATTTCAACCACCTGGGTCCTTTTAACGTGCACATAAATGTGAGGGCATGGGCCCAAGATTTTCACCTCATTCGAAAATGCAGTAGCTGCGGCCGGAATTTGATACCGCAACTAGCGGGTGAGCCGCCAAGTGCATTGGCCAGTAGACCAACATGACGCTTTGACAATCAAAGTGGACAATTTGATTCATCTGTTGCGCAGACTTCAAGACCATCACTGTAGTTGGGTTATATTTACGTTATTTTGACAGCCAGTTTCACGTGGTTCTCTGGCGCTAGAATGCGGCAACGCCCACACAATTGTATATTATTGCGACAGCAACTATATGGACACTCTCGGCTGAATTTTCCTGCCGGCGTCAGCGTCTAAGTGGGCATTGCCGTCACTCACCGTATCTGTATGAGTGTATAAGTATATCAAAATGCAAGAAAGGAAAAATATCCCGAGAAAAACTCCAGCACGCGGAATCGAACTTGGGTCCTCTGAATCGTGAGTGCGAGGCGTTAATCAATGAGACACCAAGGAACATGTCCTTCAACGTTCAAACGGCAAGGTATCTATATCTACCACTTACCGCTGCTGACGGCCATCTCTGGGGAGGGGGAGGCGGGACATTTGTGTTGTCAGCATTACCAGCAAGATGGCGCAATAAACGCGAGTAGAAACATCGTCACGACGCGGCGGCGCGCGCTCTCATCTCTCACGCGCACTTTGCTCCGCGAAGAGCAGAAGGTCGATGCACACTCGCGCGCCCTTATCTCGTATTGAGGAAAATCGTACGTCTTCGCTGGCCTGCGGCTTTTACCGGAACGATTCTTTCTTTTAGTTACCGGGCGCGCAAAGACCACTGCAACCGTTGAACAGTCTCTGTTTGCGAAAGATCACGCTTTACACACAAAGCGAAGTAACAACTAAGATGCTTATTTGTGTTATTCTGTACCTGAGAGTCCGTTTCGTACGTCTTTAGTGCGTGAGAAACACGGGGCACGTTTCGATCTGCTGACCATTCTGCGCATGACCTTCCAATTCGTTGATATTACGTTCATTTCTTCGCCTTTGCTGCAAACCTGTGACTTTTTGTGACAGGCGCCGTTCAAGAACTTGGAGAAAAGCGTGTGTGCGTGCGTGCCCGTCAGACTGCCTACAACACACACACACACACACACACACACACACAAAACGCCCAACCTCTCCGACCTAGTGACAAGGTACTCGGTTACTGACCAGCAGGTCACAGGATCGAATCTCGGCTGTAGCGGCTGCAATATAACTGGAGTAAAAAATAGTGGACGCCCATGTGCTCAGATTTGGGTGAACGTTAAAGAACCCCAGGTGGTAGAAGTTTCCGGAGCCGTCCACTACGGTGTCTCTCATAATCAAATAGAGGTTTCGGAATGTTAAACTCTACATTTAAACCATCAACACAATAACACACGCATGCACACACAAACGTTCTGCACTTTCACGGATGAAACCAATAAGCGGACGGGCAATAAATGCGCAACACGACTTTCCGAAAGACAGTTATCAATATTATTAGTGTTCCGAAGTTTCACTAACCTATAGCTTTAACTTTATGCGTCAGAGGTAGTAGAGAAGAGAGTTTAATTAAAATGTGTGGTGTATGTTGTTGTCAATGCGTATATTTTGCTAAACATTTTGTGTATAACAGGTCATAATATCATTTTCTACGTCAGCCGTCCTCCCAAATCGTGACTAACTAGATTTACAGCGACTCGCTGGTTGGTAGAATGGTCAAGAGAGCACAATCTGTGATCTTCATGCATACAAGTATGCCTGCTCATAGGAAACAAAGAAACAAACTTTCGCCAATTCTTTTCTTTCATTCGTTCATAGTGAGTAGCACATTCCAACAGACTTGATACCTTCGTATAGTGTGCAATGGCTTAATACTCGAAGACCACGCAGAGGACACGGGTTCAAAAATGGCTCCATACTCGATGACCACCCAGAGGACTCGGGTTTAGCAATGGCTCAATAGACGATGACCACGCAGGGAACTCGGGTTGAATTGTGATTCATTCATAGAAACATCTGACTTTTCATTTATTCTTATTTCTTGCAATTAAGGTTACACAAACGTGCGGTAGTGGTGGCGGACAACTAACGTGCAAAAATGAGTTCTTCTTGAGATCTAACATCATATGTTTAACTGTAATTTATTAGAGCCTCAAAACACCAACACTGCCTCCATAGCTATGCCTGAAAGAACGAAGTTGCTGCTTACCAATGGCTAGATGGGCTGTGTGGAAATGAAGAATAACAGGCACCGCTGTTGTTATCTCTCGATCCAGGTTCACCCCATCACTGCACTCCAATAGCGTGGTTGAGGGCACGTTGCCCTCATTTAGAGGGGCCAAAGTGTAGTTGAAGACAGCAGTCCGTGAAACGGGCGACGTTTACAGTATTTTTTTATTTCAGATTTTTTTCTCACTTCGCGTTGTAGTGGTTACGGATACCGGCGGTATCGGAGCCGGAAACCTATCCCATTACCGCTGTCACTCGATAACAGCTTTCACTGTAAAATTCGTTGTTGTCTTCGCAAGTTTCCATCTTTTCGCATGTAATAACACGCCCAACTCGGGGTATTGTGAAACAAGTTCGTTTTTGCTATATTGAAAAACACGTTGCTTAGAATCCTACTAAACCTCAGCGAGGACGAAAATTGGATTCCGCTGCGCTTTCTTTCTTAGTCTTGCGTAATGGAAAGTGACCTTATTGTTTCGTGATACTCCGAGAAAGTGCCTAAGAAACCTCTCAGAAGCCTTACGAGATTGGCTCAGAACGGAGACAAGGCGTCTGAAGAGGACACAGTGCTGACGCACCGCCTAATGTTACAAGGTAATAGAGAATGGCACGTGGGCTCTCGTATCCCTTATTGAACCGGAGTCACGTGCACTCTGGAGCTACTTGAATCGAGGCACTAGCAGAACTAAAAAGAGTGTAGTATTACTCCGAGTCGTCCGGCCCAAGATTGGGATCCATTGCTCGCTAAGGCTGTTCTGTTCTTGTTCTTCTAATCTCTGAAGCATGGAATAAGCTATACTGCACACTGGTCTAGACAAACATATTGGATACGTAGTCAATTGTTCAAGGGTTGCGGACTCTTCAATACGCTCCGCACGTTAAAGTTAAAGTGATTCCCCGTATACGCGTAGGCTCCAAACACAGTCAACGCACTTCGTGATTACTTTCGCGAAAAACTGCGCCACATGTTTTTTGAGATTGAGCGAAGTGGTTGTCATTGGAACTCGCTATGTAGCTGACATTCGAGGCGTGTATGAAGAACTGCAGAAACAGTTTCTGAAGCATATGTAGAAAATGGGCTTTATATGATGGTGTTTCGAGAGGAGCTTTTTCATGAATTACTACAGAAGCAGAAACAGAGGCTGTGTTTAAGAAATATGCTTAATCTTCAGTAGTCACTGTTGAGCGATAAGTGGCGTGTACTTGAAGCCCAAACCATGACAACGTAGCAATGCCAAATAACTTGTAGACGGGACGTCTCGCCTCGGCTTTTATTTGTCTTTCTGCATTGTAGTATATTTATGGTAAACTTGCTTTTGAGAATTTCGCCTGCCCACGTGCTTGGTGTGACGTTCCAGCCGGGACGAAACGACAAATGCGGTATAAATTGTGCAAATATTTTACGGTAATAATTCAGGCTTACTTTTTGTTCTTCATAAGTCTCGTGCGCAAAGAAATCTTGCCCATATGAATGTTTTAGCTCATTCAAACAGGGCAATAAATATTTTGTACACAATTTTATGCCAAATATATGTTGCTGATCGAAAGGCAGCGAGGAGGACTTTACTGACTGATGCATTTTCTCGTGAGAGTGAACCATTGTATTAACCGATGTACTTAGTGCGAGGATATGAGATTATACGTTTTGTTGGTGTTACGTTGACCACAGATTTATGACCTATTCCATCCACCGAAGCGTATGCTACCTGAATTGCGAGTCATAGTTACAGATTTATTGCGCAAAGAGGCTAACGCTCTCGTTATAGCTACTAATATATTATGACTGCCTCCAAAATTTTGAGTACACTGAGTTTCATTGCTTGATTGCACAAGCGACCATTTGCAGTTGTTTGCTCTTCTGTAATTTTCTATTGTCCCCTCGAATCATTGGGTGTATGATGCAATGAACCGCTACCATTTTTGTTTAGCGTTCCTGCTTTTCCTTTTTCATACGCCTTTATCAAAAAACAACGGTTCACTACCTCGCTTATTTTGGGAGAATGTGGCGCCAATGTGCAATATCCGCTATCATCCACAGAAAAAGCCATGCAATATTGCTGTGTGTAGCGTTGGTACAGTCTTGCCTTGCTCTTTCCGAAAGGTAATTCCTAATTATGAAGACCCATACTAGGCATCGGCTTATTAGCGAGTTCAATTCTGATGGTGCGTTTGGACTACAACCTCATTAAAAACGAAATTCAGCTGGTTGCTGATCAATTCCTGCATCGGGCGTCGTAAAAGGTGATCACTCCGTTTTGAAATGGCCTGTGTCCGATTTGGCATAGCACGCACCTTTGTACGGCGTCAAAAAGCAAGCAACTCAAAGGAGCTCTAACAACAAGTTTCCAAACTCTAGATGCTTGTGTTGTTTGAGAGTCCTGCAGGCGGGGGGAATCACGATCGACAGTTAGCGACGAGCGATGCCTATAAGATATTTTATTTGGATTTAAAATAGGATTGCGTACTTGTTTAATAATTTTGATGCATTTGATATCTTTCGTTGTTTCACGTAGACAGAGGGCCCCTTCGTGATGTTGGAGAGGTCAATAAAGTATTGCTGGCGTCAGAAAAGTCATGCGGAGCGCGCACAATATCCTGACTTACACCAGGCGAAGGCTGCTGTTCGTCCCCCATCTGGCTTTATTGTCGGGCTGCTCTTAAAGTGGTTCTGGCTGCTTACGCCAGGAATGATCTTCTTTTTCTTGAGGGTAACACGATGATAGCGTCCACATAAATTAATTTTTTTACCACCCGCTGGTCTGCCTACTTCGAAACAGCGAGCTCGTCATCTCCGAAGTTCGTACACACGCAGTCTCACGTGCTGCCCCACTGTTGGGTGCTAGTTTCCAATGATATTTATGCGAGTGTTTAGAACTGACGCAAAAACGTTCTGGTGGCGCAACCATAAATTACACGATGCGGTAGAGTATTCACGATTCCATTTCGGCATTACTGTACGCAAAGCTAATGATCACTGTAAAAAAAGTTGCAAACAATACTTTCGCTGCCTGGGGTCCTTGAAAAAAAGCAATAAGGTGTTGCTAGGAGTATTTTCCAGCGTACAGTTATCGAAACGTTTGGCCGGAAGGTATAAAGAACGAAATAAATAATCAACAATTCGAGAATACTGAACGTTTACCTCAGATCGTGTGGTCCCACATGGCAACGACAACTAACAAAACTTTTGCAATAGATTTAAACTCATGAAAAAAGTCGCTTGCATCTTCCTACCACAGAACTCGATTAAATGCGTCGAATACTGGTGGTGGTACATCGCGCGACTATTGCGTAATTGAGTACTCGAGTTCTTTCCACCCGTGGGAAGATGCGATGGCTTTTTTAACGCAATAGCGTTAGAGAGCTCGTGTGGCAGAAATCCTCTCGTCACCTTCGGCACCATTGGGTGCGAGCGAAAAATTGTCCGTGGGTGCGAAAGCAAGTTACAGAGATTGCCGCAAGAGGCCGCTACTTGTCCACGCGCGCTCGCGCGATCACACTGAAAAAGCCACGTATTAGAAGAAAAAAAGTGCTCAAGGTCATGAGGCGTGGTTGACGTAGTTTCTTTGCCCCTGCCACCCCTTCCTGCTTAGCTTCCAGCGCTTTCGTCTGGACGAAAGAAGAGAAAATGCAATTGCAGCATGTGACAAACATTTGTAACTCCACTCGCAGTTTACGGATTCTTGAAATTTTTATGGTGTTGCATTCGTGGGGCAATAAGCTCTTCCAGTGACTTCATTCTATGATTACTTGAAAACGTGTTTTAGGGGCCCTTTAACGCCTTTAGTTCTACAGGTGTCACGGCGAAAACGAGCCCATTCGGCGATTTGTAGGCGCATTTAGGAAGCCTCAAACTACGTCGAAAATGGCCGGGATTGCGCAGCCATCACCGCTAAAACACGCAGGAACTTTGAAACAGCTCTAAAAATGGACATGTATGTCCTTCTAGCGGAAAGCATATGCCTTTCCAGAGTCATTGATAAAGCACACAGCAAACGCTAGATAATGTACTGCCATCTGTGAGGCATTGTGAGACTCTTTATGGCCTCCAAGATGGCGAGCGCGTGGCGTGTATCTTGCACGCCATGCGGCTCTTGCTTTAGATAAAAAACGTTCATGTACCATTCGAATATAGCGGCCAGATAGTTATTTTTAAAGACGATAGTCTCTCTCGCAGACCTCTGACTGAAAAATTCTGTCTGTCTGTCTGTCTGTCTGTCTGTCTGTCTGTCTGTCTGTCTGTCTGTCTGTCTGTCTGTCTGTCTGTCTGTCTGTCTGTACATTTGTCTGCTTGTCCGCCCTTAACGATACGCCAAACGGCATAAAAATATACCCTAAACGGCCGACCCCATCCGCAGCACCCACCAATATTGCTCAAGATTCAGCGTTCATACTTTTGCGATTGTCAATCAAAAAGCAATGATTGTGCATATTTGAGGCACATAACAACATTTATATCTTCTGTATGCATGTCTTGTTACTAGAAAAGGCAAACATAAGTAATTCTGAAGACCGTAGCGTTTATCACGCGGCGCTGTTCATGCCACGTTTGCAGGAAAAGGCAGGTGTTTCCAACACTTTGCTAAAACGACACGGAGGTGGCACCTAGTCGTCGCCTTGCTTTATGCACACCTGATCGTCTCCAAGACAGGCGTGCGCGCCACGTGCTTCGTTTTCCAAGATAACTGCCAGATAGCGCTCTTGTCTCACGTGTGACTTGGCTTGATGCGCTCGTTCACCTCCTCTACGCGCGACGCACTCTAACGCCGCGCCTTCAGAATACCATTAACCTATTTTATTGTGCATAACATCAAATAAACGTTTTCTTCACTCTCTTTAGACGCAAAACTATTATCTTTTGACAAAATTTGCAGTGTAACCTGCAGATACGGGGCCAATGTTTTTATTCTTGCTTTTTTCCTTGTATTCTGCAAAAAATAGCTGCAATGAACGCATCCGTGTGGCGGTGGAGGCAGACAACCTCTAGATGAAAATCGACAATTGGGGGTTCATACGATGGTTCACACTGCGATATAAATTTTAAATTGAATGCATTTCTTAGTTACCCCAAAAAACTTCGACCATGTACATGTATGAAACGAACTATCTGTCTACCTGCAGGCTCTCGAGGTCGTCTCCGTAATTTCGTATACACAAAACTCGACATACATCGACATTACTGTAGATGCACACTGTTTACATGCTATGAAATCAAAAATTAATTTATATGTAGGGTTTAACGTTCCAAAACCATCATATGATTATGAAAGACGCCGTAGCGGAGGGCTCCGGAAATTTCGACCACCTGGGGTTCTTTATGAAATCAAAAAGGTCACTTGAATTTCGCTATGGTATTAAAAGGTTAGTTGACACCAAAGCAGCGAAAACTTTTCTAGCAGTATGTGAAGAGAACACCCACATGCGGCATCTCTCGGAAGGGGCTTGTGAGCCACCCTATGTGGAACAACATTGGACATCTTAACATGGGACAGCATGAACACGCTTTGGAATATGAACCGCCATAAATTCAAGAGACTTCTCGCACAAAATGCAGTGCCGGTGACAGGGGCATTATCTACGAGTTGAAAGTTTTGATGGAAAACAGAGGATTTAAACCAAGCCTCAGGACAAAATCAAACCCAGGCTTGCTTCGTGAGAGGCAAGTATGATACCACATGGCACGGCACTGTTCACATACACGACACAACTGAAAAAGACCGCTTGCGAGCTACACCTCAGGCTAATGCCAGTATTGTTGGAAGTTTTGCGGTCAGCTTTTATAACTACGAAGTAATATTTACATACACGCTCCGATAAAGGCATTAACTATAGACGAGAGTTGCTGGATACGCTGACGATCATGACTTATAATTGTGCCGTCGCTTGAACGATGAAAGGGACGTCACTGCTCTTACATAAATGATAACCTTACGGCAGCGCATGAGGTACCATCTGCATACCAACGTACACGGCATGTCAGATAAGCACACGAAATACGCCAGTAACTCAATCTACGCAATAACGTAGATAACTCCTCCAGACGCTTGATTGGAAGCAAGCTACTCCATTTAGAGGCTGTGTGAGCCAGGAACACGAGCTGTCCAGAGATAGTGCCACGTGTTACACAGTGGCAGTTCAGGTGGCTCACTTGTGGGCTTCAGAAGGAGCATCTTCTGCGCTGCCCAAAGGAGAGGTGCCCAGCCTGCCAGGCAAGACGGACGCTGCCACCCGCACTGACCGATTGCTGCGGCCCGGAAGTCGTGACCTCTGCCTCGCTGTCTCTCGGCCGACCCTCCTTCGACCCTCGGACCCTGGGCCGACCCTACCATATCCATCGTAGAGGTGAACAATTTGTTGTTGCTTGCTCTGGCCTGAAGCCTCAGTCTACCTTGCTTGAGCTATGGACGGGGTGCAGCTTTAACCTCTATTAGGTTACTTCGCATGAAATAAACTTGTAGACTTCGTGCGAGCTGCTGAATTTTGATGACTCCGAATAGCTTTTTGTGGACGTGTTTTATGTGACATTTTTTATTGCATGTATAATTCTGTTATGTTTGCTCCAGTTGCGCAAATATAAAAAGTATACCGAATGAACAATAACACCATAGTCCGCTGACGTAGATTTTGCGTTTATCCTCGTTGGTACTGTCATTTTAGAGACGATACTATTTCTTGGGGACTTTCTACGCCAGAACTTTGGTATCTCTGTCTGTCTTGCTGTCTGTCTGTCGGTATGTAAGGCTGTTTGACCATGGGAACTATTCCCGAATGGCACCAAGCGATACCTCAAATGGCCAACCCCATCCACAGCGCCCACCAATATTGCTCAAGTTTCAGCGTTTATACTTGTGCGACTGTCAATTAAAACCAATTACTGCGCATATCTGAGGCACGATAACAACATGTCGATGTTTCGTATGTGTGCCTCTACCCTAGAGAAGGCACACATATGTAATTCTAAGGACCGTATCGTTTATCACGGTGAGCTGAAAGTGCAACACGATGCTCATAAAAGGCACGTGTTTCCGATGCTTTGATAAGACGACAAGGTGGTGGCACCGGCCCGTCGCTTAGCGTTCTACACCTTAACGCCTTTGAGACAGGAGCGCAATATTCTCCACGGGTGCTTACGCCTTCCTTTGTTTTCGAAGATATCTGCCAGATGGCGCTCGTGTATAATGTGCCTCGATGCCTCAAACATGAAGAATGTCGATACAAAATGGAGGAAGCAGACCAGAAGAAGGACTGGTAAATACTTAGAAAACGGCAGGAAGCCAAACCAAAAAGAATTATCGGTTAAGAAGAAGGCGAAGGAACCTGAGACCGATATGTGGAGAATCGGCATGATTAAGAAGTCTTCACTAGAGATCCACCGAACTTTTAAGCAGGGAATTACCAAGGAAAGGATCTATTATAATACTGGGGGTAGTTCTTTACTCTTTCAGGACAGGACAGGAGTATTGCGAACCAAGACATATCGGGCCATATATGAAGAGGTAGACACGGTATGCAGTGCGTGTGGAGAGGAAGAGGAAACTGCCGAACACTTGATAATGTTCTGTAGAGGGCTTCACCCTATAGTTCAAGATGATGGCGCAGAGTATTTCAAAGCACTGTTGTTTAGGGACAGGGAGGGCAAAATATACTTTAAGCGGGCAGAATTAACTAGAAGGAGGTTATTTGATTGGTGGCTGAACTCAAGGCACGAATGAAAATTAAACCCATCACTGCAAAGTACGAGTCCTGAACCTCACTATTTAAAGAAAAAAACATAAATCTAGTTTTTAGTTCACTAAGTATTACGGCTTGGTGGCGTGAGCCACCACCCGATCTAAAGGGTACAGACATATCAATCCATCCATCCATGCTCGATGTGCCCGTTCGCCTTCGCTGCACGGAGCGAGACTCTCTAATGCAGCACTTCCAGAATACAATTCACCAATTTTAATGCGCAGAACATCAAATAAACGTTTTGTTCACACTCTCCAGACGCAATGCTATCATCTTTCGACGATGTTTTCAGTAAAACGGGCAGATACGGGGCCATTTGTTTTTTCAATAAAATTGTGACCGGTACCTAACTCGCGTGACGGCTTTTTAACTTGAACCTATTACGCCTATCTACAATCGGAAGGACATTCTGGGAACCGACAATGTGGTTCGAAGTAACAAAATCGTCTGCGGTTTTACGTTCCAGCTACCGCATCAGAAATATGAGAATCGCCGTATAGGAGGGCCTCGAAAACGAGGCCCATCAGGAGTTCGCTGACATCGTGTTTTTGGGCCAGCCCTGTCGTATGCATTGAAGAGGTAAATAATATGCTGTTGTAATAAATCAAGCAGTGCAGAAATCTCTACAACTTCACTTTCGACAAAATGCGACATTCGCTTCGAGATTCAATCATGGTTTTTGGATTGGCAGCCCAAAACCGCAATTACTCTATAACACTGAATAGAACCAAATCGCAGTTGTCGCAATTGTCTAGATGATTATGGCAATCGCTGACAAAACAGAGTGCATACATACGATAACACTTGGTGACACTACCACAGATACCAGAGCACGAAAACTCAACGGCAAGTTTCAGGCATTACTGGTCATTGCTGTTTTGTTCTTCATTTTTTGTATGCCTTCTAAAAACAAAATTTTAAAACACCGCCAAATGACGTAGAACAGCAAGAGGCCTCGCAAGAACGGAGCGAACACGCAGAGCATTTGACTTAAAGTACAGACTGCTCTTTTTATTGCTGAAATGGCAAAATTCTTATAACATTTTAATCAAATAAGATATTGACATTTATCTCTGCCTGGCATCGCAGCAACATACCTAGGCTGCCCAATCAAGTTAAACCCATATGAAGTGATCTCTTGCCTTTCTTACGACTTTTGTAGTTTCGCAGTAATAACGCTATTCTTCTCACGACGGCTATCTTTATAGGTGTTCTTACGCCGGCACCTCAGTACCCAACCTTGATTTAGGGGCTCAATTCCTCTTTGCTGTTCCCATTATCTCCAGACCAAATTTCTTCGCCAGCCATAATCACCATCTGGACATCTTTACGCGCAGTGACGTCAGCGCATTGAGAAATGGCATCGTGTCCACACAACGCCCTTGCCACCAAGGCAGCCGCTATCATGTATGCTATAAAAACCTTCCGTTATTATTTTTTTTGAAGCTCTAGTTTCGGGATCTCCAATCACCTTGCATAAAACAAACTTTGCCCTCGTATTCTCCTAGGCGCCGTTGTGTTGCTTGTCTTGGTCCGTGCACCACAGGCACTGTTCGCTTCTTTTGCTTTGGCTACTTGAGAGCGAAAACAATTTATCTCACTGCTATTTCTCCAAGGCCTCCGATGCACAAATGACGTGGGGGTGAACTCACTTTTTTAGAAATGAAATATGGTGCAATATAACACTACGCAACTGAGTGTAAGCGTCTGGTTCCGCCTTCAATTGGGCGTTTTATTCGGAGATTGTCAAGTGTTGGAATGTTTGATGCGTCAGAAAATTTTAGGGAGGGATAAATAATATTATACTTCTTCATGTATAAAGCGTGAATCCATAATTTCATTACGTGTGACGCCAGAGCGGAGGGCTCAGATAATTCAGAAAATTCGGGTGCACCCCAATCTAACTACGGGGGTCACCATAAAAAAAAATGGCCGCATATCCACGGAGTGAATGATAGAGAGTGGGGCGAAGAATTCGTCCGTCCATTCGTTCTTGCTTCCGTCCGTCCATGCGTCCGTCAGTGTGACCGTCCATGCGTCCATCAGCCCGTCCGTGCGTGCGTCTGTTCGTGCGTCCGTCCCTGCGTTCGTCCATGCATCCGCCCCTGCGTTCGTTCATGCGTCCATTCATGCATCTGTCTGTGTGTCCGTTCGTCCATCTATTCAACACTCCAAGTACCACCATCTCGCATATTTTCATCATATATTCCCCATATAGAAGCACCGCCACCCAGCGGACATTTCAAGGACTAAACGAGAGGTGGCACACGCACACTTTCTTACGGCTTGCGCTTCGGGTCTACTTCCCACCTTTAACCACCTCAAGTTCATGGTATATACTAGTTCACTGTATTTATGGCACTGTGGCTCAACGCTCGCTAAACCTTTTTAAAACCAAGGAGGTTAGCCGATCGAGTATAACGAAGCAGCCTTTTCCTGTCAGATAGTGCTCAATATACATGCCAATGGCTGCTAATAAGGAATGAGAAACAGGAGAATACGGCTTCTACTTTCTTATAGCTGGCGCTTCGTATCTACTTCCCACCTTTAACCACCTCGAGTTCATGAATATACTAGTTCATTGTATTCATGGCGCTGCAGCTCAACGCTCGCTAAACCTTTCTAAAACCAAGGAGATTACTCCCAGCGAGTATAACGCAGCAACCTTTTCCTGTCAGATAGTGCTCGATGTACATGCCAATGGCTGATGAAGGGAAATGAGAGACAGGAGCATTCGGCTTTCAGTTAACGCGCACGCCGCAACCTTTTTATTGTACAACAAAGCACAGGAGAAATGTCCCACCGGCACCACCTTGCAGGTCAAAATGTAACACTGGTTACACACTAAGACTACGACATAGACTACAAGGGACAAACGGGTGCCACTTTAAGAAGCTTCGCCTCTAAAATGTTGCCGACGGAACCGGTGTTCGATAACGCGAACTTCAGGTGAGCATTCCAGTGCCATAATCATCACAACACCGTGGCAGTACGCACAGTCTCAACTAAAACACTGTCTATTTGTACGTTTTTCTGCCTCAAATGACAACCGCAAGTGTGAAGAAATGTATGAACAAAAACAATTCGCTTTGGTGCTCCTAACCATGTTTTGTCTCCACCGGTGTATTTAAGATCAACTCCAATTTTTCGAACTATACTAGACTGAGAGCCGTCTTTTTAAATGCCAAGCATTCCTTGGCTAATTTAGGCGAGTTTGGCCGTATCTATCTATCTATCTATCTATCTATCTATCTATCTATCTATCTATCTATCTATCTATCTATCTATCTATCTATCTATCTATCTATCTATCTATCTATCTATCTATCTATCTATCTATCTATCTATCACTCTATCTATCTATCTATCTATCTATCTATCTATCTATCTATCTATCTATCTATCTATCTATCTATCTATCTATCTATCTATCTAGCCGCCTACGACTTGTAGCTGCCAGGCCGATTGTGTGACTCCCAGGCCGCTTGCATAACATGGTCTGGGAGCTTGTAGCTCCCAGACCATGCCACGCAAGTCATGAATGTCCTGATTTACAGTCATAGTCTTGCTGCTTCTCTGGTGGTTTAGTTCACATGATTTATCACAAAACTGGTACGATATGATATGACTGCATGGCGAACATAAGTGAAAGGCCCCCAAGTGGAAATCATGGCATGCATGTCAGGTAAACACAAGACTACAGGCTACGCTCATGATGCTTTCGTGGTCGCTTCACTAGCTTCACATACACCAAATTCAGTATACGTGATGTGAATGGATGATGAAGGTATTTGACTGGTGCGAACGTGACAATCATGATATGTGTGTCATGTATGAACATGACTGCACCCCCCACTCATGATGCGCTTGTGGCCGTTTCACTAGCTTCACATGCATATACCAAGTTTAGTATCACGTGACGAGACTAGACGTCGAAGAAAACGAATGGTCCAAACATGGTAATCTTGACATGCGTGTCACGTAAAACATGACTACATGATAAGCTTAAGCGCGCTCATGGCCGTTTCGCTAGCCTCCCATACACCAAAATTAATATCTCGTGTTGAAAACAGACGACGAGCACAAATCCCAGTTGAACATGATAATCATGACATAGAAGACACGTAAGGTGCACTTTACGACCGCCTCGTAATTTTGCGCTGATTTTATTGGGACCATTCAAACTATCATTCATGCTTCGCATATCATCGATTACGTGGGATCGATCATTTTTTGAAGTTTGTCACGTGAACAACCTGTGTGAGTAACCACAGTGGCAGAATTTGCTCCTCACTTTCGATATTACCAGGATCATGCCTTCCAGTTCCCTCAACAGCTTGAAACAATACACTTCTTGGAATTTGCCGGAATATGTTTTTTTTTAAAATATCAGCATGTCCGTCACTTGAACAAATGCTCTGTGTAAGTTAGCACAGCGGCAGAATTTCCTCTTCACTTTCTTTATTACCAGGATCATGCCCTACATTTCACTGAACAGTTTGAAAAAAATACACTTCTTAGAATTTTCCGGAATGTGCTATTTTATCAAATCTCAGCATGTCCGTCACTTGTGCAACTGCTCTGAATTTACCCTTAAAGCGGGTATTTGAATTTCATGAAATCTCATGTCTGCCAACTCTCCCACGTAAACAACTGCTCTGAATTTAACAATAAAAGGATAATTTCAAAATTCTCGCTAGTTAATCACTTCATTATGCGGCAGGTGTCTCGTGAAAACGACAGATGCCTGACTCTTCAAGTTCAACACCAAAGTCTTTTATACGAGAATCCCCCACTACTCTGCATATTGCTACGAGTAACTTATTCATTAAATTTTATACGATGAAACGTGCTCGGCGAACAAGATGGTGACAGTTCCTCAACAACCAGCCACCGACATCGTCTTTCTCTATCATGCAGCAAGGCTGTGCTGGCCTTGCTGCAAGAAAGAGAACCCCTCGGCGATCACAACCCCCCGGCGATAGAAGCACCGTCTTGGTGCTTGAGCTACTCGGATGCGGTAGAAGGAGGGTGATATGGCTTGAGTCGAGCTATGTGCCCGATGTCACTCGAAGGTGACGATGATGACTTTGGATCGGCTGCAACGATCTCGTATGTAACGTCAGTCACCTGGCGAACGACGCGGTATGGTCCAGCGTAGCGTGACAGCAGTTTTTCAGAAAGACCTACATGTCGATTGGGGGACCAGAGAAGGACAAGGGAAACAGGTGAAAAGTGCAAATTTCGATGATGGGAATGGTAGAGCTGTCTTTGGTGCTCCTGTGAGGCCTGCAGACTGCTGCGGGCGAGCTGGCGTGCGTGGTCGGCTCGCGCGATGGCTTCGCCGGCATACTCAGTGACCGAGGGCAGCAAGGTGTCAAAGGGTAGGGCGGGTTCTCGGCAGTATAGAAGATAGAATGGCGAATAGCCGGCACTGTCGTGACGTGATGATATATATGCGAACGTCACAAATGGCAAATAAACGTCACAGTCCTGGTGGTCGGCCACTACGTATTTAGAAAGCATGTCGGTTATGGTGCGGTTGAAGCGCTCCGTAAGACCATTTGGTTGCGAATGGTACGAAGTGGCAAACTTCTGCTTGGCAGAGCAAGAGCGCAGTATTTCATCTACGACAGCTGATAGAAAGGTCCGGCCCCTGTCAGTGAGAAGTTGGCGTGGAGCTCCGTGTACTAAACTAATATCACATGCAAGAAAGTCCTCCACATTGGTTGCGCAACTCGTCGGAAGTGCTCGTGTGATAGCGTACCGTGTCGCATAGTCGTGGCAACAGCAATCCATTTGTTGCCTGAGCTGAAGATAGGGAATGGGCCAAGCAGGTCGAGGCCAACTCGAAAAAAAAAGGTTCAGTGGGAATGTCAATCGGCTGAAGGGATCCAGCTGGTAGGGAGGACGGCTTTTTGTGGCGCTAGCAGGGCTCACAAGCGGCGACGTAGCGTCGAACAAAACGGGAAAGACCGGGCCAAAAGAAACGACGACGTACACGATCGTATTCGCGAGAGACGCCCAAGTGGCCCGCCAAAGGATCGTCTTGAAGTTGGTTAAAGACAGTCGCACGAAGATGTGCTGGTATGACAGGGAGTAAGTCAAGGAAATATGGATCGAAATACGGTGATACAGGATCCCGTCTTTGACCAGGAATAATTGTAGAGATGCATCGAAAGGCATTGGCTCAAGATTGTCAATGATGGTTCGCAGGGAAGCATCCCGGCGTTATTCGTGGCCAAGGTTGAGTAGCTGCGTCACAGACACAAGGTCAGTATGGGCAGCTTCTTCCACAGGGTAGCGTGATAAACAACCCGCATCTTGAGGCAACCGCTTTGTTTAGTTCGTTACGGTGAACGTGTATTCTTGTAAACGTAGGGACAAACGAGCGAGGCCTCCTGTGGGATCCTTGAGCGAGGCCAGCCAGCAGAGCACGTGGTGATCGGTGACTACTCGGAATGGACGACCGTGTAAGTATGGGCGAAACTTGGCGACTGCCCACCCAAGAGCGAGACACTCACGCCCCGTGATTGAACAGTTGCGCTCGGCGGTAGATAGCAGTCGGCTTGCATATGCTATAACACGGTCATGACCGCGTTAGTGTTGCACTAGCATTGCTCCTATGCCGTGCACCCTAGCGTCACTGCGAACCTCGGTTGGAGCTGATGGATGGACAGTTGGAACTGGTGGAAGGAGGATCGTGAGCTGTAATTTAAGATTTGGCTTGATCAGCGCCCCAGAAAAAGGAGACGTCCTTATTCAGGAGGTTTGTGAGTGGTCGTTCAAGGATCGCGAAGTCGTTAACAAAGCGTGGAAAATAAGAGCACAAGCCCACAAAACTGCGAACGTCCTTTGTTGACTTCGGAACAGAAAAGCCCGTGATGGCGCCAATTTTTTCGGGATTCGGGCGAACTCCTGCAGCATCGACGAGGTGGCCAAGTACGGTTAATTGACGACGAGCGAAGTGGCATTTCGAAGAGTTCAATTGAAGTCCGGCTCGACGAAATGCTTCAAGAATCGCCAATAAACGATCGAGGTGGGAGTCAAACGTGGGCGAGAAAAGGATAACGGCGTCTAAATACCATACGTAGGTTGACCGTTTAAACCTTTGAAGCAATCAGTCCATCGTTTTTTCGAATGTGGCTGGTGCATTACAGAGACCGTAGGGCATAACTTTGAAGTGATAAAGATGGTCAGGAGTGAAGAATGCGGTCTTCTCACGGTCCACCTCGCCTACAGCGATCTGCCAATAACCAGATCGAAGGTCGATAGTGGAAAAATACGTAGCAGCGTAGGCAGTCTAAGCATCGTCGATTCTAGGCAACGGGTAAACATCTTTCTTCGTATGTTTTTGAGATGCCAATAATCTACACAAAAGCGCCATGTTCCATCCTTCTTTCTGATCAGGACAACAGGAGAAGCCCAGGGGATACACGAGGGCTCGAGTATGTCTTTCGCAAGCATATTTTCGACTTCCTGTTGTATGACTGTACGCTCAGACGCGGAAACACGGTATGGACGTCACTAAAAAGGAATCGCGTCACCAGTATTGATGCAATGAGTAACAACACTCGTTCAGCTTAAGAACATGCTGGTGAAGTCGAAAATGTCACTATAGGATGCCAGGACGTGACGGAGGGCTTCCGCTTGATTAGGAGCGAGGTCTGATGGTATCATGCGGTCAACGTTGACACCCGATGAACGTGATAGAGTTGGGTCATGGTATTAGGTGCAGCAATCATCCACTCTGAAGGGCTCAACCGTATGGTCGTGTGGGGCAGTAATTTCGGCCAGGGAGATACCTTGGAGAAGAATTTGGGCACTGAGGGCAAAATTTACAATAGGAAGGCATGTGCGGTTTTTAACAATTGTCAAAATGATGTGCGGAACAGCGACGTCATGCGTAAGCATCACGGCATGAATTGGTGCCACCATGTAATCGCCACCAGGTACAGGTGCAGTAGAGAAGAGGTCGATGTGTGGAACACAGTTAGGTGGAAGGCGTACGAAATCAATGCAGACGGCTTTGGGGTGGGTTGGTCGGATCTGAGAGTAGCGGTATCTCAAGGTCAAGACAGCCGGCTAAACAATCAATAAGGGCCGAGTGAGCGGTTAGAAAATCCATACCTATAATTAGATAATGAGGATGATTTTCTATAATGGGGAAAATACCAGCAGTGTTTCTATCGGAAATAGTCACACGGGCAGAGCACATGCCAATAATGGCGGCAGTTTCCCCGTCGGCAACTAGAACGACTCAGTTCAAGGCGGGCGTGACAACTTTCTTTAGGTGGCGACGAAGAGCAGCACTCATTATGAACACATGTGCGCCGATATCGATCAATGCGCGCAAAGGTACAATGTCGAAGGTTACGTTCAACAGATTCCGGGTGGTCGGTAATGTTACACGAGGATTTCTTGCAAAGGTCGTCGTCAATGCAGCTCCACCTGCTGAAGCTACACTGCCTAGTTTTCTGGTCAGGGGCGCTGTGAATATGTAGGTGAGGCAGGACGGGGGGGGGGGGCGAACGAGATTAACGGCGCACGGAGGATGGTGAGCGGCCGTTGTGAGGTCTCGTCAAAGGTGCGCCAGAATCAGAGGATGTGGTTGACATGGGGGAATCAAAATCAAATGCTCAGGATGACTGGTGGACAGAAGTGGCCTGGGTAGGAGGTCCATGTTGTGCCAGCGGAGCCCATTTATTACGGCAGTGGCGAGCAATATGACCGACGCGTCGGCCGTCAAATCATATAGGCCTGTCGTCCAGTGAACGCCATTCGGACAAATTGCGCTGTCGCGAGTAGTTGAAACCAAAGCGAGGAGTAAAGGGACGACGATAAAATAACTCGGCAGAGTAGACTGGTTGAACAGGGTGTAGGCCAACGTTCGATAATTCTTGATGAACGACGGCTTGTATCAGTGAGATCGTGGTCGGTGAAGGATCAGGCGTTGGGAATAGAGTAACTACTGGTTGAGCTACCTCGACCTCGTGACGAATGATGCAGGTGAGGTTGTCACATCGGGGAACTTGGCAGATAGCGTCATCGCAAGAGGAAGTAGCAGCTGTGTTCGGCAGGCGCGTGATGAATGCCATAGGTGACATGGCTGGCTTTAGCCTGTTCTAGACGGCGGCATTCTGTCAGGATCGTGTCTATACTCGTGTCATTATTAAAAACCAGCAGGTTGAAGGCATTGTCAGCAATTTCTTTGAGGACGTGATTAACATTTTCATCTTCCGACTTGCGCTGGTCGACCCTGCTACAAAGCGCCAAGACGTCAAGAATGTATGAGACGTACTATTCAGTAGACGTCTGGGCGCGAGTGGTGAGAGTCTTCTTGGCAACGAGCTGACGACCAGATCAATCACCGAAAAGATCACGGATCTTCGTTTTGAAGAGATCCCAGCTTGTGATTTTGGCTTCACTGGTCTCGAACCATGTCCATGGCGTGCCGTCGAGGTAGAACACAACATTGGTGAGCATAAGCGTGCGATATCAGCGGTGGGTAGCACTGACCCGCTCGTACCGGTGCAGCCAGGAGTCAACGTCGATGGTACCGTCAGTGGAGAAATTGCCAGGATCCAGCAGGGGTGGCAGGGTGGCGTTGGTTGTCGACTCGGCTGGAGAGGCCGGTGGTGATGAGGCATTGGCAGTTGAAGTAGCTGAAGAGTCCCCGGCGTTGCGACGTCTGCGCGCCTCCATCAAGGTATGGGAGTCGTCCACCTCCATCAATAATGTTGTGAGTAACATATTTATTAAAATAAATACGATTGACCGTGGTCGGCGAACAAGATGGTGACAGTTCATCAACAACCAGCCATCGACGTCGTCTTTCTCTTTCATGCAGCAAGGCTGTGCTGGCTGTTGTGTATCAATATTTTTATCGCGGAAATGACGTGGTTAAATAAACACTAACAGATGGAAAAGTACCAGAAAAGAACTTCAAAAGAAAATTACGGGTTCTTCAGAGCAATAACGTCAATGTTGACACATTATATTCCCTGCAAAAGGAGGAATAAATATATTGAAACAAGCAGGGATTCATCCGATGATTTAGTTTTAGCGCTACTTGAACAGCATGGCAACACACAATGACCAAAACCACACAGCGACAATGAGTAAAATTACTGGAAATTCACGCTAACGGGCCCCCTCATGTTTACCATCTTTTCGATGGGGGCAAGAACGCTGTAGGCCCGTGTGCTTCGATTTGGATTCACGTTATAGAACCCCGGGTGGTTGAAATTTTCGGAGCTTTCCACTGTGGTGTCTTTCATTATCATATGGCACTTTTAGGACGTTAAACCCAACACACCCATCAAATAATCAATCAATCAGTCATTTTCACCATCACACTAGGTGGACGGGCCTCTTCACCATCGTAACTGCATTACGGTGACGAGCGAGGGCCGTCACTACAGTTGCATCACTATGATGACGGGCCCCGACAATATTATGATTTCGCTTCGCTGATGGCCTCCCTAACTTTCGCGATAGTACTGGGCGTCCAGCCCCGTCACAGTAGAGAGTGCCTTGTTGGAACCCGTGTGGTTTGTCTTATGTGCGTTGTCAAAGCGTTGACGCCATGTTTGCTCTGGGTGATCACGCGCAATGGCGATAGTCGCTGCTGAGGTGGCACTTATCGGAAGTGTGAGGTATATTCTCAGTGCTTGAGCTGGAATCCACTTGAGCACGCGTGCGTTTGCTCTTCTGGCTCTACGCGGCACAGGTGAGCTGTAGCTGCTTATAAATCAGCACACTCTTGACTTGGCAAACAATGGCGTGTGAAAGTCGCCACGTAAAGTCATGTTCAATGACGTAATTTCAGAAGACCAGAAATGACATAATTTCTGGTCTTTTGAAACATTGTGCTCGTGCTTTCAGTCACTTTCGGGTTCCACAAGGGTCAAATTTTCCCTCCGAAAACAGGGATGACTGAGTGTTCAGCAAAATTGTTTCACAATCTAGAGCACTTCATACTCTCCACTACGGGAGAGAGCTAAGTTCTTCATAATGCCAAGTTCACTGCACGCCAAGAAGAGTTTGTGTATAAAACAGGTGTTCAACAATTTTGTGAACATTAAATAAAATGACCCCAATACGTGTCCGGTAAGATTTTACACTTTTAGGCAGACATTACATGCACACAATGTAATTTCTGAATAAGGTTTAACAAAGAAGGCGACTCCTATTTACAGCCGAAATTCTTTAGCCACCAAAACCGCACGACGACAATGTGTAAAATGAATAGAAATTTATGACCCAAACAAGGCGTTGGAGAGACCGTCGTTAGGTGTATAGAAAATGTTAATCATTTAGAGTACAGGGTGTTTTATTATTGGAGAGCATGAAGCCATCCCGTGGGCCTAGTAAAC